>NC_143409.1:3682500-4006041 GCF_052110815.1 Crocodylus siamensis | reverse complement strand
TCCTGCCCTGATCAGATGGCAAATGGAGGGGGAAAACGGTGTCATTCAGAATACAGCAGCCTGTGCCAAAAACGTGTTATAGAGAAAGGCATTTCTCTGGGCTAACACGCAGGCCTGTTGTCTAAGCAGGAAAGAATGTTTTAGTAGCTGTAAAATCTCTTCACATTTGTAAAGTTTTTAAGTCACATTTGTGTGGGTTTTTTTCTTCTAGGCGGCAGACTGTGACCAGTACCCCCTGCTGGATTGAACTGCATCTTAATGGCCCTTTGCAATGGCTAGACAAGGTCCTTACACAAATGGGCTCCCCAAGCATCCGTTGTTCCAGCGTATCTTAAGGCAACATCTCCTGGGGGGAAAAACAAAGACTCTGGAAAATGGAATCAGTTTAACCCTTAGCAAAAAAGCATAATAAATAAATTCCCTGTAGTCTTCGCACGATCAGAGAAAGCATCAGCTGCAAAGCACAAGATGGTTTTTAAACTAAATGCCAGTTTAAGCCATTTCACAGAATCTTTGTTAGCACTTTGGTTACAATACGATGGGCCGTTGGAGGTAGAATTTGAAGCTGAAGCTTATTATGCTAAGAACATGGACTTCCAGTTCTGTGGAGTGAAGCCAGCGCTCTGCACTTAGCCCCTCGTTGCGTTTGTGTTGCCTTTGCTATGTTGACTTCTGAGCATGCGGAAGCCCCTTCTGCCCTGCGGTTCGGGGAGCCCTTCTCAGCCTAGTGCCACGGCATCTCTCTCCAGCCAGATGCTGGGGATCGTCCCTCTTGAGTCCTGCTTCTGCATAACGCTCTCCTGCTCCTTGATGGCCATGGTGGTCTTCTGTGACTGGACCCGCAGCTGCTGTGGGAAGACAGAAATGTTAAATAAAACACACAAAAAGCCTGCTAGCAAAGCACCAAAGAGAGCCCCCAGAGAGCGAACTTCTTGCATCGGACAGCTGGCAATGTGGCAGGCCTGGTTTCTTGAGTGACGGATACAGTTGATATTGCAGGAATCTCGGAGACTGGACTGAAGCAAAGGAGCAAAGTGAAGACTTCCTTGAAATGTTGCTGAATGTAGTGGTATTGGCTAAAGTGCCTCTCCGACGCGTTTGAACCTTGCAGTGAACTCTTGCCACATCTGGATGAATTGCTATGTAGTCCATTGGCATAAGTTACATGAACTTTGCATTGTAACTTGATATGTCAAATGGTGTCTTACACTTGATAAACATTAAGGGCTTTGAATTCAGTGGCTGGGTCTCGAAAGGAACTAACCAGTTGGTCCTTGCTGCCTTTTTCAGAAAAAACACCTGGTAGTGAACAGAACGAGAGCAGGCTGTGCCGCCACACAGCTTGGCAAATTTAACCAGCATCTCTCCATTACAGAGAACCTCCCTGCTTAAATCTGTCTGAAATGATTAAAAATGCTCTGAAGTGTGTTACTGCCTGGAAGGAAGGGGAGTGTGTATTTTAGATGTATTATAAAATGCTCATTTTAAATATACACCCTCCAGGCTGTTGTAATGCTTATCGTTTCCAGTGATGACTGTCACAGCCAGCAACTGCAACTTGGGGCGGGGGGGGGGGTTCCAATATTTCTTGGTACAGCTAAAATTTGCCATATACATTTTGTAACGTAGTCTTTGCTACCCAACCGTCTGTTGCTTTTCGTTTGTGTTAAACATGATCTGCATTTGTGCCAAACTGTTAGGAGAAAAACCTATCTTCTTCAGAGTTTCCTATGGAAATCTCATCTAGAAGAGACAACTGCAAAACCTAAGTGTGACTCAGGAAAGTATAGACTGGACTGCTCTTGGCAGTGCCATGTGACAAGGCCTCTGTCCTGCAACCGTTGGTGCCCTGGGTACAGCAGTGAGTAGTCCCCTTCGGTCCAGTGGAACTGTTGGCAGTGTTCAACGGACCGCATACACACAGGGGCTTGAGGGTCTGTGCTTTAACTCTTTCGATGCATAAGGAGTTGCCACGTACCTGTCTTTGTAGTAGCGCTCACTCTTTTAGTATCTCTGTCTTCAGGCACTACCCGCAATGCTGGGTTTGCAAATCACGGTGTTGTTCCTGAAAGCAGTAACAAAGAGAGAGGCATGCATGGGAGGCAAGATGCCGTAGATTCATCCACTTCAAACTGGCTTTCTGCCTCTCTGGGGCAGGGCAGTTAAGCTACCAGTTGCACTCTTCAAACACGCAGCAGGAAATTCCTTGCCAGTGGTGTTTCTTTCTAGCAAAGAAAGGGATGTCTTGGAGTAAAACTTTCCACCAGCAATGAAAAATGACTGCTCGTATGTTATTCCTGCCTGTGGCAGAGAGTTCCAGCGAAGACTTTCAATGGCACTTGATTTTTTTTGAGTCACTTCTATAGTTTCTAAAACATTCACCTCTAGCTGTTGACAGTGGCACTCTCGGTAAGCATCAGTGCTTAAATCAGAGTTTTCAGGGGTAGGTAGCTTGCTGTTTCAGTGCTGCACTTGGCTTGTTAAACTCTCTCTGAATGCTTTGGACACATGCGGCAAGAGGGGAACCAGGTAAGATCCTCTTTCCAAATCATACAAGAGAAAGCAAGACCTGATTGTCCTCATACTTAGATTTGATGGAGACGGGCCTAAGTAGGGTGTACTGTGATTTACATCCAGGTATGGGCTTCTGACGTCATTGATGGAAAAACTTTATTCTGAAGCGGGTTGTGGTGGTGGGTGAACGGCCATGATGCTCAGAAAGAGAAAGTGCTATTTAAGAATGGCCCAAGGCTTCTTTCCTGAACATCTTCAAGCCACGCTGAATTATTTTACTGAACAAACCCTGGTTTTGCTCTTACATAAGCATGGAGGGAGCTGAAGTGTATTGGTGCATCATCCCCAAAAACTGACCCTTTCCGTTCCACAGCAGGATTTGCATTGCCCTTGATGGTGCTTAAAAGAACCCGGCATGGCCTTGAGAGTCCACGGTGAGTTTGGAGGGCAGCAGCGGGGAAAAGGAAGGAAGATCCTTTTTGATATGAGATCCCCACAAATAATCTTTTCCAACCATTACCCCACTCAAATTGGCATTTGGATTTAATTTGCAAACCACTTGGATACTGGTTCAGTTCAGTAGAGGGTTAAAATTGGCTAACTTTTCCTGATGTATAGCCCAAAAAGGCAGTATTCAGGTCAGAAAAGTACATTTTGGTTCCAACCTCATCACTGCGCCAATAAAATGAATTCTGATTCAAAATGTCAGTCTATTGATCAGTACTGTTCAAGTAAATACGATGGGAAAAGATTCTTTGCTGGAATATTAAAATCCTCCTTCCTTTTGTCTGCCTTCACATTAATTCACAAGAGCTTTACGGTTTTGAGATCTTAAATTCAAGTGGGACGTACTGCGTCTTTCTAACAACTGAAAAGCAGAGCGGAGAGGGAGAGATGATGCAACAACGTTCTTTTGTGTTGCACAGGTTTAAATGGATAAAACTTGTTCCCCTTCAGATTTGAAATGTACTTTACATGTCTTAATCGCACCATTTTATGTAGACACTAATGAAAGGGAATAGGTAGCACTTAGGCTTAGGTTAATGTAGTCAGCATTGCTCCAGAGGTGCATGTGAGGTGTTTTTTCTTTTCTTTTCTTTTTTTTTTTTTTTAAATGTTTAAATACTTATTTTCTCAGACTTTTATTACAGTAGCTTTGATATGTAGCACAAATGTATGCAGTCAACCATGCCCTAGCTTAGATTACATACCTGTACTGGAATACCTTCTCTCTTCGTTGTAGTCTGGGCTAGTTTACCAGGGTTTCATACATTTTTGTTACAAGTACAGAGTCACTAGCAGGAACTTTGACTCTCTTTAATCAGTGTAGTCAGACACAAGGGCACGCCTGCTGGCAGGCGCTTACAGATAGCCTTGTGATTTTTAAATGACTGTGGTGATTTTTTTTTTATGATTTAATGTATTGAACTGACTTGCAGTGTGCATTTTGTGTTTAATTAGCTCTAAGGTAATCCAGTGCTATCACGCTCTCTCATCAGCAGTAGTAACGTATGTATATGTGCAAAGGAGGAGGAACTGAAATGCAATCCAGTTCTTCTCGAGGCTCTTGCTACTAACACATACCCAGGAATGGTGGTGACCTTTGAGAAACAGTTCCTATCCGGCCAGTTCCCTTTCCTCCAGGGGCAGGCGTGCTCGGGGTAGCGTCCTTCACAGGGCGAAGTCTCACAACTCGGTCTGGAGCAGGTGGTGCCCGCATCCCCATCTCTTGCCAGTTACTGACTGGAAGAAGCACTAGGAGGAGGAGCACAGCTCTGCAAAGGACTTCAGCGACAGCCGGCTCCCTCCGTGAGAGCAGTCCTGGTTCTCGAGGGCGCTAGGCAGGTAGAAGTATCCCAAGGAAGCTGGTCTAAACTAGAACCAACAGTTATTTCTATATAGTAGTTGAGCTTTATGGTTAATAAATGCAGTATATTCTCTTCATTTATATACATGCTTTCATATTTATGTAGCTCCTTTTAAATACTCAGATGAATCCTACTTAATTTTTGACCGAAAGGGTACTTGGAGGGTGGAGAGGGAGAAGGTGGGAAAGTTGCTCCTCCCCAGCACCCATTAATTGTGAAGTAGTTACTGGTGTGATTGCAATGGGACATCCACCTCCATCTGAACACCAAGCCCGGGGGGGGCGCGAAACAAAACGTGCAGCTCTTGCATTTGGTTCGGCTAATGCTGCTGGTGTTGCTGCTTGGCCTTTTCACCAACAAGTGCACACAGATGGGCTGTTGCCCCTCACGCTTCTGGTCCTTCAAGATTCATTTTCAACAAAATGAGGGTTTAAAAAAGGAAAAGCAGGCATTGCTGAGTGAATGCTTTCGTTCATCTGCTGTTTCCTCCAGAGCGTGAGTGCTGGAGGAGTTGGCTGCAACGTTGCTTCCAGTTCACTCTTGAGATGGAGGAGCCCAATCTCCCTTTGTTTCTGGACTGAATTATTCCCCCTTTATAGCTATGTACAAGCATGTTTGCATTAGTGTTTAGACTTTCTTAACCTGAGTTCATACCTTAATGAATGGTGCTGTCCCTTACGTGCTTTGGCTTGTTAAGCATTATTCACCTATTGTTACTCAAGGCCTGTACCATTTATGCCCTCGTATTTCATATGTGAAACTGTAAGTTCTATTTTTTGACATTAATAAAGTTTAATTGGAAAATGGAGGCTTTTTAGCCAATAGAAATTGTATGCCTGTATGTAAAGGGCAGACAAGTGTGGGGAAAGCATTGATCGTTTTAGAAACCACAGTTATTTAACAATGCATACTAAACACTGGCCACTTCAGCTCCTGAAAAACATCCCTGGTCATATATACCAAGCCTGTCTGTTCCTTTCTGAAGTTTGGGAAGTCAGTTGCATGCTGTGCGTCAGAGGAGGCTCTTGCAGAGGGATAGGAGAAGTCTCAGTGGTGGCCTTGATCTAAAGAGATGAACACATTTATAAGAAATATCAGCATCCCTAGTTTGAGAAGGGGTTTTGCTGAAGATCAAGCATGGCTAAAATGGTTCCCCCTTTACCTAATATACCAAACTGTTATGTATCGGCTTTGAAACGTGGAAACTGATTGCTACATGCCTGTGAACACAGGAACACCTAACACATGATCCCAGGCTTGTGTCACTAGCAACTTCCTACCCAGGTGAAGGGTGGCATTTGGGGTGGACGGATCACAGATAAGAGCCTTGAAGTCTTAGGTTGAAAGCATGGGGCCTGGGCAGCTCAGCCCTTTGCCTTTCCAAAGAAGATAAGCGTAAGAGGATGGACTGTGACGTCCACGTGGAGCCTTTTCCTGATAGTTACCCCTGCAGCTTTCTTAGCCTGAAGTTTCCCCTCCCTTCACAACAAGAAGTGGCTGTGATTGCACTGCAAGATTTTTTTTAAAGAGCTTTGAATTGGAAAAGAAACAAAATAGGCCTTAAAAACCACGCGGCAATGCTTGCTGGCCAGGTTTGCAATCAGTCCGTTGTGATAGAAGCATCTCCTCCACAAGGGTGGTAAAACTTGCCAAGGAACCTGCCTTTGTCACGGGCTCCTGCAACGCAACCATGTTGGGGTTAGTTTCAAGTTTGGCACGTCTTCTGTCATCCAGCTCCCCCAAAACTGAGTGTCTGCATGCAGAACTGCTTGAGTTGGAAGATGATGCATTTAATTATAATGGCCAGCTGGTGCTTTGAAAATCATTGGCAATTGCTTTGCTGTCCTGTCCCATTTCTTGCAGGAGTCAAGACAGCAGCAATTTTATGGGTTCCCCACCAACTTTTCTTTTCAAAACCATCATGTACTTTTAGGGGGGAGGGGAAGAAATGCCAATTCAGAGTATGCGGAGGATCTCGTACTAAGAGCACGCTGGTGGTGCTGGAATTGCTTGCATCTTTAACTGCAATTCAGCCCTGCTTTCTTGCATCTTCAAGCAGAAACATAGAAGTTAACCCTCCCCACCCCAACTCCAAATATGCCCTTTTAAGGGAAATTTTCTAGATACAGAACTTCAGCATCGGCTCGCATCATGGCTCCACTTCGGGAACAGCCTCCTCTCCTGGCAGGGGGGGCAAGAAGGGCTCTGCACACCTCCCCGCTGGCGGCAGACAGATCTGTTTTACTCCTGCAGCTCATGCCTGCAGGTGCATCGGGGAGGGTGTCGTGCTTTTGAATCGTGCTCAGTAGACCATCCCCAGGCCACGTATTCACTTTCCGATACGAAACCCTCCTCCGCCGGCTGTTGCAGACGTGTGCTAATGTCTCCCTTTCGTGGTCATTCAGTTGACTGGGGGGGGTGGGTAGGTCCGTGGTACCAAGAGCAAAGCGTGTAGCGTAGAGGGGCTGGGTGGTCTTCAGCACTGTGGCCCATGCCCACAGCATGCGTACGCAGCATTCACTGCAGTTGCCGCCACAGGAGCAAGTCGTAGCAAAACCCTTTCTAATGCGGATACAGCTGCCAGACAGGTAAGCAGCTGCTGCGGGCAGGGGTGGAAGGTGCAAGGAGATGGCGCACACGGCACAGCAACGCTATACTATATAGCGAGTCTGCTTGCTTCCACGACCTCCTCGCAGGCCTGCTAACGCTCCGCAGGACCGAGACGTAGGTGTTTGGGGGGTTGTTTTCCTGACAAAGGATTGAGGAAGAATGCTTTTTCCACTCCGCTCGCCAATGATGTGGTCATGAAGTGGCTTCGTCCAGGTTTTGTACAGAGGTTTGCCAAAAGCACGCGTGATGCCATAAATCATTTTCAAGCTCTTAAGGGCTACGCTGCTCGCTCTGTTTGCAGTCACCTTAACTTACAGTTTTTAATCACCGACCCATTGGGGCAGGGAAATGGGGGAGTCTGAACAATACACCCTGTGAAAAATAGACTGAAATACTGACCCACTGCAAATGTCTTACCCAGAAACTGCTGCTCGTCCTTCAGACAAATGTTGGGGAATAAAATTGATCTCTGGGCAGGAATCTCTTCTCCCTTTCAGTGTAATCGCAGCGCTGTGCATCAGTGTTGTGGTTTGGCTAGCAGAAGAGTTTTTCTACCTCAATCCCAGCCTGCTTCGGGGAACTCCTAACAGCTGTACGGCTCTTCTCTGTGGAGGTGCAACACACGCAGGGTAGCTCTGAAACCTCGGTCTGCTCCTCCTGCTGCCCTAAGGGAGGGTTTTCTCCAGCCCTAGGGTTGGCAGGAAGCACCGCCTTGAAAGCAGGATTTCCATCAAGCCACTGCATCCTCACCGGCCCCGGGGACACAAGGCCTTTGCACACTCTCAGGGACTAGAAGCAAGTGGAGCATTGCTCTTGGCCTCTAGCTTCAGCATTGCAGCTATGGCAATCGCCATTCACGTGGGGAGACAGGCCCAGTTTCTGCTGCAAGCCTGCCTGGAGGGGTTCACTGCAAGGCTGTTGGTTCATTATCTGCATGCACTCATGCAGAGTTTCTTAGTCGCAGAAAGTGAGGGCTGGAAAGGACCTCAGGAGGTCTCTAATGCAACCCCCTGCTCCAAGCAGGACCAGCCCTGACTACATCATCCCAGCCAGGGCTTAGTCTACCTGGGTCTTAAACACCTCCAAGGATGGAGACTGCACCGCCTCTCTGGGGAGCCTGTTCCAGGGCTTTACTACCCTCCTAGCGAGTGGGTTTTTCCTAATATCCAACCTCGACTTTCCTTGCTGCAACTTGAGCCCATTGCTCCTTGTCCTGCCATCTGCCCCCACAGAGAACAGCCCAGCTCCATCCTCCTTGCAGCCCCCCTGCAAGGAGGTGAAGGCTGCTACCAAATCCCCCTCCGTCTCCTCTAGACCAGATGTTCTCACGCTGGTCCCCAAGCTCCACTCAGGTGGGCTGCAGAAATGTTGTGGAACAGTGGGAACATCTGTACTTGCAAGGTAAGACTACTGGTATTAAAATATGAGCTATATGCTTTGATTTGTAGAAAAAAAAAATTAAGTGGTCCACAAAAAAAAAAGTTTGAAAACTACTGCTCTAGTCCAAATAAGTTCAGTTCCCTCAGCCTGCTCTCATAAGTCATGTCCCCCACCATTTTTGTTGCCCGAAACTGGACACAGGACTCCAGATGTGGCCTCCCCAGTGCTGAATAGAGGGAGAGAATTGTTTCCCTTGACTGCTGGTAATGCTCCTACAAATGCAGCCCAGGATGCCGCTAGCCTTCTTGGCACCAAGGACACACTGCCGGCTCCTGTTCAACTTCTTGTCCCCTGTCCCCCCAGGTCCTTTTCTGCAGAGCTGCTGCCCAGCCCACCACCCCCACCTGCACCGGTGCACGGGATTGCTCCCTCCTCAGTGCAGGGCTTTGCACTCGTCCTTGTTGAACCTCAAGCGATTTCTTTGGGCCCAATCCCCCTGTTTGCTGAGGTCTCTGAATCCTAGCCCTACCCTCCAGAGTATCTATTACTCCCACCAGATTAGTGTCATCTGCAAGCTTGCTGAGGGTGCGCTGCATCCCCTCGTCCAGGTCGTTGATGAAGACTTTGAACAAAACCGGCCCCAGGACCGACCCCTGGGGCCCTCTACTTGATACTGACTGCCAACTAGACATCGAGCCACTGACTCCTACTCTTTGAGCCTGATGCTCCAGCCAGCTTTCTATCCACCTTACAGTCCATTCATTCAGCCCGTACTCCTAGCTTGCCTGCGACAATGTGGTGGGAGACCGTAGCGTCCTACTTTCCTGCTCTGCCGTTGAGCAAGTTCCCAGGGTAGCCGAGGCTGGAGAGACTGGCTCAGGAAAAGGGATACTGAGCACTTCCTTTTAATTTTTTTGTCCGTCTTACAGCCTAGATCTGCAGCTACCTAGTGCCGAGACATGCTGGCTATGAATTACCCCCTTAGGAGCCATCATCTTTCCTGGATACAATGAGGACAGGGGGAAGAGGGGTTCTCCCCCAAATCCCATTCCAGCCCAGTTCTCCCCTTCTGTGACAACACGGTCCAAGACATCGGGGGAGCCTCTGCCCACATCCTCACTGCAGCACAGTGCTGGCTCCTGGGCACAGCCCCACCCCAAGCACCATGGCAGGAAAGGTGGCAGCGGGGCACCGGCTTCTGGCTGCAGGAGACCAACCTGAGCGCAGCAAGGGTGGCACCTGCAGGAAACAGGGCAAAACGAGCCAAGGGATCTGGAGACGCCTGGAGCAGAACTCATCCCAGGTAGGAGGCTCAACCCAACTCCTCCCTGTCCCTGCAGCCCGCTGCTGCTCTTGCCCAGCCCTGAAAAATACCCAGTCCCTTTGAGTCAAGCTGGGAACTTAGCAGTGCCAAAGCACTCAGACGCACCAACTCTTCACTTAGTACAGGTCAGACAACCCCTCCACCAGCAGCCTCTGCAGGGTGAGAGCAGTAGTACCTGACCCTTTATGAAACATTTTAGCTGGGTGCCCTCACTTGCTGGGCAAGTGTAGATGTCTCAGACTTCATGATACCCTTGGCAGAGCTGCCAGCCCTCTGCTACAAACAACTTATCCCACTTCTTTTTGCAGCACGCCACCTCTAAAGGGCCCCTTGTAGCCGGACGTGCTGAAGCGGTCGGGGCTCCCGTTACCAACGATGCTCGGTGCTGCCCAGCACCACCGTCCACGTGCTGGGGTGGAACATTTCCATGGGGGTGAATTAGCTTGCTAAGGCCTCAGGCTGGGGCATGAGGTAGGAGGCACAGTGCTCATCAAGGCTTTCAGAGAATCGCACGCTTGTAAAAACAGAACGACTCCCCAGTGACGGCAAACATTGGCCGAGCCTCGCAACACGTCGGCTCTCGTTCATTTACCTTCCCGTTATTCTTAGCAAGTAGCACTGGCCTCCGCTCTGGGCTGAGGCACGGGGAGCAACACATTCCTTTGGACTTGGTCTAGGATTGGTCTTGATGACCCTGCATTTCCACTGTCTTTGGTTTCTTGGGGCCGGAGGTTGGCTAACAAGCGATGGTATTCAGCCATTTTATTTCTCTTGGACAGTTTTGCATTCTGCGATTGAGCCAGTGAGCAGGTCAGCTACAAACATCACCTTCCAGCTTGTCATTTTGTGTAAGCAGAATGGCATGTAGGCCAGCCCTGGGCTCGAGGAGCCGTTCGGAACAGCAAATTGCTCTACGTACAGCATAAAAACGTGCATCTTCTTGAGCCATCGGAAGTAGATCCAGAATTACTGCTTTGAACAGTCTGCTCAGCAGATAACAGCAGGGGACTTTTTTTTTTTTTCCTCTTGAAGACTAGATGAATAAATGGTGCCAGCTCTGAGCTCACAAGCAGGCCTGGGTTACGTTAAGGAAGGTTGCGCTTGACAAGCTCTACATATCGCGGCTCCGGCACATCTGACGGCACTGTGCCAAAGCCAAGTGGATTAAAAGGCCAATGAGGAGCCAGAGGAAGGACTGCTCATGCAGGGACAGAAGTGCCTGCACAGACACACAGAGTATAAAGGAAGAGGAAAACTTCCAGGAGCAGAAATAATGTGCCAGAAGTCTTGCTGATGCTAGCACTTGCTTTTAAAAGGGCTTGAAATGGATTTGTGACACAGGCCCGAGACTTGTTTTCACAGCCCCCACACAGACACCGGGTACTTCTAGGTACAGCAGGGTGCCGCGTCCTTCTATCCTTGCAGCCGTACGCCAGCGACTCCCATTACGTGCCGCAGCAGCAGCAGCATCGGCAACTTCAGCAGTTTGCTGCACTGCCGTGGGAGGCCACCGGTCCAGCCCCATGCTCTAAGAGCATACTTGTCATGGCTTTTCAGGGTGAAGTTTGCTCATGCTCAGCATGACCAGCCCCACTGCCATCTCGCTCCAGACACGCCACAGACCTCTAAGGAAAATGAACCACAAGTGTGCGGACGGATGGACTGCTGAAGCTTTAACTCGTTCCAGCGCTAGGGATGTTCACCTTCGCCTTTGTTTTCCACCCCCCCGGACACTCCTCTATGACCTTTCTTGCACAGACCGTACCCGGCAATGGACCCTTCCAATGTAACTGCAGCTTCTTGGTGGTCCCCTCTTCACTGCCTGGAACCAGACCTCACCGGACCACGAAGGACTTTGTCTTCATGTGCACTTCACTCCAGTCACCGCTGAAACACAGCAATGTCTGAGCAACAGGCAGCAGCAGCATGGCCGTGCTTTAAACGCTCGTTAAGGCTCCCATTACAGTCTAACCTTTTAATCCAGGGACCACCAACCTTATCAAGCTGCAAGCTGGAACAAGCCAGCTCCAATGCAGCATGGGCCCAGTTACTGCCACTTCTCCCTGGCCCCATTATGGATGCAAGGTGAGCACAGCTTCGAGCTGCTAAGGCCCAGCACAGGTGCGGGCAGAAGCAAAGTCTTCTGGCTCAGCAGGCCGTATGTTGCCGACCCCTGTTCAAAACAGTTTATAAAGCCGACTAAGGAGGCTCATATAACAGCCTGATTCAAGGGTCTGTGCAGCTCATGGGATGGTGTCGCTCCAAACAACAGGCAAAATTCATCTCCCGGGAGCAGTGTTGTTGAACTCGTGTGACGGTACATGGCTGGCAACAACTTCAAACTCTGGCACAGGCGCAGAGACCTGGGCTTGTTACCATGCTACAGCAAGCGGAGAAACCATACCCGAGATAGATACAGCCACTTGGCATTTAGCTTTTCCATGAACAAATGCTTTATTCATTTTTGAAATATTGATTTTGTTGAGAATTTCTGCAGCCAAAAAAACCAAACAGACTTTAGATCATAAAAGGAAAAAAAACAGAAAGTACAACACAATCTGGAAGGATCTTGTTAAGTCCCTACAGTTTTCTATCCACAACAGCTAGCTTGACGCGTGAGCACGTATTTATTTTTTTAAGCTACTGTGCTTTGACTGAGATACCAACTGACAGCAAGGACTTTAGGGATAGTTGTGGTACAAGGCAGTTGCACTGACAAGCCCCACTGTGAACACTTCCCTTACCCAGGCTGACAATCCCGGCTACTTCCTGCTATTCCAGAGCCCTTGAATTCTTCTGACCAAACTATGCTCATCAGGCAGAGCTGCGCTGTGGTTTCACAGATCTTCTTGAGGTCACAGTTTCACATGCAAAAGGTGAGCACCAAGGTCTTCTGAGCAGTGCTAGGCACCTCTCCCTTGCCAATTCCCCCGACTGCAGCATGACAAGGAACAGTGCGTGGGCATGGGGGGTGCCTCTGGTCGGTTCGGTTGCTCCCCGTGGCCATTGGGCTCAGCCACCTTGCTGTCACGCACTATCTTAGCTCTTCAAAAAAGTCCATCACAGTCTTCCACATGAGACTTCCCAAGGCAGCAAGATGATGAAGCAGCAACTTTCTTGGGTGTTCGGATAAGTGCTGGTCTTGGGTGTGTGTAATTCTGCTCCACTTGGTTGCCTCGTGTCTACCGCACAACCAAGTCTTGCCCAGCCGGGCAGCAAGAAGGCATGAAAAGCGGTCACGTGAGCTTATAGGGTATGCAGCCCCTGAGTGCGTGCATTAGGAAACAACAGGCAGAGATGGCAAAGGACAGAAGGAAGCTGTAGGAAAGGTTACTGCAAGGCCATTTGGTGGCCTACCCTCACTGGCCAAGGGACAGTGTGGCTTCCTTCCTGGCCCCTGCCAACTTGTAGGGAAGGCTGAGATCCACTCCCAATGCCTCTGGCCATCTCCTGGACTGCTTTGGGCTCTTGGAGACCTCCTGCCAAGTGGGCCTGTAGCTGGACCAGCCTGGGACATGGGGGATGCCCAGGGGCTGTGCTGGGTGAGGGCGTGAGCCTCTGACAACCAGCAGCCCAAGGTGATGGCCGGGAACATGTTCTTTGGGAAACAATGAAAAATGGCCATTGAAAAAATGCAAAGGGACTTATTACTTCTTGTCAAAGATGGAGCATGCGGCCGTAGGACGGAGCAGCAAGGAAGCACAAGTCTTGAAATGCACTGCACGTGCTATGGAATGTAGTGCTTGAGGTGGCGGCGGCTTTCAACCAGCCAAACAATCAAAGCAAAATGGGGTCTTCAGCAAAAGAAAAAAAACATTGTCCAGGGATGGAGGGACCAGTGTTACTTCTAGGCTGTCGATCAGCTCTACTGCAAGCAGCTACAGAAGAACTAGTTTTCTTCGTCTGAGGAAAGGCCTTCAATCTCGTCTCGATCTCCTCCGATTGCCATCCAGAAGGCTTTGGCCACCTGTGGATCAGCGTGAACAGGTAAAAACGCTGCGCTACCTGCTGATAAATGCAAACTAAGCAGCGAGGCAATGCAGGAGGGACAACAAAACCCAGGGCTCCCAGCTGAAGGGCTCTTCTCTTTCACGCTAAGACCCCAGCAAGAGGGATGTCATGGCTTGACGGAGGCCTCAGAACTCCTAAGGCACCGTGGTCTCGGTGTCATTTGTGATTATTGTGGCCTGATCTCTCTTCCAATGAAGTCAGCAAGACTTTCTGCGCACACTTCACTGGAAAGGGGCTCCAGCCTTCAGTTACCCTACTACATTCATTTCTGATCTTGGGAACCCCCTACACACTTGACAGAGGGTCACTCTCTTCCTGAGGGTTCAGGAACAGGCCCAGTCAAGCATGATCCACTCGTTCCTGGTGTTTGGGATGAGCTTTGTACCTACAGAGCTGCAACAGCAGAATAGTTTTTCTCAGTAAGCAGATTAGGTCACTCCCACCTAAAACACCTGTAAGTCTAAAAGCTGCTCAGACAGAGGACCCCTTCAGCTGGAACTGCAGTTGGAAGAACTCAGTTCTTATGGCGCACCTCACCTTTTCTGCATGTAGCTTCCTCTGTTCACGAGGCAATGTGGCTGCCTTGTCTGTGGGGTGAAGAGAAACGTAACATTAGACAGTCTTCCTCAAGGGTCAGCAGCAGACCTCAGCAGAGAGACAGGGAGAGAAGGTCTCAGTGCTGGTATGTCACTAAAATACTGGAAAATTCTAGAGTGGGACATGGGAGATTTTGGGGAGGATTGTGAAAATTTGCCAGGTTGGAGCTTCAGTGCCTCTAGGCACTTTGGACTTCAGCTGTCCAATGTTCCTGAAAGTGCCTTAAACCTCAAGGTTGGCAACTTGTAGAGGTTAAGTTAATTCTTGCTGGGGGGCTTGTACAGAGAAGATCAATTCTATGGACTCTGAGTCCTGAGCACACATTTACTTACAGTGAAGGTAATAAGCCAGCTAACTGAGGGGTAGGCCTTTCAGTATTAGTTCAGAGGAAGGGTGCAACACAACAAGAAGAGAGCAGCTGTTAAACTAGATTTCAGCCACCAGAAAAGAGACCCACATGAGTCTTCAGTCTCTGAAACGGATCCCACAGAGGGCAAGTCTGTTGAAGGGCTTGGGCATTACAGATGGTGTATGCTGCTTCATTCACGGGCATTGTACCTTTCATTTCTTTCAGCTTTGAAAACAGTCGTTCAAAGTTCTCCAGGTCACCTTCTCCTGTGGTCAGACTGGCAAGCTCTTGAATATCCATATCGAGCATGGGATCTGCAAGAAGCAGGTTAAAGTTGATCTAAGCCAGATTCTTCTTCTTGGCCAAGCACGTTACTAGTTTTAAGGTGAGTGGCTGAATGATAACAAAGCAGATAGGGAACTGGTGACAGGCTCCTGGCTCCCTTTGCAGTGTCAGTTCTGTATTTTCCACTTGTTCAAACAGCTGGATAGCAGCGCTAACTGCAACATCACCCAGTTTGGACATGGCACATTAAAAGCTTTTTTGAACTTGATGGGGGGTTTCAAGAACTTGGTTTAAAATTATTGTAAACATGTCAAAGTTTAAGAAGGTTTCTTGCTGGTCACTAAAATATCTGCTTTGGAACAGCTGTGGATTATAGAAAGAGAAAGAGTCTGACTTGATGTTTAGGCGGAAAAAAATCCCCCCAAAACAGGTCTTGGGTAATGCCCATTAGCTATCCAGCGCTACGTGAATTACAGGTTATACCTCGAATGCAGCAAATCCAGCTCAGACGCATGGACTTTGCTTATATTTGTGTTCTTCTGGTTTACGATACTGAACAATGTAAATCTTGGACAGAAATACACATTATAGCTAACTTCCTACAGGGAGCTGTTCAGATCTTTCCTTCAATAGTGACAGGATCCATCACGAAGTCCGATTCCCTGCCAAGTGACCCGGAGAAGACTTCTGGGCAAAGCATGAGGTTGGCAGCTGCTCTCTGAGGTAAGTCCAACTCTGCTGCCTCACTTGATTTCTACTGCATTTCTTAAAGCCTGAGCTCCTGGACTCATGTGATTACATGACAAGATCTCCAATTACATTAAAACAATGCTGTTTGCTTTCTGGTTGAGGAGAAAGTCTTGGAAGCATGACCTCTAAACGCTCAAACTGCCAGAAGTCCAAAATAGAGGGAAAAAAGAAAAACACTGGGATTTAAGAAGTCATGAATTTTACACTCCTACCTCACCTTGCAGGTGGCAGTAGCAGAGCAGGTGAAGTATCACAGCGGTGTGAGTTCGAGTCCCTCTCCAGATCTGTGCCAGTGGCTCCTCCAATTGCTCCAGCTTTAAATGAGCAGCTGGTCACTTGGGCAGGGAGCCAAAGGATGTGGCCATGGCTACCCCACTTTGCATGGTGTGACGTTGCCCTAACCATGCTAAACTCAGTGGACCATAAGGCTCAAGAGGTCTCCTAGCCTTTTTGAATCCACCTACCATCAAGTGATTCATGAGCACTGTCCTAATCCTGGTCTTTGCAGAATTGATGGTTGTTGCGTAAAGGTACATTCTGGGGACACAACTTATACCCGAGTGCCAAGCAAGGCAATACGACAAAGAGAAGCAACCCCATGCAGAGTTGGGCCTGTTCCCTCCAGAAAAAAATGTTTTTGCTTAAAAAGGCCTCTTGGTCTCTTATGACACTGGCAAGTCCTAGCCCAAGTGTCTCATGGAGGGGGAGCCAGGTTGTTGCTGGGAACACATGCTCCATTGGGTCTGTATTTTGTTCAGCAGGTTAAAATTCCCCTCTAGGTTTTGTTAATTGAGTAGTCAGGATCTACATTCTTCTCCATTTCCTGCTGTTAAATTTTAAAGATTAACAGTGATGAAAAGCAGGCCTATCTAATAAAGAGGAGCCATAGATGTTGGCGTGCTGTCTTTAAAATTGACTCTGACAAGCTAGCAAAAACTGAAGAGATTGCTTAATCTACTTCTGCTTCTCTGAAGGGCTGTTTTGACTGAGTTCCTGCTCTGGGTCTGGTTCTTGCAGTGCAATATCCAAAAGCAGGAATCAAGTCAGCACAGTATCTTGAGAGGTACCACTATACAGTTTGACTGGAGACTTTTTTGGTATTGGTCACTCGACAGTCAGAGAACAAAGTCAGCTGTAATGAGCAATACCTGTCTTCCCACCCATGATTTTCTTTAAAAATAAAGAAATAAGAGGAATATTTCCAAATACACACACATCATGGTTTGCCTTCTCTCCCACCCATGGTACTCAGCAACATTTCATTTAGGAAGCAGGAATGCCCTTACCTACAATGCTGTCAACCTGCAAGTTGTTGGTGCTAGCTGCATCTTCTCTGTTGTCTTCTGAGTGCGATTCTGCTCTGCCTGCCGTCAGTGGCCGGGACTGTCAGGAAACATCTGATCATTACTATAACAGCTCTGCCTTCCAGGTCAAACACACAAGGAGCCAGAGAGTTCAGAGTCAGACAGTTTGGGAAGTCTAATGAGCATTTAAAAGATAGCTTTTTTTTTTAATCCCAGTTACCTTTAACTGCCTCTCTTGTCCAAGTCAAAGATTTAAAGCTATGGAACAAATGCATCGGTGGCACAACATAAGTCATCTGCTTTGTTTCATCTTGAAAGCTTTGTTTTACTTCACCTCTACCACAGACCTTCGGGACAGAGCCCCTCTCTGGTGTGCATTTCCTGAGAACGTGCCACGTGCATCTGCCTCTGGCACCTCAAACACAGGGTAAGAATTTTTAAAACTGACCTTTCGCATGACAGCCTTCCCTTGGCCCTAGCTCTACTCCCAAACACCAGTGAAAAAAATCAGTGCCTTGACTAGAGCTTTGTGTAACTTCTTCCTTGGCTCCAGCATGCTGTCAGAGGTAAAACATTTACACAAATAGGAGAGAGCCTGGGATCAACACCCAGCAGCTTTCCACACTGAGAACTCAGTCAAACTACACCAGGAAAAGTTATTGGGCTCTGAGGAAACATCCTACCAAAGTAGCTGCACCTCATGGCAGCAAATGCTAAGGACATTCAGCTCCGAGGCGTTGCCAAGACAGACTGATTCTTCAGGCTTTGTCTAATGTTTGTGCTGAGTATTTCCTTTAAACGCATTTGAAAAGGACAAGAGGTGTCCCCTGGCAGAGGAAGAAAATGAAAGAGGAAGACACCTATATTGTGGTGTCTTCCTCTTAAAACACCCATTTTAAACCCATATTGTGCAAAAGCAAAAAGGAAGACAGAGAGAAGAACAGAGCAACAACAAATGAGAAATAAAAATTACTGTTTACTTCTGGATCTTGGTTCTCTCCTGACCCAAGGCTACAGTTCGCACCTGCTAACGTACTGAGAAGGCCAAAGCCTTGATTCCTGTCTAAAAAAGAAAAAAGTAGTTGTTAGTTCAATTGAAAATGCATCATTGGTCCAAAATAGCTGCAGCTGAGTAGATGCAACGAAAAGAGTTACAGGGAAGAGCCAAGGTAATGTATAAATCACATGCAGCAATGCCAGGACACTAAAAAAAACCCCAACGACAACACCCCCCAGTAAGTTGAATCCTTAAATTGTAAAAAATTGGGACAATACATGTAGCATGATGCTGCCTGAAAGCCGTCCAAACCCTCACCCTGCATAGCTACTCAAGACAGGTGTTCAACTTTTATCCAAGAAAAACTAGCAGGATCAGGCCCGAACACGAGTGTCAGCAATACGTGCTGCTTGTCACAACAGGAAGAAAGGGCAAGGGATGCGCTCAACACTTCCGAAAAGCCAGATCCCCGTTTTGATAACCAGGAGCCTGCACTTTAAGGACAGTCGTCGTTTCTGCCCGCACCTCAGATTCCACAGCGCCTCTCCCCGCAGCCACAGGAAACTCTGCCTTGGTTCTTCTCAGCACACATCAGTGAAGCCTGCTTGTGGTTCACGAACGGGGTGGGTTGTATTCCGCTCACCACAGACAAAAGGCAATGGGTGTCAATGTTTGTTGATCTCGCGCAGGAAATGCTACTTGCCTTCCACTGAAACGTCTTCTAAAACTATAGGCAACATCTTAGTGTCAAGCGCAGTTAAAAAAAAAAAATTCAAGGATTCGTTTAAATTTCTGTCAGATATAAACTCTGCTCTGACTGAAAGGTATTTCAGATGCTCTGTTCTTGGGAGTCTATCAGAAAGCTTAATATTTAAAGAGCCTAGCAAGATGACAACCTGGAGCTAAGACTTATTCACTGCCCGTGTCCCAGGTGGCAGGGTAAGTCTCAGTGAGCAAAGAGAAACCTTTGACAAGGAACATTACGTGTTTGTTAGGACATATTTTTTCAGGACTTGCACCAGCATGGAAGTGTTTCAAGCTCTTTTTGTAGGACATAATGGATGCTGAGGACTTTCAGCGTAATGAAAGATTTAGTCGATTGAAAAAAACAATGCTAAGTTCTGCTGCCGATACATCGGAGAAAGGAAACCTAGGGTTGTGTGTGGCCGAGACAAGATCTGTATTACTTTTAAGAGAAATCTGCTCTGCACTGACTAAGCGTTTGACTCCAATGTTCGGATGATGTAATTTTGTGCACGGTCCAATTTGACTTGTCCCTGACATCAGATTTCATTCTGAAGGGGGTGAACGTGTAGCCAAAAGCATCAGCTAGCTAGAAAAACATGTAAACATCTAACAGCTCCCCAACTAGAGGATTACAAAGACCTCATTTCCTGCTTGGGAGTGGCCTTTGCTGGATACTACTTTAGTGCTAGAGATTTTTTTTTTTTAAAACGACTTTTATTCTTTTAACAGGTATTTTGTTTAAATTGGCTTGGCTGCACCCAGTTTTATTGACAGGACAGGTTACTTAGCCAGAGGCCTGGGAAGAAATGAATCAGTGGAGCCGACTGAATCTCTTTCACCGTATTCAACTGTGAGAAGGGTGAAAGGCTGTGCAGGACCCCAGCTCAACTAGCACAAGGTGGAGTGATGACGCCAGGGGACCTCCTGCTCCAAAATCTAGTGGCTTCAAAAAGTTTTGGCAGGCCAAGCAAATGCTTCCCGAAGGGAAACAGCAGTGATCAGAGATCAGCCAATTTTTTTGAGTCATCTGCAAGCCGGTTGGACAATGCAGCCCAGAATGTGCTCGGGAGGACATTCCAGTGTCAGCAGGGGGTGGACGGGGTGACCTCATCGTCCAGCTCTTGTCCATCTCACGCCTCGGATTAGAGTTCATGCTGTACAGAAATGTGATTCTGGGTTTTTTTGGGGGGGTTTCCCCCCACTATGTCCCTGCTGCAAATCTGTTTGGAACGGGGGCAGCCCCGTTAAAGTGGTGGAAGCAGAGCCCCAGTCTCTGCAAGAGGGGCGGCTTGTTTCTGAGACTGTGGTTAGGGAGGTGGCAGGCACTGCTTGGAGCCAGTCACACCCTCAAAGAAGTCTTCCTGCAAGCTCCTTTTTATTGGGCATCCAAATGATTTCATCTGCTGGGCACAGCTCAGGAAGTGGGTGAAGCCTTATGCAGCATTCTTCCGACAAGCCCAGGAATCATCTCCAGCCCTCCCTCAGAAATAGCTGTGAGATCTTATGGTGCCACAAGGTTAACGGCGGCAGCCCCTTGGGAAGCCCTAAAGCTGCTCACTGCAATGAATGCAGCCAGACAAGACTTCTTAGCTCCGTTCTGGGAGCCACATCTGCTGATTTTCTTTTCCCTTGCCCTGGTTATTGTGCCAGCCCCCTGACACCCGCTGGGATGGTGTGTCCATGTGCAAAGTGCAGTTACTTTACACCCGCAACTGCCTCGTCCTGCTCTTTGCCCACTCTGATGCTGTTCTAGCACCCCATACATAAGAACTTTCTCCACAAACTATGGGATTTTTCCCCAGGACTGTAGAAAGTGTTTCAGTCCCAAGTCATACTGATAAATTTACAACCTAGAAGAGCTGATGGAGTGGGCTACAAGCATGTTTTGTCCTGGGGAAGCTAGAATGTGGCTTATACATACTCCACAGCAGAGAAGGGGTTACTCCTTGCGGCGGGCACCACGTGGACATTTGATTCCATCTTCCAGGACCTGCTCAGCTTCCACCTGGGCCCAGCGGAGGAAAGATTCAAGCAGGAAAGGAAGCTGCTTGGAGCACCTCAGAGGGAAATAGGAAGAAGGAAGAACTTTCTCTTCCCCCTGACTTGGAGCAGAGCACAGCACAGGGAGCCAGCCAGCCACCTCCTGACTACCAGACCAAACACAGCTCAGGAACCTGGACACCGACTGCCTTCTCCCTGCCAGAAGATGCAGTCCTCTGCTCAAGGCTCTCTGATAAGACTCCTTATTTTCCTCCCCTTTTGGATTTACCCTCACTTCTGGATGTTAAGTAAACAGTTTTGCATTGAGTGATCAATTCATATTTTCAGGGTTTTATTTGTAAAATAGGTATTTTCGCATAATATGGCCAAATGATTACCATTTAGCTGTTACGCTGAAATGCTCGTTTTCCTCTATAACCTGTGAATCAGTGGGATTTGTTTTTTTGGAGAGGGAGATGTGTTTAGCAGACTGTTTTGGAAAAGGCATCAATAGATCAAAGATGTTCTAAAAAGGTGGCAAGAAAAAGGCTCCAGTCTGGGTACAACTACAAGTAATCTATTAAGAAAAATAAAAAGCAAATTGAACCATGGCAAAAAGAGATGGTCGTATTCTGAGACATAGGCAATCTACTCATCCTGATGAAGCCCTTCACGGTCTGCTATATTTCTACAACCAATAGCCTTTCTTGTAAATGCAAATATAAAATCTGCAGGTATCCATTTTTAAATTATGGTGAGATAACTACACAGAGCAGGTATTTTGGTGAGAACTTGGTAGCTGTTTTTATTTTAGACGGCCCAGAATTTCAGGAGAAGTCTTTACAGTATGCAATCCTCCATTATTTTATGTATAGTCCTCTCCCAAATAAGGATCATAAGCAACTGGTGGCAATACAGAGAAGTTAAGATTTTATGCTCACTATATTCAGCTTTCAGATTGGGAGGAAGTTGAAAATAAAAGCATTGTTACAAGTTGTAAATGTGTTTTCAAAGGGAAGCAACTGAACTGAGGTTACTTAAAGCAAAAGCAGTCATGTTGCTAGGGTCCAAATTTAGTTTCATTTCCGGAAGTGTTTGAAGTGGTGCAAGATCAATGCCATGTGATTACTGCATGGTGGAAACTTCAAATCTGGATTCTCAAGAGGTCTGACCTTTATAAAATACACCAGTGATGCATAGGAATTTCCACCCCCCCATATAGAATTGAACATATGACCGAATCCTAGTCCTCTGTGACACAGCACCTGTCGAAGCAGGATGCAAAAGCAGGAAATAAGCTGTGAAAACAAAACAAAAAACTGTGCCTTCCACTAACGAAATGATTTCAGCCCACCTCACAAGCCTATTTGGGTTTTCCTACAATAATGATATGAAATTAGATTTTTTTTTCCTCATCATGATGAGAGACAAAGGGTGACAAGTTTGATTTAAAACTTTAAATTATACCTATAGTACTTTCTTTATTAAATCACACTATTGGGAGACCAGTAGCCAGAGTCAGTAATGGGACCTTTCAATGCTTATTGTTTCACTGTGTAGTAGCAGTGGCAGGCTAGAGGCGGAAGGAGTCTAGGCAATGGGGAAAAACGTGCGTTTCAGAGAGCAGACAGACTTTAGGAAGTCACAACAGGAGGAGTGATGTGGTATGAAATAATAAATAAAAGGACAAGCACTTTGAGAGAATTCACCTTGAGGCAGCTTATCTATTTACAGGGGCAACCAAAAGGATACAAGAAAAAAAAAAAATGGTTGTACCACACCTGCAAAATGTATAACACTGTGCTCTTCCTTTCTCAAAGAGCCTGAGCCCAAATGAAAGTAGCCACTCTGCCCATTTCTACCTGAAGATATGGCTGAAGGGAGACATGTTTTCTAAGGTTTTCAACTGCTAGTTTGTAAGCAAAGTTCTCTGGAGCATTTATGACACAGGCAGAGCTGGCTCTATACTTCTGCACCCTGGATGCCTCATGGTAAATTGTGAGTAGCGATAATAAATTAACACATTAGTAGAGCCTGGTGGATCTGAGCTCTGTGTCACTACTATATGAAGCATCAGAGAAACCAGATACAACTCCTCTGTCAAACTCTCCAGGGGAGTTCTGTTTTCCTTGAGGCCTGTGGGAAGAGGGTGCGTAATGCAGTGAGGTCCACTCAGTTTCATGCTGTCAGGCACACCAGACAAGTTTCAGCCATTCCGTATCTTTGTTTAAATCCATTCCAGACACTTTTTGAAAGACAAGCAACAGACTTGATACAACGTAGAAGACTTCTGGGAAGTGCACTGAGCTACCAGCAGCATCTTTCTGAATGTTAGACTGAGCCAACCTGACACAGACCGACTTCACTTCATCCTGAAGCAGCTATCTTACCTATGTAGGCTGGAGAAAGATCTAAATCCAACCATAGTGAGTGTAAACGTAGGCACAAAGGGCACGCTGTCACTTAATGCATAGGTAATATCACTCATCTGGCCAAGGCCCCTGGAAAGAGATAGCTGGACAGCCCTGCCCATACAAGAGAAGTATAGGGAGCTCTGGCTCTCTATCTGCTGTTAAGCAGATACTAGGATGGTGCCAACTAGACTGGAACCTGAGACAGAATGACAGAAAGCTACCAGCATCAAGTGCTCAAGCTCTGTAACCTTGTAAGCCAGAGAAGCCTTTGTTACATACCACTCTTCATCACTACGTTAGACCACACGTTGGCGTTCAAGGCTTGTACAATTCGTTTCACTCCTGTGGACTCTGGGAAGTCATCTAGAGAGAAGGATAAAGAGCAGGTAATTCCCAATAGTTATTCTGACCTGGAATATGCCTGACGGTAAGTCATTAAACCTAGAAAGATGACGCGGTGCTTCAGTGGTAGAAATGGGAAGAGTTCAGCTCTTGGTCTATTTCTAACCACTGAAAAAACTCTCAGGTCCTTAACTGCTGAATGTCTGTCAAGCCGGTCTGAAAGCATATGCTGACACAGTAAGGCAATGG
Source organism: Crocodylus siamensis (assembly GCF_052110815.1). Lineage (NCBI taxonomy): Eukaryota > Metazoa > Chordata > Crocodylia > Crocodylidae > Crocodylus > Crocodylus siamensis. Next base: position 3,982,320 of record NC_143409.1, on the reverse strand, counting down.
GAAAGCCTGCCCCTGTTTGCTTCATGATGGCTTACCTTTTCATAGGTTTTAACTCCTCATTTAGATTCTTTTCTCCCGGTCTCAGCACTAGGGCTTGGGAGCAGTCTCTACTTTTAACTGACAGGGTAAAGATGCTGAAATCCCCTCTTGCATTTTCCAGGAATTAGCTACAGGTGTAGTAAGTCAAATCAATCAGAGTGACTCAGTTTTGCTGGTAGATTATCAGTCTTAATTCTACCAGGTTTATTTTTTACTGTAAAAACAGGTAGCCAATCCCCAAAGTCTCTTCACTCACCATAAAGGAGGCAAAAATGCATTTTTTGTTTTCTCTGACTTTCAGATTTTAAGCAGCCCCCTGGACAAGGCAGGAAGACTTTGCAACTGGCCACTTCCTGTTCATAAGTCTATACTGCTATAAGCTCCAACACAAGCCCTAAAGTGTACTGATTGCTTAAATGGGACACTATCAACATAAGACTATTTCTCTCCAGACTAACTTCAGCTGTCCCTTAAGTTACGATAATATGAATGATGATGTTTGGCATCTTTCTGATTTCAGTTTGGTCGCTGCATCCATGCGACATTGTTCTGCGGGTAGTCAATTTCCCCGTTTCCTTGGATTAGCCAGTTTCCCCTTGTTCGAGCAGGACTCTTGCAAATCAACAGCAGAGATTAAAAAAACATTAGGAGAGGAAAATAAAATTAGATTAAAAACAAAATAACAAACAAAAAGTGCCTAAGCCTTCTTGGGATGACTCAGGGACAGGTAGGTGTGTGGCAGTTAAAGTGGTCTTTAACTCCTAAAAGCAACTAAAGTGGACTCTGAGCCTTTTGGGTACAGGCAAACAAAACCAAAGAGCAGGAGTTGTCCTAAGGCTGAATTAAAAATTAGTTTGTAATCTTATTGCACAAAAGAGCTGACTGATTTTGTAGTCATAATGGGCATTCCAACTCAGCACCAACTACCCTCTGCAAATCTGATAATTTTTAGAGAGATCTTGGCATGGTATTTCTGTTGCATCCGTTCCATCATCTTTTGTAACCAATTCATACAAACACATTTACAGAGTAAATAAGTTACTCATTGAAATGCATTTCCTCCATTGCATGAGTCACAGTGACTCAACCTGATTATAAAGGTGGAGGAGACAGCGTGCAGACATCACCACTTCAAAAACTAACTTTCTGACTAATTATAAATATTCCCGCTGCTTATCTTGTCTCTTAACAAACGACTTGCACTTACCAACTCTTTTCAGCAGACATCTCCTGAGAATATTTAAAAAGGAAAAAGCAGTAACTTGAAAGAGCTTCAAAATACAACTCTGCTCTAACATGGCATTGCAGACTTTCACGTTCACCTCCGAGTCATATTTGATACCTGTTGTGCTGAGCTCAGCAGTGAAGAAGTGCCTCCTCCCTTTTTTTTTCCCCCTTAAACTAAGCTACCAGAAAGATCAGCAAATTCAAACTGATCTAAAAGACTGATCTTTCCCTCTTACAAGGAAAGGAGCCTCAGCTTTCTGGCCTTTCAGACCAAACTCTCCTCAGCAACCCCTGTGTGCACCATCTATTGTGTTCAAGGGATCTGGACTGTGGTAAGTGTTAACAAACCAAATCTAGCAGATGCAGCTGATTCTCTAACCGGGTTGGTTCTGCAGGGGTAACCGCAGCAGCAAACACTTCCGTTTTATCACTAAAGTGAGGTAAGGATTAAGCCCGTGTTTCTCAACCAAGATCCTGCAGCACCCTGGGGTGCCCTGAGAGCCTTTTAAGGGTGCTGTGGTGTTCCACACAATGTTTGCACTGCAAGGGTGAACACACAGTTCACAAGATAAATCCAGAAATTCAAATAGGAATCCATAGACTTAAACTCATTCTGCCCTGCTCTGTTTTTTCTGAGTTCTTTGCAACAGAACAATTCCGCTATTCATTTTCTGTGGTCAAAAAAACAAGTGACAATTAAGAGCTGGCATTTTCTGAGGGATGCCTTGAGCCTAAAAAGGTTGAGAACGCTTGGCTTAAGCAGGTGTCAAGAAAGGCAAAGTCACTTTTCGGGGGGGGGGGGAAGCAACATGCTTCAAGTATGGAATGCATCTCTTATTCCTTGTCACTTACTGGGGCCCAAATGCAGAACTGGTTTTGCTTCGTACCTTTAAGTTTTGGGCACGCAGTCAGACAAGAAACCATAGCTGGCTTCCTGCACAACTGTGCACACCACTAAAAAACAATGGCTGTTTTAACTAGCTCACATTCTCAGGTTACCTTGTGAGTAATCTCGGGATCTATGCTCTGGCACTCAGCAGTCCACAAAGATCCAAAATAATCCTGCCCTTCACTTTCTCTCTTTTTACCTACCCCTCTGTTTTGGAATGGCTTCTCTGAAACAGAGTATAAGTGTTTGTTTTTGTCCGTTACTGCCAATTACATCAGCATGTCACTGGGAGTTGAGCCAAAAAGGAGGAGCAAAGTACACTGTTTTTATGTAGGGCCTATGTAAACAGCGGTTGTATTTGGGAAGAGATAAACAGAAGGTCTTAGACAAAATAATCTTGACTTTTACAATTTAATACTAAGCACCACCAACGTGAAGAATCCTTCAGATCAACCACATACTAAAATAAATTTGTATGCCCTTTGCAGGTGCTCCAAAGTGGATGTGTTGCACTTTAATTGCTCTTAAAAGAATAAACCGGTGGTAAATTTACCGTCTTCATCAGGCAGCTCCTCTGGGCTGAGTTCCACCAGCTCAAAGCCATGCTTGATGCACCACTCCTGAGCTTTTTGTCTGCTCACACCTACAGTTGTGAAACAAAAGCTGCTTTGTGAAAATCCAGTGTTTTACCTTGGCACTACTATCAGTTCAGTCTTCTGCTCTTTTCTTTATTCCCCCAAAGCTGTACCCTCATTCTAGACTGAATGGGAACAAAGGAAGTACAGAAAGTCTGGCTGTATCTTCTAACATAACAATAGATTCAAACAACCCAAAAAGTAAGCTGCATCATATTTTGGATTAGTGTCTTTGTTCCCTAAAAACCATACCTTTTTTCTTTTTTGCAGTTTGTGCTGAGACGGATGCAAAATAAAAACATGACAACTTGATTCTACGCTGTTACAAGGTTAGCCCAGGATTTTAAACATTTGCTTTTGCATGAGGCATGCCAACACAGGAACCAAACTTCTACTGATACCCAATGCAAACATGTAGACTCATTCAAATGACTAAAAAAGGCTTACTACCCGTCACTTTAGTTAGACCATGAATAACCCTCATTCTCCACCCCCAAGATGCTTCAGCTCTGGCCCCAAAGGACTACCCGAGTGGGAAAATTTAATTCATGTCTTGCCAAATCTGCTGGTGGGATTACAGTGCACACTCGACCACTAGGAATTGGGGAGATGAAACATACTTCCTGCTTCTTGGCTTGTGCGCATCACCCTACAAATGACGAAAGACTGCCCCACTTACTTGATCAAATAGAGTCTATGATTCATATACTTTCTTGAGAAAGACCACAGTACTAATTTTGCCCAGAAAACATAATATAAAAGGTAACTTTTTTTTCAATCCAGATTGAATTCCCTTGAATTTAAGACCCTTACCATTTTCAGATACTCTGTCACAGACCAAGATCATAACCTCTGGTAACCATTCTTCTGTGAGGGAAAGCCATGTTGAGACACTATCAAGACCAGATTTCTGGAGGAGGAAAGTTCTAGTATTTATACATTCTAAAGAATTTTGCAACTTGAAATGAATTAGAGTGAATGGCTCATGTTGCCCGTCTGGGAGTCAAAGGCAGGAACCAAAAAATTAAGGTTCCAACAGGAATGGTCTCAGATGTGCGGCACATCCCGAGAGGTGTGAGAATGGAGATGGCAAGATCAACTTTACCTTTACTGAATGGTTTGGGACATAATTTAGCTTTAATAAGGGAGAATAAGAATAGGCAATATCCTGTGTCTAGCCCACAGCTGAAATAATCGTGCTTGTTGGGAACTGGGACTTCATTTGCATGTTTTGGTTTTAACTCTGCAATACTAGATTCGAATATGAAGTGGGTTCGTTTTTCCCCCCTGGAAACTCTTAAATATATCTGAGTTGCTATAATGTGAAGTTTACACCTTACTGAAGAAGGGAAAATAGGAGGAGGGAACAGATTTTGCTGTATTTCATCTCACTGCACTAAAGGTGCTGCCCAGGGGAAGAGGGAGGCAGGTCTGTGCCGATTTTTCTTTTCGAAAGTGTGGCGCCATTATTTCTCTTTGTTCCCCCCCCCCCCCCGAGAGGTCAGGGTTATCTGGAGATTTCCTCAATTGTACTGGAAGACAGGTCTGAAGAACCCAACCACATTGGGAGAAGTCTAATTTTAACTTATGAGGTGGAGCAAGTCCTTAACTGTATCTACCTGGGTATTTTCCTTTGCTACAGTAACTTTGCAAAGCTAATTCTAAGCAATATCAAAGCCAGCATAACTGGCTATAGGATGACTGCCGCTGTAGAGCAGGAGTATCTAATGACATACTTTGAGTAACAGATCTTATGCTACCTCTTTGTAACAGGCAGAACAAGAATGTGGGGAAAGGGACTGTGACTTCCATACTAGCTCCTTAGGGACGCTGTGAGCCAGCACAATATAACATAGCCCTACGTGACCCTAACGGATTCGTCTAGAGCACGCCAGCCCGAGAACACGCGAGGCTGACTTCCAAGTGATGGTTATATAAAGAAGATAATATAAAGAAACAAAAAACTCTTACTATTGTGCTGTCAAAGTAAACCACAAATGCCTGGACAGATTCTGCAATTTCTGCTGTCACCAGGAACTTGTTTGGTACCACACAAAGATGGATATCAGCAGAGTAGTATTTATTATCTATGGTCCAGGGGTAAAATCTCACTCCTCCATTGGCAGACACATCCACTGTCAGGTCTTCTGTTCCTATGATACCTGTAGAAAAATTGGAGAACCGAGTCAGACAAAGCCGATGTCAAAAGTACACAAAACTTAGCTAGATTGTAGAAACAGAGCCACCTTCAGAACAAAAAGATTCTCTCTTCAGTGCTGATGACTTACTATTTCTCAATTCTTCAGCTCATCCTAGACTAGTGGACTGATATTTCTTTTAATTACATGTTTGTTGGCTATTATAACCTCAAAGAAGCTTTGCAGCATTTGCCTATCACTGCACATGCACCTAGTCACTGAAGATGTTTTGTGGAGAATACAGGGACTAAAATAGGAGAGATGCCAGGTTTGCTTGTGTTGTGTGCTTCTCCAAGTAACTGGGTTTAGCAAGAGGGAAATCCTTGGGACTGGGCCACCCGCCTGCAGGTTTGTCTAGATAATCAAGCACTTCCTTTTGAGTTCATATGTGGACCAGGCTGGGATCACTATTGAGTTCATAGTCCCTCCTAGCTGCCTTGACAGGCTCCGCAGGCGTGGACCACTTTTCCATTCCTAGTGACACCATCAAAAGCTACAGTGAACCAGGACCAAACTGAACTCTGACCAAGGAGGAACTTATCAGAGCTGTACAGCTGCTCTGGGGAGTTTAATGAGAGCTGCAATGCAAAACACCAAGTAGCACTAGTATTAAATATACCACTACTTGGCTCTTAAAGATTACTGAAGTAAAGCAGAGGCTCCTTCATAGCCCAACAGCCACACAATGGAATTGCTTCTTAATCTATAGTAACAGCACTTGAGAGAGAGCCAGGATAGCCGGCTTTCAATTGGACAGACTCACAAAAACCATTTAAAAGTGCATCAAATAATGCGAAGGTCACAAGAGCTGTTGCTTGGGGTACAAGGATTGCAGGTGGAATACGATGCCTTTTAAAGGACTTAAGGTAATGAAGTGCCTATCTATCTCCCCTTGCCCCCAAAAGAGCAGGTATCCTCACCAAAGAACTGGACTGAACTCTCGTTACAAAGTGTGGGGGAAGAGTTCAGGCACTAGTAGGGGAGGCTGCCTCGCTGGCAAGGCTCTGTGAAAAGCAAGTGCTGGAAGACTGGGATGCACCCATCTTCTCTTGGTCCTACTCTCCCTATAGGTAAGTTTTACAAGATGACAGATCCTCCAAACAATTCCATCTCGTTTATAGCTGGTGGTATCTTTTCTGAAACATCACTTTTCCCTTGTGAGAATGAACTGCATGTTTTTAATTTAACGGACATGCAGTCCCGCTAGATGAAAATCCTCATGCCACACTGGGGCAACAAGATAAAAGTAGTGAAAGAATTCACAAAAACTCCCAATCAAATTAGCCAAGACCAGCCACTCCTCCTAGATAAGTGTTACTCTGCAATTTATGTTCATGTAAATGCACAAGCAGCTTCCACCACATTTAACCTAAATAATCTGGATTATTACGTAATCCTTACAAGCTTTTTATCTTTAAAGAACTATGTAAAATCCTGGATGATATTGCCTGGTAGCTGATGCTTTTGTAGTTATCACAGCATCAGAGGACATTCTTCCAATAGTTTGCTGCCACGAACTATGTGCAGGACTTCATATTTAGCTGCAACATCTGATGGTATTATAGCCACCTACCAATAGCATTTCCTGTCTTGTGCTCCGTGACTGTGGTATGTCATTAGTTTCTCAGAAGCAAATGCCTAACCTCTAGTCTAGGCAGGCAGGCAGGCAAGGACTTCTGAATGTTTTCAATTCTAAGCATCTTCAGGTCATCCAGAATTTTAGAGTCGCCAGAAATCTCCTCCTCCCATTCAGGGTGACCACTCAAGCCTTCCAAAATCCAAATTACACAGCAGAATTAAAGAAAAGGTTTAAAAAAAACAAAAACAAAAAACCCCACCTCTTTCTACCAAAACCAGTATTTGCTTCTGCTGTTTAGTGGGAGTTTGGCATATCAGTCTCTATTTACATTAGTTTCATACCCCCCAAAACTAATTAAGCAATTAAGTTGTGGGGTATAATATGACAATTGCCTGCATATTGTTTAAACAGCTTGCATATAAATTGCTAACAAGGCCAATAAGTTGGCCTTCTGATTTTGTTTCAGAGTCAAGGTTGTTTCCAAGTTAGTTACGGGAAAAATTCAGGGATTCTGGCAACTTACCTATTAAACAAGCAGGAAAGTATTTTTTTAATAATACATTTCCAAATATACAAACTCAATTTCTTTCTCTGCAGGGCCAGTGTACTTAGCATACCGTTTCAAGTGCCGGCAGAATATAAAGGTATGTATTCTACTAGCCCAAAAACACCAAAGTATTTGAGGTTCTTGAATACCACACAAATATCTTGTGGCATTTTTGCAATTAGGGCTGTGAAGGGGAGCTCAGAGCTTGCTCCTCCAAACTGCTGGCCAGTGCTGGAGGACAGTATCTATTCCTTATCATATAGGAGCCCCTACTGACTTATGCAAAATTATCTGCATCCACTTTATGAAGAGTATTTGCTTATTTGTGTAACCCCCTTTGCTACTGAAGATGCATGTTTTCAAGAGCTTAATTTTTGTTTTTGCCCAGCTCCTCCCTCCTGGCCATAACACTGTTTATAACAGTCTGTTGCCATGGAAATTATTATACTCACAATCAAAACTTAGTTTAAGGACCAAAGAGAAGAAAACAGGGTGAAGAATGAAAGCGTTTCAGGGGGGAAGAAAAGGCTCTTTCTTTAATTAGGCAACAAAGGAAGTTGCAAATATGACTGCAAAAGAGAAATCCAGAAAGAAAGAAAGAAAGAAAGGAAGAAAGAGCTCCATCCCTAAAGCCTAACATAAGACACCTTTTATGCTTGTTCCTTTCATAAGGCATTTAAAAGGTTTACTGAACAGGGGCAAAATTGGCATGAGCAAAGATTAAGCCTCTAGAAGTATTGCAAAGACTCTAGAAGCGTATAGTGTTGTCTCACCCATGGCTCATCTATTGGATTCTGTTCTCTTCCCACTAGAAAGCCACCTTTCCTCCCAACCAAGTGGTTAACATGGACTCTCTCCCCCAGCACGCTGAGTTAAAACAAATCTCTAATAAACTCAACTCCTACTGCAGATGCCCGAGAGATCTATGACCTGTCTCCGGTTACACATGTGCAACTTCATGCTAAAGCAATTGAAGGTTTGTGGTACTTAAATTGCTCCAATACCATTGTGCCCATTTACTGGCAAACAAAGGCAGTTTGGATACTTTTATTTTTCAGCTGCTTCTGTAGACTTGCTGTTCTTTGCTAAAAGGCACTAACTGTACTTATCAAATGCTTTTTGCCTTCTGTTTCTGCCATGCAAGCAAAGGCAGTCCAATGATACTAAAATAAACCGTGTCTAGACAAGCTAAGTTGTCCAAAGGCTACTCCACCTTGGAACCCGTCTCATATATTGTACATACCGTATTAGAATTCCAGGAGTTTCTTCCCAAAATAGAGGTTTGAATTCAACTGTAACGTGAGCTTCCTGCACCCTGTTCAAAAGGAGCATCTAACGGGAACTGTTCTAATCTTGCTTGCATTCAGCCAAAAAACCCATTTTTTTTAGAAACTTGATAATGACCAGAGCACGCGGCTTGGTAAATTTATCTCTAAGGAATTACTCATTTGAATCTCTAATCTTCCCAGCCATTGCAAGTGTTGGTGGTTTGACTTCTGAAAAGAGCCTAGAAAACCAATTGACTCACTCCTTGACCACAACAGTGCACAGGCCTACCACAGACATGAGCTTGCCTCCTCGTGGAGCAGGAGCGGGACACTAGACTGAGTGGGACTCCACTCACCGTGTCACAGGCATGCAACACTGCATTTCTTTAACACTTTATTTCCAGGTTAATGTTTCTCTGCTCCAAGAAACAACACAGGAGGTGGCAGACTGCATGGATGCTAAAATCTTTCTAAAGAGCATGGCATTTTGAATGGTTCAAGTCCTAGTTACTTTGAGACCCAGTTTCTTGTAAGCAACCAAGGGCTAAAGCTTTTGCAAAGTCATCTTAATCTTCCAGTCATAATATTCTAGACTGGGACAGCCTTCTGATTTACTAGCTGGCATTGCTGCCACTCCAAATACTACAGGTGCACTGATATATCAGTCCATACTGTATCGGCACCAATAAAAGGAAAATTGACGTAATTGGCAAGCGGCTTTTTTTGGCTGATGTGGCTGATAAAGTCACCGATAAATCCTGTGTGCATGCACGCAGCCACAGTATGGACATGGCCAAGAATGCAGCTGGGGATCACGGCACTAGTCAGATAAACAGCACCTATTAATTTGAAGTTTATGATCCTTGCTCTCAAACAGTAGTCTAAAAGTGAAAATATCACACTTTCAAATTGTGTAGGACTTGGAAGTGATAACAGCATGAAAACCATAATCAGAATGTACTTGTTAATGCATAAATCCCTTAATTACAAATCTGGGATTCCTACTTTACCAATGGGGGCTTGAACAGACTGATGCATGGAGTTACTGGTTTTGTCTGAGAAGAGACAACCTCCTCCTGAGGGAGGAGAATACTGGAGCTTCATTAAAGAAGATATTTGCATTGAGGTTTTACACTCCTTATTTTCCAGGAACTGCTTAAATAGATCTAGAGTACAGCATCTCCATGTTTATAAATTCACCATTCTAAGACTCGTCAGGGTACTACAGTATCTCATCAGACCAAGAGATGCGACTTCCAGATCAATGGATTTTTCTAGACACCACCTCTGCACCAACAAAATAAATTTCCTAACCAAGTTTTGTGGCTACCCTCCTTCCACCTTGGCATCACTCACCTGCTCCCAACCACAGCACTAATAACAGCTGCACTACGACCAACCCCTATGGTGATTTGTCAGAAGCACCTCTGGAATCTGGAAGCTTGAATCTCTTCTAAAAACCAATTGAATGTGCCCATTTCAAATAAAAGAAAGCCTGTCGAGCTGAGGCGCTCTCCATTTGCCTTTAGTAGTTATTGCTTTATGAGAGAGACAGCCAATGCACAGGCACTGCTGCTGCTATGCAAACATTTACTGGATCAGTAACAATCCAAAAAGAGAAAACTAATCACTGTGGTTCCTTGTTGTTGCAGCTTTACCCTAAATACTAAAGCATCTGTTATGTCCTGAATGCTTCTCATCTTTCCAACTAACAAAACTTCAAGTAGGACTCCATCAAGAATGGAAGTACCCCGTCTCCTCTGGTCTGGTAGGTATGCTACTGATCTCTTTCTGTGTCGTGAGAGCCACCTGGTGGATTACAACCACAAGAAATACCCCTGCAAAGTACATGTGGAATAAAAGCCACTGTTCTATATGTTTAGCACAGTTCCCACCACTTTCACTTCTGAATGAGAGACTCACCAAACATCAGGCCAGCTGTACAAAGTGCTACTTGCTTTTTCAAGCAAGATTTCCAGACTGCTGGAGTCAGTTGACTGTGCTGGGAGCGGCGATTTCATAAGCTTTAGGTGTCTGTACTAGGTTTTGGCACCCACTATATATTAAAGTAGCAAAATACCAAGGACTGCTCACTGCATCTACAGAGTGCTTTAGCATGTATTCCAGGAAATAGGCTAACAAAAGCCTGTCACATCCATAAGAGTCTTCAATCCTCAAACCATACTCCCCCTGGAAGCATGAGGAAAACCTTTGCCATGAGCCTGGGAGATCAGGTGCTAGACTTGTCCTCAGATACTAAGCTAAGTGAATTTCAAAATATCTTTTCACAAGGAACAACTTGCTGAGCAGCTCTTTTTTTTTTTTTTAACCGAACAGTCTTGATCTCAAGTACCCGAGCTGATTTTCATTATAGTAGTACAGCACAGAAGGGGTAGCCTGGGAGTTTCATGGTTATAACTGTGGCTTCTTCCCACGTATGTGTTAGCAGCTGATGCACAATTGTGCCCAGGGTGGGAGGAGTCTCATTCATAAATCAGAGAGCCCTCATTCTGCTTCAGGTGAAGGTAAGAAGTCTTGATAAGAGGGCATCATGCTTCTAGAAGGATGTAGGGAAGCTCAGGAGAGACCACAGAAGAACCACTCGTATAATCAGAGGCCTGAAGAGCAAGCCACACAAGGAAAGGCTGACATATGGGACTGTTCAGCCTAGAAACAAGACGACTCTGGGGGGATTTGGTGGCAGCTTACCAATATACCAGAGGAGAGCACTAGGGGCTAGGTGAACAACTATTCACCAAAGCGCCCCAGGGGAAGACCAGGAGCAATGGTCATAAACTCCTAGAATGTTTCAGCCTAGATACAAGGAAAATCTTTGTCATGGTTCCTGTGACCAGATGCTGGAATAGACTCCCAGCAAGGGTGGTGGCACCTACCCTGGAGATCTTCAAAAGGAGATGGGATGTACACCTTGTGACCCCAGCAGTCTTTCCTGCCCAGAGCAGGGTAAATGGATCCAATGATCTCACTAGGTCCCTTCCAGCCCTAAACTTCTGTGAATCTGTGATATGCAGCCCTACAAAGGGTATGCGTGCAGTAATCCAATTTTGAGATGACAGAGGCATGGGCAACAGGGACAAGGCCCCTGCATAAGGAAGAGAAGCATAGATTAACACAAAATAAACCACCACATCCAACTATTGTGGGCATGTCAATGAGCAATGTAAGAGCTAACAGGACTTCTCAATTATACACATTAGAAGTGGTCAGGGCACCTGTTCAGCAAGGCTAATAAAAAGCTTCCTCTTCCTCCTTCCAGGACAGGAGACAAACTGCACTGATTCAACTAAAATCAGTTAACACCTATATTCAGGCAGAGCTGGTACAACTCTCTCAGGCAGAGAAGGCTCAAGTTCTGCAGATACCATCTAAACCTACCTCATAACCATCATCAGCCTCCTAGTCTGATCTGGACCGAGTTGTACCCAACTAGCTCTGATCAAGCTATCATCCAATAGTCTGTGAACTGGTGAGTCCAAAGCCTTGGCAGGGTTGAATGCCATTTGCTTTCATTTCCATGTCAATGATTCTATTTTTTTTTAAATATCTGTTACCATCTTAATCAAGTTAATGGGTCTATTCTCTTCCAGCTGCTTCGTGTGCTATTTCCCAGAGACAAGCCAATGTGATACGTAACTGATGCAAGGTAAGATGACAAGACCCTGCTTTGTCAATGGAAACCTGAACACTTTGAAGAACTTAAGTACTAAAACATTTCAAATTCAATGCGTGTGTGACTTAAAGCTATCAGACTTGCTTAGCCTCACCAGGGGATCTTGACCTTGGTTTCCTAGCTCAATATCGCCCTTTCAGTTTCACGTGCCCAAGATATTTTGGAGCACAGCACTGTGAGAGTCGGTGGCAGAGGTTCCCAATGGCCAGGCTGAGAAGGGTTGGCTGCTGGACCGGAAGTCCAGAAGTGACCGGCATACTGCTGATCCGTAGCCAACCCTTTTTTTATATATAGTATAAAAGGGACCTGCAAACTGCGTTTTGCTGGTCCATGGTCACTTCCAGTCCGCGGTCTGCCAGTCCATGGTCTAAAGAGGTTGGAACCCACTGGTCTATGGAAACAGAATAAAATTATTGCCCCTTCCTCACACTCTGCTTGCCAGCAAGGAAGATTTCCTTCCACTTTCCCCTGGTCCTGCATTAACACACAGGTTTTAGGTCATAATTCTCAAGGCAATCAGTCGATTTGATAGAGGCGGCCTTGGCTTAAGTGCACACAGATGCTGTACATGAGGCTCTATGGACCATTTCAGATGTAGGGAAGAGCAGGAAGCAGGATTTATTCTTCCATCGCTACAAGATTAACACAGCTGAAATGAACCTGTTGCTTGTCCCAGTGCCGGCCTTGCCACTAAGTGCAAGTAGAAAGCAAGTTAGATTTGTACCTTATAGACTAATCAGAGCAAATGAGCTAGTATGCACACACACGTGAAAGCCTCATTAACTCAACATTGCCTAATTCAGCAGTTCCCAAATTCTGACAGACTGCACACCACCCACTTAAAACAATACAACCTTAAGTACCCTCACCAATTGTTTGTCATATGAAATAATTATAATAAATCTGTTAACGCAGACCACCGACAGGCTGTCCACGTACCACTGGTGGGACCTGTGCTGCAGACTGGGAAGCGCTGGACTAGTGCAAGTGTCAGACACTTCGAAGCGACTGTCATTCCCAGCCGAAAGGACAGGAATTTCGTAGGCTTCACCCTACGGATCACGCAAGATTCGGCTTCTTGGAAATTCAAAGCTGTTTTCTGGTCCCTTGGACCGTCAACCTTGGGAATGATTTGGGTTCAATGCAACTGGAGGCAGTTTGCACAACTGAGGTGAGCAAGTCGGGTGGACTGGGGGCGTTTTGGCCAGATCAGGGCAGTCTGGGGCAGATCCCGGGGGGTGGGGATAAAGTTAAGGTCAGTTTCATCTGACCAGGGACTCTGGGGGGTGACAGGATCAGGGGTTCGCAGGCCCCACGGGGGGTAGACTTAAGGTTGTCACGTGACCACGGGGTCGCGGGCCTCCGCGGGGGAGGTGTGTAGAATTGGGGTTGTCACGTGACAGGGTCCCACTCACGTTTCACCAGCTCGTCCCCGGCGAAATCGGCGGCGCAGCTGGTGACCAGAGCACAAGGCCCCTCCGCCGCCATGGCTCCCCTCCCCTCCTCTGTCGCCGCTTCCGCTTCCGTGTAAAAGCCCGCCTCTTCCGGCCGGGCAGCCGGTACCATGTGGACTAGGGTGGAGTGCCACGGGCGGGGGGCTGCTGAAAGGGCAGCGGTGCTGCCGCTGAGGCAAAGGTGGGAGGAGAAGCCGCAGACACCCCGCTGAGCTGCCCCAAGGGAACCCTTCCTCCCCCCCGGAAAGAGATGGTATGGTACGGTCCGGGCCGCGTCCCGTTGCTAGGCGCCGCGGTCACGTGCCCCGCCTGCACCCTCCTCCCGCTGCCCGGGCCGGGGCCACCATGGCTGACGTCATCGGGCCCATCCTGGTGCAGGTAGGTGCGAGGGGGGTGCCCCTTCCCAGGAACCTTTGCGGCATTGCCCTGCCTGAACTCCCGTGAGCCTCAGCGCTGCCCCCAGGCCTGGGGCTCGGGGCGGCCTGGGCCTGGGGGAGCTCGTGCGGGACTGGGGCGGCGGAGGTGGGGGCAGGGCCTGCTGGGAGCAGGGGGGCGGCCTAGATTTCCCTGCCGAGCTCCTTCCTCCCCCGGGGACTTTCCTGGCGGCCCCTGGCTTGTGTCCTGCTTGCCTGTGGTCTCTGTCAATGAGATGCCAAACCGGGCGTTGAAATCCATACGCCGTTGTCAGACGCGGAGGCTTTCCTGCCATAGCCGTGGGAGCGCCGGACCCCCCTCAACCAAGCTGCGATCGTCACGGGGGCTGCAGCAGAGTTTAACGGCTGTACAGCACGTTTCTCCCCCGTGCATCTCGGCTTTTTGATGGGAGACCCTCGCTGTGGCCAAATCGGGGTTGGTTGAAAACTCCCGTCAAATCGGAGCTGGTTGAAATGGGCGATGCCGTCAGATGGAGGGAGATGTGAGACATGAACGGGCTTGCTCCCAAACGCTGCTGACAGTGCAGGCTCGGTCCAGCTGCAGCACGTTGGATTGCACCCCCCTCACTACGGAGCACAAGATCCAGCACGCAGACGTATTCCCGTTCCCTTCTGCAAATGGATCACCATAACGGAGACGGAGAGGGAGCAGGGGACATATTCACAAGCGACATGTTGGTGGAGTGCAAAATCTAGAGTGTGTAGTGCTAAAACGATACCGTTTATTTTCATACCTTTCCCTGAGCCTGATGAAGAGCACATGAGCCCGAAAGCTTGCAGAAAAAGATAATTTTTTTTTTTGCAATTTCCCAGTTAATCTAACGGAAGGTATCATTTTAGCACCAAGCACTCTAGCTTTTTGCATTTCCTTTTGTCCCAGACCAACACAGATACCACATACATCCCTGAAACATGTTGATGAAGAGAATTAGTATGTAGTGGAGGAGAGTGTGCTAGTAAACCAGTGGGAGGGATCCTTGATACCATGTGTGTAGGGGCTAAGCAGTCAAGGGGGCATCTGAGGCAGCCCCAGGGACTGAAGTTATTATTATTGGACTGTTCTGTCACAAAAACATTTTAGCTTCAAGCCACATGCTATGGCAGTGGCTCTCAACCTCTTCAGGCTGAAGGGAAATGAGCATTCCCTCTCGCTATGTCCTACTCTGTTTTTGAATCTTAACGGTGCGATTCTGCTGTTATAAAGAGCTAAGACAGACCACAGTGGATGTTTTTAACACTCTGGATTCCTATTTTAATCTCTGGACTTTCCTTGTGTAGGTGTACACACTTCTAACTGTGCTAATACTGAGCAGCACTCTGTAGCACCCTTAAAAGGATCTCGCAGCCGCCCAGGGTGCCACCATGTCAGTTAAGAATCACTGCTGTATGGGAATCTGAGGAATATGTGTCACACTGGTAATTCAACCTGTCCTCATTGGTTTAGGGCTGCCAGTGGTTTCAAGTGAAGGAGTGTTAACTGAAACTGGTACTGCCTGACAACCCAAGAGTCCAAAGAGTTCTCTTCCTTTTAAAATGACTTTAGTCCTACATGGTTTCTCAGGAGGTATTTTTTCCTTTGTAGTGCTTATAGTCATATACAGAAAACAATGCACCTCTCATTGGTGACTGTACTGGCTCCTTGACAGCTTCTAGGTAAAAGTGGCTGGCTTACCAGGTTGTAGGAGAGGTGGGTGAGGCACTGTAGTACTAGTAACTGATGGGATGGATTGAGAAATGTCTGACCAAGGGATGAAGGGAAATTGACTCTCAGCCTTCTTCCCATAAACCCAAGCACTCTTTTTAGATCCAAAAGGAAATTCTTCTTATCCAAGACTAAAGCAGCTTCTCTTTCTGTGAATAGCATCACCAACAGCTCAGCAAGCCAGCTGAGTGGCCTACCTAGAGTGGGAAGGGATTCTACCGGGAAAATCAGTTGCATCCCACTGACATTCGACTGCATACTTTGTGTTTTGTCCATTTAGATCGTATCTTCTTTGAGCCAAAACCAAGTGGAGTACTAAGGCCTTGATTCTACGTGGCTTCTCTGGTGGCACTGGCATGGCTATACAGCACAAGACAGCACCATGCAGAGGCACCCTATGCCAACTCTTTGGCATTAAGTCCAGAAATTGGAAGCAATGCAGCTGCATTCGTGCAGCTCTCAGTAGACCTGGGCAACACATCCTCACTGCTGAAGTTCACCCACATCCTTCTCCGGTTCTGTTGTAGGATGCATCTCATCATCCAGGTTTTTCCACTGTCAACTCTAGGAGCCCTTGGCAAAGACATCCCTTGTCTCTGTCATGTAGCTGCAGAGCTGAAGAGATCATGAAGAAATTTGTTTCCTATGCTTAGGAACTGTTCTGCTTGGCATGATACTTGCATGTGTTAAGGAGATATGTGTGATTTATGATTTTCCAGGTTCAAGAAGACCTTCGCCAGCTTAAGAGAAAACTTGCAGTTATCAACCTTGAAGGAAGTCAGAATGTCCTGGATGTTCGTAATCTTGAAACAGCCATTGAAAGAACAGAAATTGGGTTAAAAGTAAGTAGAGCTGTGGAACAGGAACAACTTATCACCATTGGAGTTTTCATCAGTAATTCGTTGTAAACACATAGGGTCAAATATAGTTCTTTGTAAATTCTGTTGGTTAATGAGAAAAAAAAGAGGCCCAAGCACTATATTTCAGGCCACAATTGTTCTTTTTGGGTGGTCAGAGTCAACTGGCCTTAGGGCTGATAGCGTTATTCAGGACATGCTATAATTGTTCAGATATGCATTGCCTGTCATGTCTTTTTCACTTAATTACAAGTCCAGAATGTTAAGCTAATTGAGCCAAGTGAGATGAGTGTCCCCATCTCCCCTGTAATAGTCTAAACATGATTTTTTTTTCTTGAACAGAAACATGCTGAGAATTATTTCAATGCCATAAACAGACAAGTGTTAACTGTTCCTTTTACTGATCAGAAGGAAGCGTGTTCAAAACAGCTCTATAAATGGTAAGTACAAAAGCCTTTTTATTGGGGAGACAGGAGTACAAACTTCATGTTGTCAGAGTCCTATGGAGAGAGAAGAGAAGCAGCTACATGCTTACGTTGATGATCAAAACACTTACAGGGGTGTGAATTCTTGGTGCCAACTCTGGGTACATGAAGTGTCACCATAGTGGTACCGAGAAATACCTTGCATTGCTGACATTGTAGTCATCTGTGGATTGTTATTTGATACTTTACAAAAAGTTAAAGAATAATAGACTAACATGTAGTTTTGTGTAGGTATAGTAAGCTCTTTTAACTTGTGTAACTGCTTTTTGTGTTTTGGCTAAGCAAAAATGTCCATAAAACAATAGTAGTTTAAACTTAATCAGATGGAAGTAGTACAAGTTTTATAGGTAAAATCAAAGCAAATCTTGTAACTTTTTGTTTCTTTCTGTATTAGGGAGCCTCCTAAGGACGCTGCTCAAAAACAGTTAATTTTACCACTGGTACCTGTTAAACCTCTGACTGCCCAGCCCTGGAGCAAGACAGCATGTGCTTCTCCAAGATCACAGGTCTGAAATAACCTATTGCTACTTGGGCAAATAGACTGCGTATAAGTATTGGAGACTGGGCCCTAAAAAGTTACCCAGAATCCTGGAGTCTTAGTTAAATTATGGGATCTAGTGCCAAGCAATTTCGTTTAGGTATATTTTGTTTCTAGTCCAAACTCTGCAGGGATTCTGTTTCAGATAGAATTTTTCCTGTTACTTTTTTTTCATCATTCTGAAGTGGCAAGTCAGAGTGACAGAGTCCCAGGGTGGCATCTTCAAAACAAAATCCACCTTTTCAAAACAAGCAAGGCAAATGTAAACAAATTTAACAAAATTTAAACGAATTTAATCAGCATGTGGAGTAAAATCCCTGTTTCAACTATAAGGTGATTTTTTGGACTCCTAAGGGACCATGAATATGACACTCTGCGAGACCCTTTTTTAAAGAATCAGTGTTCAGGTTGCAACTGTGCTTTAATTCTCCTGGTTTCTGGTCTGAGTTGCAACTTTCCCACTACCTTAATAGGTCTCTGTGCATCAAAATCTTACTAGTTTATGCTTTGAAAGGAATACAAGTTTTATGCTAACTACTGCAAACACAACTTATGCTCTATCACACAGCCTGCAATTTAAATGCAAAAAATGGTGACCCTCAAAATTGTTTTTAGAATCTCTCGGAAACAACAGTGTGCCCTAGAAAATGATCGGACACTGTCTTTTATAAAGATACATGTATCATGAAAAATTATCACAGGCCAAGCAGTCTGTAATCTTTGTATAATCCATCGGTTTTCAACTGTTCTATGCATGGGTGAACTTAATTTAGAGCAGGGCACATACTATGTCCTACCCTGGCTTTCCCTTGGGGGCTTTGGAGCCCCATTGTCCTTTCATTTCTGATATCTGTGACATCTGCTTAAAAATGCATATCCACAGACACACAGGATAGCCCTAATTTCCCATTCTAAAGTAAATGACAAACAGTGCTGTTTTGCCAGCTGTTCTACATGCCTAGCATGCCAACATAAAAGCTTTTATTATTAAATAGTTGTGATATCCAGCTGGGAAATTACCACCTATAATTCCCTGTTTCCTGTCTTTTTAAACTAGGTGATCCCCACTTGCCTCTATAAGCAGATTTGGTTTTATTTTTTTTAAATACATGTTGGCATTTTCAGGATTCCTTTCCATGTGAAGTAAGTGTTCAGTTTACAAAGCTTTATAACTTGCTAGGGGACTTAATCATATTTTGGCCTACTTTATTTAACCTGTTGCTTGAAGGGATCAAGTTTCAAGTACATAGTTTGGGCTTTGAAAGAAATAATTCAGATAGCAATAAATCAGTAGTTTGTGGTCAGTAGCAGGCTGTGTGATAGAGCATAAGTTGTGTTTGCAGTAGTTAGCATAAAACAAGATTGCCATCAAATTACCACAGACGATATTTTCACATACACATTGTTAGAGTACTTGCCATATGCCAAATAGCCTGGCCGCAGATGTGCTGGTATACTCATGGAATTATTATTTACACACGGATACAATACTTCTGAATCCTGGCAACAGCAGGATGTGGTGGTGTTAGCCCAGCTAATATGGAACATCATGATGCATTGTCACTACTGGAGTCCTTGATTGTAGTTGCGTTTATTCTCCCAATTAAGCTTGAGAGATTTGCACATGCATCTCCTATTAGTGTGGATTGGATGCAGCAATGCTAGGAAAGACATCAATGTCTGTATTGGTGAGAAATCCAGTTCAGACATATTTGAAATAAACCCTGCTGAGTTGAAAAGGTCTTGAACCGAGTCTTTTGTTTTTCTTTTTGAAAACTGAAACTTTTATGGCATCCTAAAAACACAATGGGAGTTCCCTGTTCTCTCCTCCCTTTATGGCACATGACTCATTAATATTAATAGATTATAGTTGTGAATGAAGAAAATAGGCTCTGGAGTACTGTAAAACATGTGAAAGCTGTTTGTTGTTAGGCATGAGAATTAGCTTGAGCACAGCCAACATGCTGCTTGTTTCAGAGACTAATATGCTGTAATCTGGGTGAAGTTCACCCACCATGAAGTGGCTTTTGCACCAACAAAGAAATGACACTTGAATTGTTCCACTGCATTGTAATCTCCAAGGTACATGGTTCTGTGACTAGCAAGCAAGTGTGTACAAAGAAATGTGAGTCTACCAAGTCATATCATTCTAGTGCATTAGCAGTAAATGGGGTTAGCAAACGCATCCAAGCTTCTCCTGGTTGCTCATGTCCATCTGTCTTTTACTGTTGAAATACTGCTCAGTTTACCCAACCAGAACTCATGATACCATGTCTTTCCCCTGTTGCTTCCCTCCCTTTGGCCCAAAGACACCAGAGGGTTTCCTAAGACATCTTCCATTTTTCTGCTCAGCTTGTGACCATGGCACATACCATCCATAACTATTCTTCCTACAAACTGGAATAAGTCATGCAGAGTGTGGTTGGAAGGGTTTCACCTAAGTCGCTTGCATGGCTAGTTCTAGATGTGCAGTATGCCATTTGTCTTCCTATACTGCTTCTTGTTCCACATCGTAACAATTGAGGCTTCGGCCTGACTTCAGACTAACAGAGCCCACTGTCTCCCTCCACCCTAACAATAGAGTCCAGAGGTGTGGAAGAGCATAGGAGTTAGAAATGGAAAGATCTGTTAGACACTTAGTCCTTCTCCCTTCAAACACAGTATTGTTCCCTGCAGTACCTTTGAGTTTAGAAAGTAGCTTTCATCAGCTTTCTTTATTAAGCATTTCAATTCTCATTATCCCGAGTGGAATCTGCCAGTGAGACATTTATCATTTTGCTGTCAGCCTGTGACTGGGGAGTTTGCATTGCGAGTTGTCTCCTGTTTTTAATTGAGAAGATCTTCAGAAAAAAACCTTAGCATCTTTTCCCTCCAATCCTTGTTTAATAGCACAAGCAGTTTCCTTTTTGTACGGTGGTGCAGTATGGTAATAAAATAAATACCACAAAATCACTGATGAGGTGAAAATTGAACTTTCTGCCTCTGTGCAGCCATGTAGGTAAAAGAGTAATTGGCTTGGATAATAACTTTTGTTCTTAACACACCAAAGTCTAAATGAGCATCACATTTGATACATCTGCTTGTAATTACCATCAGAAGAAGAGGGAAGCATCGTTCAGATAAATTCAAACATGTTAGTGTATTAATAAATTAAATTGCTATCTCTTCTTACTAGGTAGAAAAATACCTTCTAAATAGTATCTTAAACTTACACAGATTTATTTTGCTTTTCAAAAATTGATATCCCCTTAAATCCTCTCTTGTTTTTACTTGGTAGAAACAGCAATGGTACGTTCCTGCCTCTAACTACATTATTCATTTAGCTAGATCGTATATACTGACAATGTGCTTTTCCATTCCTGTGTTCAGATAATGGGAATTATGCACATACGAGCCAGATCCTTAGCTGCTGTAATCTGGTCGTTAGTAATATGCCAATTTGTGCCCGTTAAGGATCTTCCTGCATTCATCCGTTGGTGAAAACACTCATGTTGGTGGCAGAGGCAATTTAGCATTGTTACTTCAGTGGAACTATTGGGAGATATTACAACTCTTGGTACAGATCCAAACGCTTTGTTCTATCTTTCAGTGCAGCTACAATGCTAAGTCAAATGTTTTTACACAGATAATTTTATGCTCAGTGTTCAAATCAAATGTTTGACACAGATAACTTTATACAAAATAATTGCATCTATTAGATTCCTTTAAATATGAAGACATTATTTTAAAAGCTGTTTTTGCATATTTTCTATTATTTAGGATTTCCTTTACCCTTATTTTTGTCAGCAGAACAGCTTGATTCATTCCACACAGCTGAAATAAGACATCAAAAAAATGTGTTTTAATTCTTGTATCTATAACGGTTATTTCTTTTATCGTTTACTGACTAAGCAAGTGCTTTACCTGCACTGAGCCAATGGGCTATAGCTGGTCCAAGGAAGCAGTTCTGGTGCATCAGGTCAATGATCCCTGAATTAAAGTAGCTGGCAAGCTTAGCCATAATAGATGACACTATTACTCTCAACTGTTTTAACAATTCAGTTTTAACCCAGTTTAACTAATCACAATGCATATTTGCCACATCCCATTAATACGGGCCTGATTCAGCAAAATGCGTCAGCATGTGCTTAAGGAGAAAATAAATATACTCATCAAGGAGATCATATGTTTAAAAATCCTGATTTGCTTTGTGTCCTGAGCTACACTTATGAAGTATATGAATATATCTATGAATATTAGCTAATCTTGTACCCACTGAAATTATATATTGAGGAGGACTGTTGATTTCAAGGAGTACCAAATTGGGGCAGATGGTATGTTTCGAGCTATATTTTAAACCTTGCCTATACATTTTCTTGCTACCTTTAGAGTAGTTTGATTGATTTATTTTCTGTTTGACTGCATTAACTCAAATGTTGCCTATGCAGATGCATGATGTTCTTATTAAATGCTTGCTATAGCCTTATTATGAAGATGTAGTCTGGTGTTTGCAAATCCAGTCTTGGATTTATCTGTGACATTGCTGAAAATAAAGTGTCCCTGTTAACAGAATGAGAGTGCATGTTACCTGATCAGATGTAATATGTTCAGATTTGATTGGCCAATTCTTTTATTTGGATAGTGACAAGTAACTCTCATCAGCCTTAGTAAATTGTATTAATATCCATGGAGGGGGGCTTTTATTCAAGACGTTTCCTTTTGGAAATAGGAGTAGATGTTCATTGATTGCATGTATGATGTGGACTGTATGTCATTTCTATCACTTACTTGGATCAGAACAAATATATACTTATATCTGGAATGCAATAAGAATATACAATAAATTATTCCAGGAGAAGTTTGGTGGAATGATATTTGTGAGTAGCTGTTTTGCTCTCCTTCATCTCAGTTGTTAAATAATCTGACCACAAGTACATTTTTCATTGTTTGCCTGATTGTAGAGATTGGTGAATAATGGCAATCAAATCATTGACAAATTTCCCATCCCTTGGCAAATTTATTATTATGAACATTTTCCTCTGTGCAATCACTTCTTGTTTTAAGCATTTGAGTTTACATAGTAAACATATTTTTAAAATACGCATAATATTCTTTGTTTCAGCACAAGCTTGCCAGGCATGTGAAAATCGGGTATGATTCAGAACACGCCAGTAACAAAGATCTTTTAAATCAGAAGTATGGAATCAGCTTACCACTTATAAATCAAAGAAAATCAGCTCCAGTGAGTAGCTTAAATTATTTTAATGCCCTTTATCAGTATTATCATGACACTAGGAAAGCTGAAAGAGTCTTATGCCTAAAATATGGTTTTAAATAGAAATATCTCACTATTTTCTCTTTTTTTGAAGTTCCTGCATTTTATTAACATGTCAGCTATGACCAGGCAGTAAAATACAGTAGCACAGCAATGCTCTCTTTAGAGCAACAGGGACTCAGTCCCGGAAAGACTTATACATGCACTTCAGTCTGTTCACTCTGAGTAGTTCCATTAAAATTAGCTAAGTAGATCATGTGCCTAAACCTTCGTAGGACTGGGACCTATGGGATTTTGGGCCTGATCCAAAGCCCACTGAAGGAAATAGAAAGATTTCTATTGACACTAGTGAATTTTTGAATGATTCTTTTGTTTTTAGGGCAAGAAGAAATTCCATTTTCAAGCTTCCCAGGGGACTATTATAAATAAGTGAAAGAATACATGTGCAGTACTTTACATTTTGCTGTTATTTTCTCAGCTGACATTTCTTTTGACAGTAACCCTAACAACAACCTGGTGTAATTCTGGAGATCAGTGTTACTAAATGAATGCACAGATGCCACACAGCTTAGCTTAAATTGCAAGACTCCCAAAGGAACAGGGTGAACTTAAACGCCATTAGCCCCTGAGTTTGTCAGTGTTGCTGGTGGTAGTGATGTCCTTTTATCCAATAGTTGGAGCACCCTCTGGGATGGAAGACATGCCTTTTATCCTCCCCCTGCCTGAAAGGACTTGGACATACATCTCACACTTCGGAGACAGTGCTCCCACTGCCAGGTTACAGGGTTGGGGCACTTGACCTTACGTATAAAATACTAAATCACACATTCAAGGAAAGATCAGAAGCTTAGTCCTTCCCCGCTTCTCTGGAGAGTTCCGTTATCACCTTCTATGCAATCTTTCTGTCTCTTTGGCCTGGTCAATATTTATGCTTTGTAAGAATAGTTTTTCTTTACCTCAACCATGGTTCTTTTTTTGAATGACTGAGTAAGCATTAGCACCATGTTTTCCACAAACGATGCTTTTTTATTTAATATGCACAGACTTATCATTCCAAAGATCAATTGCACTCACAATTTCAGTTTGGTGTTATGGTCCACATGGAGGATCATGCCCAATGATCATGCACAACTACTCTCTTTTACAATTTCATTTATGTAACAGAAGCATCATGCAGCAAGCTCTGTGCTGAACGAGAAATTCTAGGGTGTTTGGTTTTAAACAACATAAACAGCGTCTGTGAATAGCACAGTTGTGGGCTGCCTCTTATAAAAAAAATGATTTTTGAAAGCCGTTGCCCAGACTAAGAGGTGATTTGTCTAACCCTGTGATATAGAGTTAATTAGGGGAAAAAAAGCATCATGGCTAATAGCTTTTTAGAACCACTGTAAAATGCTCACAGAGAGGAATATTATCCGACTGCAGTGAGCCATGTGTTTTACCACTTTCATTGAGATGTACTGATCAGAGAAAACTTCTTGATGTTGATGTAAATGACAAACATTAGTGTGAATTAGTCAAGCTATCTGATACATATTTACAGTTGCTAAGAAACTGGTGTATGCAACATGGAGATGGACTAAATACCCAGTTAGGTCATTTTCATCTCTAATTTACAACTTCCCAACAGCCGTATTTAAGCAGTAACTCTCAATTTTTGAATCTCAAGAATGATCAGTTTTCAGACGATGTTCTAGTTGCTGTTGAGATTTAATCAAAACCGATTGAAAGTGGGAAGGGTTTTTGTGCCTGCACGTGTGGATTTTTTTCAAAGTTGGTTTTATCATGAGATGTTGGTTACAATATTATCCATAAGGCTTAATTACAAAAGCAATGTTAACAGTAATGAAACTGTAGCTACTATTGCTGCATAATTAAAATAAAACACATACTCGCAGAGCTGGGACTAGAACAATGGTCTAGCTTTTTTTTTTAAAAAAAGGAGGCCTCTGCCACTGTAGTTAGGGGAAGAACTCAGTTGCCACCTACTGAAAAGCCCTGATTCTTTCTAATCGGTGATCAGCCGATAGAGGGCAACGTGTATACACACAGTCCTGAACTGGCTCCCTCTAAAGTCAATGGCAAAAGGACTCCTCTTCAAGTAACTGCATGCTAGATTTGGAGAAAACTATTTACAGCAGAAGCTGATATGACTTTGCTTAACTTCAGCCTCACTTCTTCATAGATGGTCAGCACCTGAGTTCTTAGAGAAGTTGAGCCAAAAGTTTGTGTTCAAAGCAGTAATAGCAAGCTGGTATTTTGAGCTAATGGGAGAGGAAAGATACTGGATGAGCCCGTTTCAAACTGGGAGATGATTTTTAATGACCTGCCACTTAAAACTTGCTTTGCCAGATAGTTTTCAAACTGTTCTCAGGTGTCATTATTTGACAGAGGAATAAATGAGCGGCTTCCCAAGTCTGATGTTAGATTTTGTAACAGTAACTGAGTGCAGGTCTTAACTCTGGAGCTGCTCCTGCCTGTCTGTACTTTGGTCACCGTTGCCTGGACTTGTCTGTCCGAGTGCTGCTCCTTTCTCTCGTGTAACATTTTGCACGTACTTAAAATCAGGCAGGGGGTGTAGTCCAGCTTTAAGCAACACGGACACTTTGGGCATCGCATTCTTGCTGCGTAAGCTCTGCACAGGCAAATGAAACATGATAGTATATGACCATTAAATATGCACACTTCCCACAGAGCATCCAGCAAAACACTCTCTGATGAGAGTTGCTGCAAAAATAACTCTTAGTGCTGTGACACAGAGATTCACAGCTGTACTTTTTGTTTCTGTTGAATTTCTGTTCAGCTGTGGAATTATACCAGCATTTTGGACCCTGTCCTTATAAATGAATATATGCTGTAATGTAAACTTAGAACCTTTTAATTTATTCATGAGGTAGAATTTAATGCTATGGTGATTTCTGCTTTTTATGTGTTGTATCTTGTGCCTTCTTTTTTTTTCCTTTTTGCTAACTTACTTCAATTGTGGCTGAACCAATAATAGCCTTCTCATTCATTCACCAGGCAAGTATGTTTATAATCTCACTTTCTATCACTGAAAGCATATTCATTTCCGAGATCATAAAGTAATGCAAATCCTAACAGTTCTTCTTAATTTGAAATGATTCGAAGAATCAAGAGAAGAAAAAGGAACAAAAGACCTCAGAACCTAGAAGCGCCGTCCGTGCATATGGCTGCAATTACAGTCAAAACATAACTTGGCTCCGGTAGCAGAATTAGATTTAAACAAATTGATGTTACACTACAGTAATTCAAAATGAGCTTACTGCGTTCGTAACCCAGAACAAGAAGCACCGTGAATTAATAAACTTCTCTTGTCACTAAAAATAAAAAAGGGAATAATTGGAGAGATGGAGTTAACTTAACAGATGACTACAGTCAGCATCCTTTCAACCTAGAAATGGGAATGTGAAGGTCACCCCCATCCCGGCTGACAAACAGAACATTTTGTTGGTAAACAAATTAATCTTTTGAAAGGTCACCATTTGTTTTAAGTTTTTATCCAGTTCTTGTCATCTGGAATCGGAGATTGACTGTCATTTCGCTAGGCAGGGGTGCAGCCGAAGCTGCCGAAGCTGCTTCTGTACATATCAGCATTCCTTGACAAAACTCGGTGCCTGATTGTGATGCTATGGGCTGCTGGTTTACAGCTGTCTCCGGACAAGAATGGAGGCCCACCCCTGAATTCCAATAAGATGGGCCTGCATATTCTGCCTCATGTAAGCTGGCCCTTTGCCCACAAGTAAAATGTATTGTAGTTCAAGCCAGCAATTATCTTTCTTACTTCCTTCTGTGCTGCTTCTGTTCCCTTTTTCAAAAAACAGATGTGGCATTCACCAAAGTTCTGCAGCTATTCTCTTCCACACCTGCTATGGCAGGATTTTGACAGAGGTAGATTTTAGGAAACCTAGCAGTAGGCCATCAACGCTGATTTCTCAGATAGCAATTTAAAGGACTAGAGCTGATTTATTTTTTTCCCAGGCAGAGGGAAAGTGAGCAGTTCAGAGCTCTGTCTGATTTATTTAATGGACCTGTTTGATATATTATGATGATGATGATGCTCTAGCAGTTCCATATTTAATCTTGCATCACCTTTTCCATTTATAACAGAGTTGTGTATGCTTTAGATGCACATAACCTCTCATTTTTCATTAATAATGCTCCCTGCTAGAATATACATTGGAATAAAGAGGGTAAATTTCAATTTTCCAGATAATTTTCTAAAAATAAAATGGGGAAACCTCTTAAAAATCTTCCTTCCTTCATTCCTGTACAAAGCTTCTAATGCCTCCACTGAATTCAGTGCAAATGTTGTTAATCTGAAGGCCACCCCCACTACATTCCTGATGTCACTTCAAGGGGCACACAGAAGTAGGTTTACCATACATCTGGGTTTTCCCAGACATGTCCTCTTTTTGGGTCTTCCTGTCTCTGTCAGGGCAGTCTTTCTAAAATATCAACACATGTCGGATTTGGGGTTTTCCCTGGTGCTGGGCTGCAGCAGGGCGGGGGAAGCGCCTGCTCCTCCAGCAGGGGAGGGGCAGCAGGGAGCTGCATGGCTGGGCCACACCGGTGCCTGTGCTCACAGGGGCAGGCAGCCGGGAGATGCTTTTAGGGCTGGGGGGAGCAGAGGGCTGCGGGTTGGGAGTGAAGGGCACCGACAGGGCTGGTGGGGCAGGCAGGGGACTGCAGATCAGGAGTGAGAGGGGCAGGGGACTGCAGGGTGGGAGGGGCATTGGCAGGAGTGAGGGGCACTGGGAGAGCTGGGGGGCCAGGGGGCTGTGGGTTGGGAGTGAAGGGCGCTGGCAGGGCTGGTGGGGGGTGGCCCAGGGGACTGCAGGTTGGGAGTGAGGGGCATTGGCAGGAGTGAGGGGCACTGGGAGGGCTGGGGGGGACTGTAGTTTGGCAGTGAGGGGCACCAGGGCAGATGGGGGACTGTGGGTCGGGAGCGCAGGGAGCAGGCAGTGCCAGGGGGCTGTGGGCTGGGAGTGAGGGACAGGGGGAGGGCAGGGCATGGGCATATCACTGCCCCCTCAATCATATTACCACCCCCCGACAGATGTCCTGTTTTTTGAAACTGGAAATATAGTAACCCTCCACAGAAGGAATCCTAGAGGCCCTTGAAAACAACTTTTAACATATTATCTCATTCATCGTCATAATGGCTCCGTTTTTCACCACGGAAACTGATGGACCGTTTGATCCTCGTGGAGACTTTCTATCTTCCATTGCTGCCCCTAGAGCCACTGTTCTGTACGTTTACCAGCACAAAGGTTGTGCCAGTATAGAAGTTAAGGTTAAGAAGTTAAGGTTGAGTTAAGATCCCTCCTGCAAACTTTCCTCTGTTGTGATGCACACCAAAACGCTCGACAGCACTTTAGCTCCTGGTGTGCTGTGGTGTGTCATGCTGGCCAGCATCAATTCAGTATTTCCTTGCACTCCCCATCTGTCTGAATGCATCTTTTACTGAGATGGGGAATTCCTTGAGGAAGGAGCAGCCTTTTTGATGTCTGTTTTAGAGTGTCTTGTCATCTGGGGGTCTGGTCCAGGATTAGACGGGTACCAGACAGGTAAAACAAATGAGAATGATGCATTGTATGTGCCCTGCTGGACTTGTATATGGAGTGAGATTTATGGAGTCAGATAGTATCTTGCAGCCATCATTTGCTATTTGTATAATGTTGTATAGGGTTTATAATGTTTTATAATGATTGTCTGCTTGGTACCTCCATTCAATCGGTAGATTAATGCCAATAGATTTGCCCTAGTTATAAAATTACCTCATAGATGAATTTTAATTTGGCTTTGGGTGCAAATCTAAATGCAGCTTTAACTGTGGGATCTGTAGAGGTGTGTGCACATACATGTTTATACATATAGATACATAAATGTTTTTAGGCTAAATACTGCTATTTTGATAACAAAGGAAACAAATAGTGGACTAATGGGAAAATCCCTGCTGCGTTAAAACGAGTACTCCATTTAAAATGTAGCAAAGGAAAAATAAAGTAGAAGAGTTGTATCCACAAGAGAAACGCACTTTAAAAAGGCTAATAGAATTGTTTTTCTTGTGTCCCAGGTTAATTATACTCAGAAGTGCTTGAGATGGAAAAAATAGTTTTGCAACATACTCTGGGCATACTATACAATGCAGTATATAGTTAATTTGTAGTGCAGTCTTAGTCTGCACTACAAATTAAGTGCTAGCTCTTAGCCTTTGAAAACTGTACTTTAAAGGTACCCATCGTGAACAAGTACACTGGGTGTGCTGACTTCAGATAGAAATACCTTCTGAATCACGCTGTCTGCAGCACACAATATGAGATAGATGATATTATTCATGGAGAAAAAAATGTCTGATCTTCTAATCAACTTTGTATTAAATCATTCAGGGGTCAATTGTAACCTCCTCTGAGCCTGAACTGTGCTGTGAACGTGGGAGAGGAGGCATCCAGAGGCTACCTTATTGGGCCTGATTTTCTTCTGCCTGGTGATCTGGAGAATGTCTTCAGGGGAGTCAGAGATCTGATTCCAGTGTGAGCAGACATGCTCCAGCTGCTAGTGTTAGTCCAGCTGGCTTAGATGCCAGTGGCAGTGAATGCTTCAACATGGGTCAGCTGCCTGAGTAAGCACCCCGTGTCCTGGGCAGACTTGCCTAGTCTGAACTGACACCATGCCACCCTGTCTTCACTGAGGTGGTTACATGAGACCACACCAGAGTGAACTCCTACGTGGTTCCCATCGGTCATTTTCCTGAACCAACCCTACTAGTTACAGAGCTGGACATGGTCGTCATATCTACACTGCGTTTGCTTTTTGAATTTAGACGATCTCTCTCCTTGAATGCTGCAGGGAAATCTTCTTTGGATTACTTTGCCAGCCGATGCAGGTTTTCATAGATTTCATAGATTTCATAGACATTAGGGCTGGAAGGGACCTCGGGAGATCATCGAGTCCAGCCCCCTGCCCAAAGGGCAGGAGTCAGCTGGGGTCATAGGATCCCAGCAAGATAAGCATCCAATTTACTCTTGAAGGTGTTCACTGTAGGTGCTTGAACCACCTCCGCTGGCAGGCTGTTCCAGACCTTGGGGGCTCGGACAGTAAAGAAATTCTTCCTGATGTCCAGCCTGAAACGGTCTTGCAGGAGTTTGTGACCATTCGACCTCGTCATCCCTTGGGGCGCTCTGGTGAACAAATGTTCCCTCAGATCCTGGTGGTCACCCCTGATAAACTTGTAGGTGGCCATCAGATCACCCCTGAGCCTGCGCTTTTCCAGGCTAAAGAGTCCCATGGCTCTCAGCCTGTCATCATAAGATCTGTTTTCCTGACCTCTGATCATGCGTGTGGCTCTCCTCTGGACTCTCTCAAGCTTCTCCACATCCTTTTTGAATTGTGGAGCCCAAAACTGGACGCAGGACTCCAGCTGCGGCCTCACCAAGGCCGAGTACAAGGGGAGAATGACGTCCCGGGATTTGCTCGAGAAGCATCTATGGATGCAAGCCAGCGTTTTGGTCACTTTACTAGCCGCAGCATTGCATTGCAGGCTCATGTTCATCTTGTGGTCAATGATGACCCCCAAGTCTCTTTCTTCTGTAGTGCTAACCAACGTAGCACTGCCGAGCCTATAAGGGTGCTGCAGGTTTTTCCTCCCAAGGTGGAGAACCTTGCATTTTTCGGTGTTAAACACCATGAGGTTCTCGTCTGTCCATTTGCTGAGCTTGTCCAGGTCAGCCTGGATCACCCGCCTGTCCTCTGGCGTGGATGCTTTGCCCCAAAGTTTGGTGTCATCGGCGAACTTGGCCAGTCCACTCCTGACTCCAATGTCCACATCGTTAATGAAGATGTTGAACAGTATGGGTCCCAGGACAGAGCCTTGAGGGACCCCACTGGTCACAGGGCACCACGATGAGTGACTGCCATCAATCACAACCCTCTGGGTCCGACCACGGAGCCAATTCCCAGCCGGCGGATCGTGGTGGAGCCAAAGCCACAACCGGCCAGTTTGGCCAAGAGGTGATCATGGGATACCAGATCAAAAGCTTTTTTGAAGTCAAGATATATGACATCAATCTCTTCTCCCTTGTCCAGGTGATAGGTCACCTGGTCATAGAAGGAAATGAGATTGGTCAAACAAGACCTACCTGCAACAAACCCATGCTGGCTCTCCCTTAGGATGTTAGCCTGGGCCAGTCCCTCAAGGATGGCCTCCTTAATAAACTTTTCTAAGATCTTCCCCAGGATAGAAGTCGGGCTAATGGGCCTGTAGTTAGCCGGATCCACTCTCCTCCCTTTCTTGAAGATCGGCACCGCATTGGCCTCTTCCAGTCTTCGGGCACTACACCAGAGCGCCAGGAGCTCTCGAAGACCCGTGCCAGGGGCTGGGCTATGACGCTCGCCAGCTCCTTGAGTGCCCTGGGGTGCAGGTTGTCAGGGCCGGCTGACTTGAAGGTATCCAGCTGCTCAAGGTGTTCCTTCACAAGGTCAGCATTGACGGAGGGTAGGGGATCCCCCTCACCCAGATTTCCCTGTCCCATAGCAGGCATGGGCATCCCGTGTGACTGATGAAAGACTGCCACAAAGTACCTATTTAATAGGTTGGCTTTTTCCTGGGCGTCAGTTGTCAGTTGCCCCATCTGGTTTAGCAGGGGTCCAACATTGCCCTTGCTTTTCCTCCGGCTCCCCACTATCTGAAAAAGGACTTTTTGTTGTCCTTGATGCCTGAAGCTAGCTGGAGTTCAGTTGCAGCCTTGGCTTTCCTGGTTTGGTCCCTGCAGGACCGGACCAGCGCGGAGTAATCCTCCTTGGAGGTGAATCCCGTCCTCCATCCTTTGTAGGCTTTCCTTTTTAGCCACAGTAGGTCCGCTAGGTCCCTGGAGAGCCAGGGGGGCTGCTGTGCCTTCTTGCTGCCTTTCCTCCATGTTGGAATAGATTTAGCTTGTGCACTGAGGATCGCTTCCTTGAGAAGCAGCCACTCTTCTTGAACTCCCATCTCCCTGGGGTCGTGGTCACTAAGGGCCTAACCGACTAGCCTCTTGAGCTTGTCAAAGTCGGCTTTCCTGAAGTCATGGACTTCTGTGTTGCCGACTGACTTGCCAGCTTTACGGCGGATGGTGAAGGTGATCAGCTCATGGTCGCTGTCACCCAACTTCCCATCAATCACTAGGTCGGCGATTAGGTCGTCCCCCGTAGCCAGTACCAGGTCGAGCAGCGCTTTGCCTCTCGTTGGCCCATAGACTTCTTGAGTCAGGTAGAGGTCATCCACGCACGAGAGAAAGCTTTGCGCCCGCTCAGATTTAGCTGAGTGATCTTCCCAGGAGATGTCCGGGTAATTGAAGTCCCCCATGACAACCAAGGTCCTGGAGCAAGCGGCCTCAGTCAGTTCCCGGGCGAACTCCTGGTCAAGCTCAGGACTTTGAGTGGGAGGTCTGTAGTAGACTCCCACCGTTGTGTCCCCTGTGCCGAATTCCCCACGAATTTTTACCCAGAGGGTCTCTAGCTGTCCATGCCGATCGCCAACATCAGCTTGCAGGGACATGTAGCTTTCCTTCACATAGAGAGCTACACCCCCGCCCCTTTTGTCAACACGATCCCTCCTGTACAGGGTATAGCCCTCTATCCCCGTGGTCCTGTCATGGGTGGAGTCCCACCAGGTCTCCGTTATCCCAACGACATCATACTCGCTCGGGGGTCGCATAACTAGTGTGGGACTAGTAGTCTGTGCCACGCTAACAGAGACGATACAGGTCAGCACAGAGGTCTGTTCACACAGCTTTACTTGGAAGTCTCCACAGACTCTGTCTCTGCTCTGCTGGTATCTTCCCCCTCCCTTTATTGAACCCTGCAGTCTCTGAAAAATTTGAATATTTTTAAATATATATGACATTTATAACTAAGCCTATGTCACAACATAAGCTGCAGATCTAAATGTTGGTGCCATATTTAATTTGACACGACTTGTTGGGGGGCTTTGGTGGCAGAAGAGACTTGGGGTCTTAAATAACACTTAAATGCACCATTAAAAAAGTAATTTTAGGAGCAAGCTGTTCAGGTATACATAGTGTTAAACTCCGTGTTTATAGCATAAAAACTAGATGTGTAATAAAGACCTAAAGCTGCTCGGATCTGGTGTAAGCAGATGGAACTCCTTCGGAAGCCAACTTGACGTATGAAATCTTATAGTACTGAATAACAGGAGTAAAAATAATTAAGGATGGTAATAGTGAGTGGCACCTGGCCAGTTTCTTAGCATGGATTGTGTTTATGTTGAGCTGTTTTATTTTAATCAGGACAAACTTGGTTCCATGAAAATAATCACATTTTGAAAGTCTACTGTGCTAGCTAAAGTCCACCATCACTTGCGCCTGAGCAGCCTTGCTGAAGTGATATGGCATAGGTTACAGGGAGATGATGCTTGGAGAAGAGGACATAAATCAGTTCGATTGGGTAATGTGCCTTTCTGGGGAAGGGAGGGTGGAATGGAGAAAAGAGAAGAGACTGGCTAGTCTGGATAACATTTTCACAGGGAAGGATTTTTTAAGTCAGTTCAACCCTGTCACATACACGCTACCACTTTCGTTGGAGAGGCATTGTACGGTGTAAGTGAGAACATAAATTACTCTGCTGTATCTTATTGGATGTTAAGTCTGCCTTTTTTTTAGCTAACAGTTGCCTTTTAGTTTACAGATATTTAATTTTACCTGCCCGCTTCTTTGCTTTATTCCTCAATTTCTTCTTCCTCTAGAAACAAATCTAGCCATCCCTTGAAGTCACGCTGCCTGGCTCTGTTGCTTTCCTTTGTAGCTTAGTCCATGTCTGTCGAAACACACACGATGCACATTGCTGCCTATCATGGAAAACCTACTAGGATTTAAACTGAGGGTTAATCTGGCCAGCAGTAAAATCAATGCTGCTTCACAGATACAGCACCAGACTACAGTGGTCTGGAGAGTGAGCCACTATTTAATTAAATCCCATTCTTTTAGTATATGCGTTATTGTGCCCCTATGAGGGAGGCAGCATGGTTCATGATTGGCAGGATTTAACTGGAGTGGGAGGAAATTGCAGTTGTGACTCGTTTTTCCTCTGTATCAACCTATTTTGAAATGGAGACGGTGTAATCTTTGCAACACTTAGTGTTAGGGTCCTCAAACATATTGAAGTAAAGATACAGGGCTGTAAATCCTGGAGATTCTCACGTTCCTAACCGGCACAAATAAAAATGTATATCAGTAACTGCAGTAACTTAAAAAAAATCTTCATTTTGATGAAGTCTGCATATGTTCTGTTTTGTCAGTGTGTGCTGCTGTACACATTGGGAGGGAAAAATTGTAAGTGTATCATTTCATGTCTCTTCATTTCCTCATTAGGAATATGAACAGGTCTTTAAAATGTCTCGTCCTTTTAAGTGGATTATTGTTACTACTTGTGTTTATAATAGCACCCAATGATCCAAATCAGGACCGGGGCCATATGTTGCTTAGACACAGACACACACACACAGACACACACCCCCTTAACTATGATACAGGGCACTTTACAAAAGGGATTAAGTATCATCATTAGCTTCCGTTTTATAGCCATAGACAACCTTCTGGCATTTCTTAATA
This sequence comes from Crocodylus siamensis, assembly GCF_052110815.1. Taxonomy (NCBI): domain Eukaryota; kingdom Metazoa; phylum Chordata; order Crocodylia; family Crocodylidae; genus Crocodylus; species Crocodylus siamensis. The sequence continues at coordinate 3,947,899 of NC_143409.1, read as the reverse complement.
TTTAAGTGTTTGACTTGGCAAACTTATTCTTTTAATGTAGCATACAGTGTCTAATTTCACAGGGCTTTAAAAAATAGCAGTCTGAAAAATCAAGAGCTCCAGCATATTGATGCCCATGTGGTTCATCGGTAGGGTTACAGCCTCGATGTCTATTGCTCGAACTTCTGTTACTTCAGCTAATAGAGTAACTGGTAATAGTATTGACTTTCCCTCGCTACTGATGAACATTCAAGAGTGAATAGGACACTTTATTGGTGGATTTGATTAGTGCTTTCTGGCAATCTTGGGCTCCATTGCAATGCTCCAGAAGGGTGTGTGATTACAGTGGGTCCAGACTCTTCTGCTTGTTCACCCAAAACTTGACCCCCTTTTAGGCTCTTCCTTGTCTTTTCAACGAAAAAGTTGACAGAATTTTTAAAACTTTCTCAGAAACACTAGAATTGTTTTGCCTGAAACTCTCCAAAAAATTCCACCTGGGCCAGACCCAGCATGGAAAAGTTTAGCCTAAAAGGTTAGATTGGATTTATAAGCAACTGAAAGCAAGGACTAAAACTGGGAAATTCTGGGCAGGTACACATGGATGGTTGGGTGCCTGGATGCCTGCATCCTCAAAAATGGACCTATGGTGTATACTCAGCGCTTGCTTTACAGTAAAGCTGCATATTGGTAACCACTGGGTCACCAGCCCACCATCCTGATTCTGTTCGTCCGCAGGCGTCTGAGCAGAGCTGCTTTATATGGTTAGCATTTCCTTCGCCTCCTCCTCTCTGCATTATGGCACTAGTAAACTTAACCAGGCAGTGTTTTGGATCCATTGCCTCTGAGATGTGTCTAGACCACAAATAGAGGGAGTTCAAGGGAGACCTGTTGTTTTTGACACAGTTCTGTTCCGTTTTCTTGGCTTAAGCTATGCCTGCATTTTAATTGAATCCCAGGTACTTCCGGTTTCCGTAGCAGGCCGTCAGAGGTGCCTTATCTAAAGCTTTCAGGAAATCTAGCCAACTTGTGCTGCATGCCTCAAAATATCAGATTTGCCTTGTACTTTGGGACATTACACTGTATCTTTCTCAACTTCCTAGGTTCCCCTTTGCCTGCCTGGTCCCAGAATAAGTCAGGCAAGGGGAAACAATGCTATCTTTGCTACCCTGGTGTTCAGTAACCTGAGGCCAGACAGTAGCTGGGTCAGACTCCCATGGAGAGCCCCACTGAAGTCAATTGAGCTAAAAAGATTTAAACCTAGGAGGGTTTTTTGGGTTGTTTTTTTTTTTTAATATGTACCAAACAAGAGCAGATCCAGGGGGTTGCAGTCACCCCCTACCCCAGTGGTCTCCAACCTTTTTAAGTAGGAGATCACCTTTGACATTGAAAAGCAAGATCAACCGTGCATCGCTGCCACACACCCCCCCACACCTGCCCAGCAGGTAAGTCTGTGGAGATGGAGCGGAGGATGCAGATTGAGGCAGAGGGAATAAAAATTATTTGGGGGCGCGCCTCCCCAGTAGATAAGTCCAACCCAGCCACTAGCCCCACTCAACTTACCCCTACTCCTGCCTCTGCAGCACTGTCCCTCACTGCGGGGGCCTCAATCTAGCCCCCGCCTCTTCCCTCCGCCATGGACTGACCTGCTGGGCTGGGACGTGTGCATGCATGCACACAGGCACTCAGCCCTCCTGTGACATGATGGGCAGCAATGTGCACCGTGTGTGTTTCAACAAGCGTGGACTAAGGTACAAAGGAAAGCAACGGAGCCAGGCAGCATGACTTCAAGGGATGGCTAGATTTGTTTCTAGAGGAGGAAGAAATTAAGGAATAAAGCAAGAAGCAGGCAGGTAAAATTAAATATCTGTAAACTAAAAGGCAATTGTTAGCTAAAAAAAGGCAGACATAACATCCAATAAGAAACAGCAGAGTAATTTATGTTCTCCGCCCCAGACTCAGATTTACTCCAAGAGGCTCTGAGATCTACCGCTGGACCGTATCCACTGGTTGGTGACCACTGTCCTACTCGCTTTGATTTCTGCTCCACCCAAAGTTTAAAACCAACTGCCTGGGAGTGGCACCAGGCAGAGAGTCACTAGACTTCATGGCTTATCATCATCTACTTGATTCCTTCTGATATCTTCCTTCCACAGGTGTTAATGACCCTTTATCCTTTTTTAATGAGCTTGATGTTCCACTAATAAAATTAGCCTTTCTTCTGAAATTCTGCTGTCTGTTAGCTGCCCCTGATAATGTACCTCCTGTTTCCACAGCCCTGAATGCTGTTTTTAACTTCAGCTTAAAATATTAACTCAGGTGAATGTCAGCTCAGGTGTGGAAATAACTTTCAACAAAGCATTGCACTGTCGGTATGCTCACGAAGGCTAGATGTTGTTTTATGAATCTGAAAAAAGATGTAGATTTACTTCTACTAACAACAGAACTAAAGAAGCAACATCTTTTGATTTATTTTTCCTAGTTTTTTGTGGGTTTTTTTAATACTAAGATATGATGTAGCACATTGGTGCACATTCCATTAAAATTATATTTGTTTTTGCTTCAGTCTTAAACTGAATAACACAGCCCTAGACCCTAGCATATTAGTAAAGCTTCTCATTCCTTTTTAGCTGGATAAAAACGTGTATTGTGTTATATATGACGGTGCACCATGCCATCTGCACCCCCTCTTTTCAAGATGCTAGATCCGCCCATGGTTCCAAATGCAAGTGGAACAAGCAGCGTGGGGTTTTGAACAAATTGGGGTTTAGAAAAGTCAGGGAAGCTTTTCAGGAACTCAACTGGAATCACTGCATTTACACGCAATTCTGTGTTTACACGACGGACTGGTTGCTCAGAACTTTCTATTCTAAGTCCTTGCCCCAGATTTTCCAAGCTGTCCTTTGGAACCACATCTGCGCTGGAAGGGAGCCGAATATTAAATAATATTGTGTAGCGTCCCTGAGTATAGTAGTGTAGGACCGTAAGTATTAAATAGCACAATATTCTAAGATAGAAATTTGTAGGCATGTACAAACATAGGACTGGCGGAGGGCTCCTCAGCTATCAAATCCAATCCCCTGCATCTCCAGGCAGTTGCTAACCAAAGGGATCCCCGGAAAACTCCACTGCTCAACCTTACACATGACTGCAAAGAACAGGATCTGAAACGTATCACAGGCAAATGGAGAGGAGACAGGAATATGTGTCCAGTGTTCTTCCAAAGAGAATCATAGGAAATTCAGGTTGAAAGGGACCTCGGGAGGTTATCTTGTCGGGGTCGCAACCCAGAAGTGGGTCGCAAGAATATATGAAAGGGTCACAAACAATCTTTTAAAATGGATTCTTCTTTAAGTGGGGGAAATGTGGGGAAACCGTGGGCTTTCCCTGCAGGCTGGCAGAGTTCCAGCCTGCAGTGGGCTGCTTGGGCCCCCCAGGCCCCACACACTGGGAGGTTAGGGCCTGGGGTTGTGGAGCAGCAGCTTGGGGTGAGGGCCACCAGCAGAGCCAGCAGGCTGTTTTCTATTTAAATTATTTACCGGGTCAGGACTGGCCATCATTGTTTACAAATGAGTCCTGGTACAAAAAAGGTTGAGAACCACTGATCTAGTCCAACCCCCCACTCAAACAAAGCAGGACCATTCCCAGCGAGATCATCCCAGCCAAGGCTTTGTTGAGTTGGGCCTTGAAAACCTCCAGGGATGGAGAGTCTGCCACCTCCCTAAGTAATCTGTTCCAGTGCTTCACTACCCTCCTAGTGGGAAAGTTTTTCCTAATATCCAACCTAAACCTTTGTTGCTGCAACTTGAGAATAGGGAAATAGGTGGTTAATGCATGCTCAGAGACCCAAGAACTCTGTGACTCGTGGCTCTAGTTGTAATTGCTGTAATGTTTGTGTGTTCATGTTTCCCTCTGTGCCTGGTTACGCTTAGACATACATACGAGGCCTTCTGTACTTCACTGGTTCATCAAAGGTTACACAAAACTTGCGTATTGTTGCCATCTCTCATGACTTGTGAGTCTTGTGATTTTGATGGCAGGCTGGGTTTCGTGACTTTTTAACGACTGCAGTTGGCAATCCTGTTTTCTCCTCCAATTCCAAATATTGGCTAGTCATTTTTATAAATATGTTCTGCCTTTGTTTTAAAATGTCCATGCAATGTTTGTCTCTCTCTACTTGGTCTCCACTTGTCAGGAGCTCTGCTTCTTTTTCAATGTCTAGTTGCAGCCCAAAGTCTACTTCCAGCTGACATCCTAGTATTAAAAAACTAACTTGATAACAGTCAGTAGTTTCCAGTCTAGTCTTCACAATAAGAAAGCGAGTTGAAACAGGATCTGTTCCCCCTATGCAGTTCTCCAAAGTGGGATGCTAATAGATCTAAAATCCTTGCTGTATGATATTTATTTGTATATGCCACCTTGTCTTTACTCCTGGCAGTTAATAGATGCAGGTTTGTAAGGTGCTCTCAGACTTTAGTATCCTTTAGTATTTCTCATTCACTGATACTACAGACATTAAATTCCCTAACCTTATGCCCAGTGGGTCTCCTGAGGATCCATGCATATATTTTCTAATTCCCGCTTCCCTTTCCCCCTCCCGTACATTGCTTGTATTAAAGTTTCCTGTATTCAAAGCCTGGTCTGTCAAGAGATACTTTGTTTACAATGTAGTCATTAAAATTGAGCAAAGTCCTTGCAATTCCTTTTATTAACTAGAACACTGATTTTGCATAGCAGAAATCACAAGACATTGATTGGATTTAATTAACTTTATTTTAAATTACATAAACTAATGACAGTAGACAATAGTGCGGCATGTTCATAAGTAGTAAAACCAGTGCCCGTACTGTTACATTATTAAACCTTAATGAAACTATTCATAGCAGAAATTGTATTTATTATTTAGTTTTATATGACTAGCAAACTGCGGTGCCTGGAATGTTGTTTGCTAATGAAGGACTTGCTCTGTTCTTAGGTGTGCGCTCAGAAGATAGTGAAGGGGACTACAGTCAGTAACCTTTGGGTTTTGCCCGCCTCTCACCAAATGGATGCTCCCTTACCCGTGTGTGAGAGAGATGCAAAGAGAGGTGAGTCCCTTGGATGGTGAAGTCCCTAGGATGAGCTCTGCAGAGGTAGTGTTGGTTGCTGTGTAGAGCAGGGGTCAAGCATCTTGAGATCTGTCTAGTACATGTCACTTAGGGCCAGATCCCCTTCATTCTATTAGACATCTAAGTGGCACTTTTGGCATTGAAGTATGGTTTTATTCTACCCTGCTTGCACCCCCGAAAAGCCATTCTTGCATCTACTTTTGCAACAAGCTTTCATGTCAGCCTTAAGAGTCTAGCAAAACAGATGAGGACACATCCATCAAATGCTGTAACGGTTTTTCAGAGACTCAAGCAGGATGGAGTGAGAAGGCATTTAAACACCTATTACTTGGAAGAGGATCTTGTCCTTAATGTCTCTGAGCCTCAGTTGGCCCATTTCACAGATAGGCTTACCAATGTGGAAGTTGTCTAATGTTTGTAATGCGCTGCAGAATTTTATTTTTGGTAAGTGGCATGGCAGAGCTACATACAAGTATAATCATTCCCAAAGGTTGAAGAGATTATGGCCTAATCCAGGCTGCATGTGGATGCATGGCAAAGGAATTTACCAGTGGAAGGTCATTGGATCGGCCCTGTGTGCCCTACCCCAGACTTCCCAAAAAGCCAACAATTTATACTCTGCTTCTGTCTGAAAGTGGAGCTTCAGAGAGTAGAGAAAGCAATATGGCCAGACTATTTCGTGAGATAGAATATTCTCTGTGGACTGAGACTGGTACACATCTTACGCAGGGTCCAGTTGTTGCCGGGAGCAGAAATCTGTTTGCAAGGGAGGGAGGCCTTCTTTGTGGTCATACTGAGTGGCCATGAGTTTCCTCAAGAAAATGAGAGCCTGAATTTGGCCTTGGGACAGTAACTAGAACAACCTTTGGATTATTTCAGCAACACATTAAATTATTTGCAATGATTCTGTACCCATAATTATGGCGGGATTGAGAGCAAATTTGAAGCAGCTCTGAGACAAGTGTTTCAAACTGACGTTTCATAGTTTCATAGTTTCCTAGGGTCGGAAGGGACCTGAGCAGATCATCTAGTCCGACCTCCTGCCATGGCAGGAAAGAGTACTGGGGTCAAACGACCCCAGCAAGATGTTCATCCTCTTAAAAACCCCCAGGGTAGGAGCCCGCACCACTTCTCTTGGAAGCTGGTTCCAGACCCTAGCCGTCCTGACCGTGAAGTCGCGCCTCCTGATATCTAGCCTAAACCTACCCTCTGCCAGCTTGTGACCGTTATTCCTGGTCATTCCTGGCGGGGCTCGGGGGAACAGGGACTCCCCCAGTGCCTGCTGGTCCCCTCGGACTAGCTTGTAACAGGCCACCAGATCCCCCCTCAGCCTCCTCTTTTGGAGGCTGAACAGGTTCAGGTCCCGTAGCCTCTCCTCATAGGGCCTGCCCTGTTGTCCCCTGATCATACGAGTGGCCTCGTCTGGACCCTCTCCATGCTGTCCACATCCCTCCTGCACTGCAGCACCCAGAACTGGACGCAGTACTCCAGCTGCGGCCTGACCAGTGCCGCATAGAGGGGGAGGTTCACCCCTTTGGACCTGCTCGAGATGCATCTGTGGATGCAGGACAAGGTGCGGTTGGCCTTCCTGACTGCCTCCCCACACTGCCGGTCCATGTTCATCTTGGAGTCAGTGATGACCCCAAGATCCTTCTCCGCCTCTGTGCTGACAAGAGGGGAGTTCCCTAACCTGTAGGCATGGTGCCGGTTGTTCCTCCCAAGGTGCATCACCTTGCACTTGTCTGTGTTGAAATCCATCCTACTCTCGTCCGCCCACCCTTGTAACCTGTCTAGGTCTGATTGTAGCCTATTGCTTCCTTCTAGTGTGCCCACGTCCCCCCACATCTTAGTGTCATCAGCAAATTTGAACAGGTGCTTTTTACCCCCTCATTCAAGTCACTGATGAAGATGTTGAACAGTGTGGGCCCGAGGACCGAGCCCTGGGGGACCCCACTGCCCACGTCCCTCCAGGCTAAGAAGGACCCATCCACCACCGCTCTCTGGGTGCGGCCCACCAGCCAGTTGGCAACCCATTTGATTGTGTGGGTGTCAACACCACAGCCCCCCAGTTTCTTAATGAGAACAGGGTGAGAGACGGTGTCAAAAGCCTTCCAGAAGTCCAGGAAGACGATGTCCACTGCTACCCCTGCATCTAATGATCTGGTGATCTGATCGTAAAAGGCCACCAGGTTGGTCTGACAGCACCTGCCACTGATGAATCCGTGCTGGTTGCCCCTAAGCATGCAGTCCCCTGCTGGCCCCTCCTGGATGTGTGCCAGAATAATTTTCTCGAACAGCTTGCCTACGATCGAGGTAAGACTAACCGGCCTATAGTTTCCCGGGTCCTCCTTCCTCCCTTTTTTGAAGATGGGAACCGTGCTGGCCCTCTTCCAGTCCTCCGGCACCACTCCTGAACACCACGAGTGCTCGTAAAGCCGTGCCAGGGGTCCTGCAATGGCCTCGGCCAGTTCCTTTAGAACTCTAGGGTGGAGATCATCCGGGCCGGCTGACTTGAATACGTCCAACCCCTCCAGAAGCTCCTTAACTAAATCCTCGCCAACCCGTGGCCCAGGTGTGCCTCCCCCGGGGCGGGGCCCAGCAGGGAGGTGGCTCTCCTGGTCCCTACTTAGAAAGACGGAGACAACGAAATCGTTAAACATGTTAGCTTTGCCGTCTGGTGTGACGACCAAGTTACCCATGTCGTCCTGCAAGGGCCCCGCATTACCCGGGACCTTCTTTTTACCCCCTACGTATTTAAAAAAGGACTTCTTATTGTCCTTAATCTGGGAAGCCAGTCCCAGTTCCATCTCTGCTTTGGCCTTCCTAACTGCCCCCCTCCATCCCCGAGCAACTACAGAATAGTCCTCCCTGGTGATGACCCCTTCTTTTTAGCAAGGAGACATTCCCAGATGCTTTTGGTGAGCCACGGAGGCTTGTGTGCTCTCCTGCTCCCTTTGATCCTCGTCGGGATTACCTTTCTTTGGGCTTGGAGGATCGTCTCCTTAAGGAGCAACCACTGTCCTTGGACACCTGGCTCCCCTCCCCTCCGGGACCTCAGCGCTTCTCCAACTATCCTCCTTAGCTTGCTGAAGTTTGCCCTCCTAAAACCTAGGGCTGCTGCCTTACTGCATGCCTTTGCCACCTTGCGCTGGATGGTGAATCCCAGCAGGCGATGATCGCTGTCGCCCAGGGGGTCGAGCACCCGCAGCCCCCTCACCAGGTCGTCACCCGTGGCTAGCACCAGGTCCAACAAGGCTGTGCACCTCCTGGGTTAGATGGAGGTCCTGCACTCCGGCCAAGACCCTACGTGAGCGGTCAGACCTGGCTGACTGCTCTTCCCAGCAGGTGTCCGGGAAGTTCAGGTCCCCCATGACTACTACATCCTTAGCCTTCACCACCTCTGTGAGCTGACCCAAGAATTCCTGGTCAAGCTCTTCTCCCTGGTTGGGAGGTCTGTAGTAGACTCCCACCGTTAAGCCCCTATCCCCTCGACTGCCCTGTACTCTAACCCAAAGCACTTCAGAGTGCCCCTCCCCTGGCTCCTTGCTAATTAACGAGGATGTGTATTCCTCCTTGATATAGAGCGCCACGCCCCCACCCCTCTTTCCTATCCTGTCCCTCCTGTACAGCCTATAGCCCTTGACATTGACCGCCCAATCATGCATTGCGTCCCACCACGTTTCCGTGATCCCCACTATGTCCAGGCTGGCGTCAGCCAGCAGGAGGGTGAGTTCCTCCTGCTTGTTGCCCATACTACGAGTGTTTGTGTAGCGGCATGTGAGGCCTCCTGTGGACGTGTTCCACAAACACACAGTTTTTCTCTATAGTACAGCACAAATACAGTCTATTTAATTTCTGTGTCACAATCTGTAGGCAAACAGAGTTTGTCTCTGTTGGCTTTATCACAGTGGCTTTCAACCTTTTTTCATTTGCAGACCCCTAAAAATATTTTTTTTAGTGGAGGTGCAGATCCCTTTGAATTGTAAATGTGGGTGTTTACAAACTTTTGATTGATTTATAGCCATCTTTTGCAGGCCCGTTAGACAGTCTGCGGGCCCCCAGGTATCTGCGGACAACAGGTTGAAAACCACTGATTTATCACAAAAAGCACCACTTCTCTAGTTCCAGTTTTGTTCAGGGAAGAAACAACATTTCTTCTCCAAGAAGATGATGTTACATTGTAAGTGTTACATTTAAAACATTGGAAAGATTTGACTGGATGTGTTTCATTTCTTTATATATTTTATATATCATTTCTTTATATATATTCATTTCTATGACTGTATGCTATGGCAGAAGACTACCAAAAATGCAAAAGTACTCACCACTAGGCTGTATGATGGATGATACAGTGTAAGAGTCAACCTACAGCCTGCAGGCTGGATCCATCCTGCACAGAGGTTGAATCTGTCCTGTGAAAGTCCAGTTCATCCCAGGGGGGCCTAAGGAATCAGGCACATAGCTACACCATGCCACCCATCCCCTCTGCAGCACCCCCTCCTCCATAGCCCTCCATGCTGCTGTCTCATGCCTGCCTTTACCCTTGCCTTGTCCCTCTCCCTTGTCCTTGGGGACAGGGATCGGTGGCAAGGTTAAGCACAGGGCGCTCACTGAGTACTCCTGTTGAAGCTGTCCCATTGCAGAAGATTCAGTGACTGGGATAGGTGGTGGGAGGGGGAGTGTGCATAACTGGGATGGGGTGCATAACTGTAACTGGGATGGGGTAACCTGGGTGACACTCTGTGCTATGAGGCAGCTGTATGTATTTTAAACTAATCTGCCCCTGCACATGAGCCAGCACTCTGCTGAATGCCCTAGCCCCTAGGCCAGTCATACTCATCTCACTGCTTCTGTAATTTTAGCATGCTAGCTTCAACACAAGGATGGGGCAGTTCCTCCATCCAGTGTAGCCCATCGTGTAGCGGGTAGGACACTGTCCTAGCAGTTTGAACCTCCTCAGGCAAAGGAAGAAATTGCACCAGGGTCTACCACAGCCTGAGGGCTCAAGCCACAAGGAAGCAGTGGTGATACAGGTTTCCCTTGCTTTATGTGGGTTCTCTATATGTGAATTCGCTTTTATGCAATAACCCTTTTTTTTAACCAAAAATGTGTTACATGCAAGGTAAATTCACTCTTATGCGATCAGTGTGGTGGAAGCCCACAGTCATCTGCTTTGTGTGGTGCATTGTGGGAGTGACACCATAGGCGGAGGAAGAAAATATTTTTTGTGAGGTCTGAGCTGGGTACAGGTGCCAGGTCCGCAGGGCACCCCGAGAGCTGTGAGCCACGAAGCCGCCCGGCAGCAGCACCTGCAGCCGCTGCTCAGGGCAGGTGGTGCCCTTGCATCTGGAGCTGCAGCTGCCCCGGGAGTGGTGCCATGCCATGTCAGTACAGTCGAGGTCTTGGAACGTATCCCTATTTGTTACCCTGTAAAGTGGATTCCCTTTATTCGAATTCGAGTTATGCGCCATTTTCCAGGAATGCTCATACCACATAAAGCAAGAGAAACCTGTAGTAACACTGTCAAATGCAGGACTTGCCCCTGCCCAGCTCTTAAAGAGGTTGCTTAGGTGCCCGACACCTGGCTGGTGTGCTGGTTCAGGGGGAGTCCCAAGAGGGCAGAGGTCACTTCCTCTAGGAGCAGCTGTCTCTTATGTGTTTCCTGGTAGGGCATGACCACTCTTGTGAATCCTGTTCTGAGGCCTTGCCTGTCGAACCTAGATGCCTAATTAAGGGCTGTAGATTACATGAGACTCTGGGTGCCACTTACCTAGGGCTGGGTGATGCATCACATAGTTCCTTTGGGGATCTACCCCCAAGAAACCAGACACATCATTCAATAATGTGTTTGTTTTATAGGTATTCTGAACCTAATCGAGCGCAGGCTAATCCCACCGGCAGCAAAGATTACGCTTGAGTCGCCTCCAGTTTTACCCAAAGTCGCTCCCCTCCATGAATTTCACAAACGTCACAAGAAGCCTGTTTCAGGTAAGCACAGAGTGTTGGTTGTGACTGTCAGTCAAATCCCAAATTTTGAACCCCTTCCAAAGTCTGGCCCTCAGTATTAATAATGGGTAACTGTCAACACTCAACTGACTTCTGCTTATCTGGAGTGTATGATGCCAGGAGGAGCTGTGTCCAGCTAGAGGAAATTTTAGTCTGACTGGTGGAGAAGGACTACCAAATACAGCAGGCCTGAACAGCAGAATGCAGGCCCCAAGCAAATATCTTTGCCCCTTGCTATAGGAAATCTGTGAGCAGTAACCTGGGGACTGGAATTTTCTGATCAGTTCCTTAGAATTCGAAACATCTCGTAATGGATGGAAGTGGCCAAAAATAAAAAAAAGGGCCACGAGTTATGGCAGTAGCATTGGGGTGCAGTCAAACAAAGTAGAAGCCGATAAGCATTTTACAAGTGATGCAGTATATACACATTGCTTAGGACTTAATCTAGCTGGAGGTGGTCCTGCTTAGTGCATGGGGATGGACTAGATGACCTCCTGAGGTCCCTTCCGACACAGATTTTCTATGATGCTGTGATTGTTGTGGAAATGGGATATACTGTTGGCTGATGCACTGCCTTTTGAAAACTATCTTTTAAAAGTGTATTATGGTTTCCTATAACCTGGTCCCAATCTCTACGGCGACAAATCTGTGCTTAATTCTTTTGGCACGCTCAGACTTACTAGTATTCTTCCCAAAGCTATGCTGTTTATGCCAGAACCATATTTTGTTGACATTTCTTGAAAATAGCCACCTAGTGGAGCATCAAAGCAGTGTGAGATCTTTTTTATGTTATTTAATGGGATGTATTGTGGTAACATTGCACTTTGCTATAGTTGTACAGTATTTCCTTTCAGCAATGAAACCTTGTGCTGCCTTTCTGCATTGGTACAGGGAAGATGAGTAGGAAGGTGGATGCTGTCACAGACATCTTCACTTATCCAGACCCAAAGACAACTGTCAATGGCACGTGCTTCTCCAACAAGGGTAACATTGCACCGCCCCCGTCTAACATCTCCGTGGACTCAGCTAGGAGATCAAAGCGAGTGTGGACACAGCCAACGCCGGGGCAAGAGGTAGCACTTTGCATCTCACCTCAGCCAAAGATATGTAGGCAGTGGCAGCCACAAGATCTTATTGTGCGAATCTTCAGCACCATCTTCAGCAAATCTGCTTTAGGATGTGATCTGTATCTTTGAATCAGGATATGAAGGCCTGATCCAAAGTCTGTTGAAATTAATAGACAGCCCTCCTCTGATAGCAGTTTCACTTTTGAACCTGCCGCCTCTCCCCTAATTCTTGCATCGTTCGTATAGGCAAATAGAATGTCTCGTTTCACTATAACAGGGAACGGGAAAGGAGCATGACCCTGGCTGATTGATTATTTGAGGCTTGATGGTTGTTCTTAGCCTCTATGCATAAGGGGCATCTCTCTCCCTTTATGTGCAACTGAATTGCAGTGTTGCATACCAAACAGTTCTGGAGTTTTGCTTGACCTTTGCAGACATCTGAGCCATTAGAGTGCTGATCCATGCTGTAGCCCAGAGGAGAATTGAAGATGAAAAATAAAGCAACCCTGGAAATGGAAGCTAGGATGTGAATTAGATAATAACAATTTAAATAAAAAAAAATCTGCAAAAATACTTGAAAATAGTGAAGTCAAATGAAAACCAGAGTTGCTGAGCTGCAGGCCAACCCTTCTAATGGAGGCAGAAGTTCTGGTGGGTGTCAGAAGAGATGGCCTTTGCAGGTAGCCATGGGTGGAAGATCAGGGTGTGTTTGTAGAGAAGGAGGTTACCCATTCATTCATGATTGTATGAATGAGAAGGCAATGTTGCTGTAGTTGTAAAATCTTTGCGTGGTAAATCATACTTATAGTGGGACCAGCTGACCATATCAGTGTCCACAGAACTTTTATATAAAAAGATCAAGCGTAGATCCCTTGAGCAATTAATATATTTTCTATAAAAATGTTAATAGTCTTGAATGACCCCTGGGGTACATTTCTGGTAATGGGTTTTATGATATATATGGGCCAGTCTTTGTGGTTATGACATGTATATGTTAAATCAATACAAGGAGTACATTTCTAGATCCATAACTTCCCATAGCTGCGTGGTAAATGATACTATGAGAATGTACATTGGCCACTTATTTGTCAGCAACTGCAATTATTTTTTAATCTGTGGTTGTGGTCTCTTTCCACAGACCTCACAAATGATGCCATTTGAGTCCTTCCAGAATTCAGTTTTGGATTACGACATAGCTATTCACAATGGTGCTATAGACCATAAGGCTCCAGCCTTCCTGGCATTTAAGCAGTACTACTGTTTGTCCTGGGGAAGTATTCTCTCTCTCTTGGAACATGTTGGGAAGCTGCTCAAGGACTACGCCATACCATTAGCTATAATAAAAAGCAGAAATTTGGTGGAGCTTGTATCAGATTTTGAACTTGACTGGAGGCCAAGCAGAGATGACATTCTGTCCATGATAAAGAACCGATCCACTGTGAAAAGACTCTTAAATCAACCTGGCCGGCGATACAAAGGGCAAGATGGTACTGAAATGGCTGCCACAAAGATCCAGGCAATGTGGAGGCGCTATCAGGCCAGAAAAGCCTACATCCATTTCAGGCAGCAGCAGCGGGCATCAGGTGTGATTGCCATTTCTTGGCTCTTGCATTCTCGCATGGCACGTGTAAAAAAGACCCTGAAGGAATCACGTCGGAGACACCTGGAGAATTTTTACATCAGGGCCAAGGTGTGCGGTGCTGCCAGCTGTTACGGCAGGACTTCTTTTCTAAACATCTCTTGCTTGACTGATTGCAATAAGCTGTTTCCATTTTTTTTCCCTTTAACCATACACTTGTCCGAGCATCATATTTCATCCTTCATCAGTGATTCAGCCTTTGTGGCTGCAAAATCTGTTGTAATTTTTCTATGGAGAATGTCCCTTCATGTTGACTTTGGTAGTTCTGTCAGAAAATCAATGTTTTAACTGCATTACCTTAGCTCCCTATATATACCTTGTGGCACTTAATTTGCTGGAAAAAAATCCCTCCCTTGTCTACATTGCTGTCACCACTTTGTCAGAAAGTATTTAAGTTTGGAGACAGCCTTTTAATTAGTGCTCACAATTTCATTTATGTTTGCTTTCCCCTTTTTTTTCATTCATATTCTGTTAATTAAGTGAGCAGCCTCTAATCTTCCCCTGCCAGTAGCTTCATGTAGCCACCTAATTAAATTAATTGGGGAAGATGTTTTAAGTATGTAATTAAATCAATTAATATAATTTATGCCTGGCTTAACTGTACAGTGGAAAAACAGCTGAAGTTTGACTCGATGAATCCACTACAGCTTCCTGTCACTGATCAATGCTCTTCTTGATTTTTAGCATCTGGCAGCCAACTGGAATCGCATCAGGACCTCCAGGAGGACTATTATCCATATCCCATCATTAGGTATAACACTTTTGCCTGCAAATCTATCAGCAACCTCTATTACCCACCACATTATGACTCCTTGATTGAGTTCAAGGAAGGCCCCTTGTTTTATTCAAATTGGTCTCGGCAGGAAAATGTTCTCGACATGATGAGAGTAATAACACAGGGCCCTCGCTTGAAACGGCGTTTAATTTGGGGATTAAGCAAATAAAGTCATTATGTGGGGGTTGCTATTCAGTGGAGAGGTGATTTGCTGTAATTCGCTTTCATCTGTATGAAATGAACTAAAAAGTTGTATTTTTCCCCCTGAAATAACAGATAATGCTTTCAGTCTTCTTTAATGATAGGAGAACATGGGCCTGTGTGTGTTGTTGCTGTTACAGCAATAAGCTGGGATATTGCTTGTACACTGTTTTTAATCAAATGTGCAGTCAAAATGATAAGCTACATTCTCTGAAATTATTTAGTTCTAATTACGAGCAGATGGGATGCTTTATTTGCACCTAGGGCGCCTGAGCAAAAGGAAATGCTGTGTGAACAAGAATAATTAAGAAGTTGAATAGTGTTTTTTGCGCTTAAATAATCTGCAGTTTCATGTTAATTAGCACTAATGTAATTATTTAATTACATTTATGAATTGGGGAACTTAAAAGCTGTTTTCTGCAAAGCAACGGTAAAGTGTAGGTGTTTAGAAATTACAGAATATGATTTCTTGGGAATTTCCAAAATGCACTGATAATCTCTTAAAACTTGAACTGCTTTCAAAATGTTTGTAATTTGATTTATTTTTTTACACTTATGTAGCAAATTAATTGACCTTATAGAGCTTAGATTTCATAAAGTGAATTGGTTTAGATTTTGAATTATTGAAAACTGTAAATAATTTCCAAGTCTCTCATATTTAGGGCATATGTAACCTTAAATTTTATGAGAAAATAATTCTACTAATTATATTTAAGATAAATATACAATCAGTGAAATACTGTTTTGAATTACACATTGATCTTAAACTCTCAAATGAATTAGCATAGCAAGTTAAATTAAATAAGAGGCTTCCAATTTTAAAAATTAACAGCTTTTATAATAATATTTAAATTCCAAGACTTTTGAACCAGTTGAAAATGGGGATGATGCAGAAAAACAATTATCAAAGAATATCTAAGGTTAATTAGTCTTATAAACACAAATCAACAGCCTTTCCAGGTAAAATATTTTTAAAGTGGCATTGTTGTTGTTTTTATTTGTATTTTGAATTTGTATATAAAAAAATTAGACTATAGGGGAAATATCTCTGGTATTTGGGTTGTGAGGCCCTGTTCCTTCCAGCAAAATGCACAGATAGTTTTTGAAAATATTTCAAACATCTTGGTAACTCCTTTTAGTTAACTAAGAAATCCATTCTTATTTGATATTTGACCTGGAGTCTGGGCTTTGATCTTGCAGTATGCTGCATGCATGTTGCAGGCTGCCTCTCTTTAAGAAGTCACTGGCTTAGGGCATTAAAAAGGAATCTTTTCCTGTGAAAATATAGACAGTATTAAATAAAGTTCATTTCTAAGAAAGCATCTGAACTTGTAAATGATTTGACTAGCCAAAGAGGGAAATATTAAAGCAATAGTGACCAAAACACTGATGCATAAGGCATTACTAAAAATATATATTCATGCTTGTTTAATGTAAATTATGCAATGACATTCAGATTCATTCTATAGACTTCTGTTTTTTAGATATATTCCAAATTCCTACAAATATTTTGTCCATTTTGAAAAACTAGCATATACACATAATGTTTTTAAGAATGTATTTAGAGGGAGCTGCTTTTCAGAGATACTTATGTAGAATAAGAAAAAGCTCAGAGCTGGCCAGGTTGGTATTAATAGAACTTTGAACACAGCTTCAATTTCAAATTTTGAAAACCTGTTGTTTTCTAGTTTCATGAACTAAGAACCTTTGAATGTTTTTTTTTTTAACTGAATAAAGAGGGAACATTTTGAAATGTTTAATTATTCTACTCTGCATGGGTGTCATTTTGTAAAGACATTTTCATACGATTTTTGACCTATCACTAAGTCATGTCCAGCTACCATCTTTGTGCAATTTATCAGAACATCTTCTCCAATTGTTATTTTTCTCTGATATATACTGTAATGCCACTTTTGAGAAACAGCTGCTAATTACTTCTAGCCAAGGCACCAAAACAGCTCCTTTTTTGGCCTAATTGAATGTTGGAATAAATAAGCCTAATTATGTATTATTTACACTTGAGACTACAGCACTCTGAACAAATAATATGCATTTCATAATCTGAGGATGGAAAAAAAAAGACCCTTATTCCGTACTGGGCAAAATTCTGACTGAGCTCAATGGGAATTTTGCAAAGGAAGCCAGTCATTGATCAATATAAAACATTTCTAAATTTTATTGTAAAGTCAGGGAAAAGCAAGTGATCACCAAAGAATGCAAGTTTGACAAGAATTTCTTAAACAACTGTTGTTTTTTCTCTGAAGAATTGTTAACCAAAAATTGGAGGGTAAGAGTCTGACTCCATTGAAGTCCTGTCGACTTCAGTGGAATCGGGATTTCCCCCATGTTTCAGCCCAATTCTTCTCTCACGCAGGTAGACTTCCATTGATGTGGCCATTGTGTTAATTGTGAATTTCTCGGCGTGTTGTGGTTTGAGGAATGTTTCAGAATCACGTCAAGTACCCGTTCTCCGCGTGTATCTCGGGGAGGGCGCCAGAGGGTGTGTGGGGGGTGGAATTAGTGAGATGATTAGTTAAAAGGACACTGCCTAGTTAAAAAGTACCGTGTTTCATGGAGCACCTTTTCTTTTCTTTCCTTTCTTTCGTTCTTTCTTTCTATAACAAATCTTGAAATTATTAAAATTGAATTTAAAAAATATATTTCTCTTTCATGATCTAAGCCTTGTTACCTTGTGCATGTCTCCCAGCAGATTTTAGTCCATTTTACTTGTGTTCGCGGTCTCCTTAGTCTTTCACAATCCTTGTAGATTAATACGGCAATGCAATATTTGGGTTGTAGATATAAGAGAATGTTTTGTCTTTTCATTAGGTTGTTTTAAAATAATGAATCCATTTTTACAAAAAAAATCATTTTAAGCCATGTAATATTAAGCCATTGATCACATCTCATTTCCACTTGCGAAAATCTTATAACTCTTCTCATCCTTAATACGTATTCCAAGCAAGGCCTTAATGGACTGAAATTATCCACTAGGAATTTATAATCCTCTTAATTCAATTAATGTATAAATATAACTTTTGCTATATTTTATCATTACACTAACAAATACTACTGCTTGATTTAAGGCTTAGTTCAATACAAGAGGAGTATTTCAGCCAGTGAGAATGGAGAGCTCCTGTGATATAATTTCCTAATAAAACTGTTACTATTTTGTTATAACTATTTTACTCTGTAACATTGCTTTTCAGAAACTTTGCATAATATACTAATTTTGCAGCTTCCTGCATCACTTTTCTTATCACCCTTCCTCACGCATCATCACACATCTGTGCTTTGTTTCCCACATCTTAAACCCTCTTCGCTGTTTAATGTGAGAGTATCTCCCACCCAACACTCTCACCCCTTAAGTAAATGATGTTCCAACTGAATACTGGGACTTCCTACTTGACGTCCTAAGTATATTTAGTAAAATTAAGAGATTTGTTTTAGCACACAAGCTCAGTACAATAGGGCAGCATTAGCTGGTTGAACTCTAACCACTGTTTTTGCCTCTCTTCCCGATAGGCACAAAACACCTACACTTGAACTGCCTTGTCTCTGCTCTCTCTCCACTTCACACCCCTACTTCTGTTTTTCAGAGGCAATTCTGAGAAGTCTTGTGAGTTGTTTGCTGAGGACAGGCACTAATGAAAACAGGCAAGACCTATTTAGAAAGTGCCATTTAGTGTGGAGTGGATCATGGCGGGCGCTGAATGGGGGAGAAGATAGTAGCCCATTTACCAGCAACTTGTACTCTCTTTTTCAGTTACGTTGTAATCTCCCCTCACTTGTCAGTTGGGAGTAATTCCAGTGAAGTCCAGTGAAGGCACACAGTAGTGTGAGAGAAGCAGATCCTCAGTGTCCGTTTGGTACCAGACCGCTCGCTGCACTTGGACACAAGGATCCGCAGTTCTCACCCTGAGATACTAACTTCTTTCATAGACCAGCTCAGCCCTGGGCACATGATGCCTATGGCAAGTTGAGGGGTTTATTCTACAGTGCTCAAGCACTGCAGGCTTTGGAGACCTGATTGCTTCCACCTGGCTGATTTCATCCTCATTTTGGAGCATTATTTAGCTATGGCTGTTCATACAGACAGAGTTGTGATTCTGTGAATCTGAAACAGTGGTATGTCTCTGGCTAGAGCTCATGATAAACAAATTATATGCAGTTAAAAATGGACCAAGGAGGTGATTTAGTGCCCATCCGCCGATCATTGGTAACCGCTTGGGAGGCCCACTGTGTCCTTTGATAAGCAGAAATGAACTGTGACTATTAAGGAGTTTTTTCAATTAGGAGTAAACTGATATAGCTCCTTGTACTGCAGGATGGAACAGACACACGGACCGTTTAGTGCAGATCAGCTGACGTGGGATAAGCCCCAGCCATGGGTGCATCCAGAATTTTGAAAAGGGAGGTGCAGATAGTGAGATACATCATCACATATAAAACGGCACATCATTTTCTGCAGTTAAAAATAAACTAGAAGCTTTACCAATACTCCGGGAGCCTCAGGCTGCATTATTTAGTTTAAGCTTGAAGCAAAAGCAAATATAAATTCATTGGAATGAGTTAAAAACAATCAGCAGGGCTGTGAAATAGGAGCTCCATTACCAACAGCAGCCGACATTAAAAGCAAACCGTTAAAAAGAAGAGAGGTTGTTAATACCCATGGAATGAAGAGTTTAGAAGGGATCAGGTGGATTATAATAAGCCATGAAATAAGTGACTCCCTTGGCAGTGCCTGACTAGAAGTGCTGCTGCCACTGCCAGCAGTTGGTTTTTAACTTTGGGTGGTGGAGCAGGAATCAATGGCATGTGCGAGTGCACCAGTGTAACCCCCTCCTAGATCCATCCATGGCCCCAGGCCCTTAAATTTGGTACAGTTAGTTCCTCCGTACCTGCAAAAGCACTTGAATTCTTCATATTCTTTCAAATGCAATTCAGCTGCCTAATATTTTGGTAACACATGAGTTGAATGCAGAATTGCACATCTCAAAACAACCATGGAAGTGCAAGTTTAATTCAAAATGGACTGACTAGACAGGTGAGCACTATAGTTGTGGACGAAGTTGTTCTAAGCTGGGGGATGTGGAGCAGATAACGTCTCTCTGTAATCGGTGATGCTTGGTCACCAGCCAGGTAAGCTCAGAGCCTGAGAAGTGCCAGGACTGACTGTTGGGGTAGTACATGCTGCTAGCTGTTAGGTGCTGATGCACGAGGAGTGAGGTCCTGGTTTCACTGAACTCAAATGGAGTTGTGCCAGTGGGCAAATGTATGGGTGAATTGGTGTATATTTTTTTTCATTTAGGTAACCTGTTTAAAAACCAATAACATAGTGTAGCTGGTTTAATATTCCTTTGCATTTACAAAGTACACCAATATAAAACTGACTGAAATTTGCTCCACCTTTAAACACTTGCCCTTTGAAGTACTTTGCCATTTTCCAAATGGCAGTCTGCATATGTTTTTCCTGCCAAAATTGGCTCCTTAAATACAAAACGGTGTTTTTCTGGGAACTAGTAGCCTGCTTTTATATGCCTGAAAGCACCACTTCTTAGTGGATTACTAATAGCACTAGCTGTCAGGAAGCTTACTGTAGTCTCTGCTCTGCCACTGACTTGCCTGGGAACCTTGTGGGAGTTGCTTAAAGGCCTGATGCCTCAGTTTTCCCATCTGTGAAATGGGGCCCTATGTTGCAGACATTCCATGAAATTCAGATGTTCTGAAGATTAAAATCAACATTTTCCTGAACTACCCGCTAATACTATAGTTCCATGGAAACTAATGTTCCAGGTTCAGCAAGACTGATTGATGTTATGTGCTTGATCTGGGGCATCCAAAATTAGGGGCTGCTTTAGAAAGACATGGATTAAATCTTTGCAGCCTTTCATTTTAGTATCTCCTTTTGTGCTTCCATGCATGACAGGGTGGCACTGCCATCCCATTTGCAATGCTGCTGGCTACTTGTAACTAGTTTTCTAATCAAGACCCCCTCTGGCAGACCCACTGATATAGTTATCTTTCCATACGATAACACTTCAATCTTAAACGAATTTTAGTTCAAACACATTCTTTTTAGTTGCAGAGGTGGGGAGCTAGTCCCGTGCAAATGTATGGGAAAACGAAGCGATTGAGCGTTCCCAGCTCTTGTTAACAGACCAGCCAAGAGTATCTGTTAAACATGCGGTGTTAGGCTGGACATCCTATTGATTTAATGACAGCTCTACCAACCAGTAATTGATTTTATGTGTTTATTATAATTTTTTTCAGCAGGTTCCTTTAAGATTTGCCGAATTTGAAAGTCTGCACAATTAGAGATTATAGTGCCTATAGACACGCTATTTTCAAGAGCCTTTTAGAAGATGAGGATGTAATCGGATAGAAATCTGACCTCTGAATAGATAATCCTAGCTCTGACGGATTGTTACTCACCCATTGCATCCTCTCTAACGAAGTGATCAGATGTCACTGACATTGTACTCTGGACCAGCTCTTCAATGAGACATTGTTGCCTTTTATCTTTGAGGGAAATTGTGATAGAAAAGACTGCTTGGTCAGAAAGGAGCTGTAATTATGGTAATGTTTATTTCTCTTTGCCATTTCAAGGAAAACACATAATATGCACAAATCCAAGTAATCAGGGATGTATTTGGTAGCCGTGTTGGTCTGGACAAAAAGAATGAGTTCTAGATTTTTGCAAATCCAAGTAAGAGGAACATACTTTTTGGTTATAGAATTCATCACATTTATAATGTTCAAGTCCTTATCCAAAGATTTTCTGATACACAGGCAGGATGTTGCTGCTGTCCATTAATAAAAGTAGCAAATTATTTCACAAATGTTATGCTACATACGGAGTAACATATTAGAAACCTGAAATGCTATGTCCTCATTGCTGCAAAAAAACATAATTGCATTAGAGAGAG
The DNA here is from genome assembly GCF_052110815.1 of Crocodylus siamensis. Lineage (NCBI taxonomy): Eukaryota > Metazoa > Chordata > Crocodylia > Crocodylidae > Crocodylus > Crocodylus siamensis. The sequence continues at coordinate 3,926,198 of NC_143409.1, read as the reverse complement.
AGAGAGATGAGGGTATTTTAGACAGCTCAAAAGGCCACATTTCTGGAAATTGTAAAGACAAAAATATAATATCAGTAGGGATTTTATTAGCATTAAACTTTAAGGTTTTTTGATCTTCCTGTTTGCTGTATATATTTTCTTTAGCAATCAGGTTCAGCAACCTGTTAATAAAGACAACCAAGGGGTTCAGCCTAAATTTGGCTGTTAGTTCATAATGAATTTGAGATGCATTTGCAATATATTGGATGGGAGCTATTCACAACCCTGTAAACCACAGTTCTGTAACAGGAACATACTGGGCATTTCTCTCCAGCATTAAAATGCTCAGTGTGTTTTCCCACTCCTGATATTTTACTCCATCAGTAAAAATAAAAGTAAACTGATTGAAGCTTTTATAATAGTAAGATCAGTTTCTTGGCTGGCCTTCTATGGGCCCACCTCTCCTCCCGGGTGCAGCAGCAGTAGGATTTCTTTTGATTCAAACAGGAGCAGAACTGCACTCTACATTTGTACTTCAAAATGGTTTGTTTATTTATTTATTTATTTTAATAAACTTCTTTGCCGTGGGGTAAGATTACCCTAGAAAATGGATTTTCTTCAACAGGAAAATTTAATTAATATATCTAAGATCTGATGTCTCTAATACACCTGTTAAGCTTTATATTGATTAATATTTCGGTGCAATCTTGGGCTTGTGTGTGTGTGTTTTTTTTGTTAGGTTATTCCCAAAGCATTCGTGAGAATATGTCTGACTTTGCTCTCCAGCAGAATTTGCAGATGGGAAGGCTGTGTGACATCCAAGGTACAGTCAGAGCAATCAGCTGCCTTCTTTGCTGTTGTCTCTCATCCTTAAGTAAAGAAGAAACACTGGGAAGGATTTCCTTGCTGTTGTGATCTTGAATTTAGAGAGTGTACATGCTCAAAAGAGGCTTATAATAGTGGGTCAGTCTTTTGTGCCATTTGCTGCTTCTTGAGATGTTCTTAAGGAGAGCACATGATTTCCTTTTGATTCTGCAGTGAAGTGAGACAATATGATCCTGCAGGGTGCTTGGGTAGTCTGCGGTGCATAGCAGTCTGCACAAGCAGGTTCATAATTCTGCAACTCTGCATTCAGAGTCGTGTTGGGAGAAGAAAAAAAAAGAGATGCTGGAAATGACTAAGCCCTTATTTAAACCAGCTTTTTTAATTAGCAAAGGAGGCAAGAAGCATACATTAGAAAGTTTTCCCCAGCATGACAGTCCTCCTTTAAGCAAAGCAATGAAGAATATGAATTTGTCAATGCCCAACTTTGTTGGCTTCCTGGAATGACATCCTTTACATGATTCATATATATTTCAGTATCATTATTATTTCATAAATGCCATTTAGTAAGCTTGTAACAAAATGGTATTAGTTCCAGAAATTTACAGTAGCCTAAAATAATAATGTAATTGCCTTTATATATTATCTAGGCACTCATATTGTTTTGTTCCACAGTGCAGTTTTTATTTTTCTGTAAAGATAGATTTGTTACATTTCACCTGTTAGAAAGTTTAAGGGACAGCACCAGCCTTACACAAATGGTCACTACCGAATGAATCTAGTGACAGGAAGATTACATTGTGGCTAAAAAATTATTTACTGAAATTTAAAAGAAATCCACATATAAAGAACTGTAATGATTATCATATGTAATATGCTTAATTTGTGCCAAATGGAGGGGAAAAATGTTTGCCACATTTGGTTCCCTGATTTCTTTAGATTATCACGGTGATTCTATTATATATTAATATGATCGGATACTTCTAAAGTCTGTCTACGCAGCCCATCTCATGTCCAAAAGAGAACATGATAGCTGTCAGTAAGGTAGTACGAGCAGTAGTTAATTCAGGCTTGCAAAATCCTATTCATTTGCAGGGGTAAGTTGACAGGTTAGATCAAGATGATTGGCTCTTTCATCATCACAGCGAAGATGGGTGACTAGTGTCTGTGTCCAGGCTGGTCACTTTTCAGGGCATTTTTGCAAATCTAATTAAGTGATTGAATGTGAAATTGCATATCGACCAGAGATCAAACAGGCTCTTCCCCTCATCTCAATTACTTCTCAAAATTCTGCGGTAATGAAATCTTCTTTATGTGGTTCTGCAGAGCTCAGTTTATAGGCCAGATTCTCAGCTGGCATAAATTGTTTTAATACCGCAGTTGAGATTTTGGCCTGTATTTATTTTGCAAGTTATTTTCCTGCAGTTGTGCACCAAATCAAAGAAACAAATGGAATTCCTTACTCTAAGTCATTTATAAAACTAGTTTCATACTTTCCTCTGTACTGCGTTCCCCCTAGCTTTTAATTGCTGCCCACCCTTTTGCAGGTAGTAATAATTTGTCATTGGCCCTTTCAGGGCTTTCACTCCAAAGCCAAGTGAAGAGAATGGAAGGATTTGCATTGACTTCAGTAAGAATTGGTAGGGCCCCTAGTAGTGCTTTTTGCATTTGAAAACCCCGAAGTGCCTTGTCAGGCTCAAACTCCACTGATGTCACAAACTCATTAGTGTTTAACGTTAACGTTCTGCAGAAACGCACTGATTCCAGTTTTCCATGGTAGGATTACCAGAGTCTGACACTCTTACACATCTAATTGTTTACACACACAGTCTCTCAGCCCAAGTCGTTTCACATGCAAGACCCCAGATTTTCACACCGGGGTTTTTAGCTAGCCAATCTGCATGCACACATGCTCTGCAGCAGTCATTAATGACATCCTACAGTGAGCTTTTATGTGGACAGGACAAGGATAAGAACAGGCCGTGCCGAATCCAGGCAGAGTATGAAATTGCAATTTCATCAGCTTTCTAAAGTTAATAGCTCAGTTTTATAATTTGCAGAAGTTAATGGGATACATTTTTAAAGCAGTGCGCAATTCCCATTGATGGTAATAAGAGTCGCGCAGCTAAATCCCCTTGTAACGCTTTGAAAATTCTGCCCCCAATGTGTTCTGCAGATTGAATTCTGGAAACTAGCTATTTCTTTGCACTGCTGACCTGTCTTTGGAGAAATGCTGAAGCACAGAAAATGCAGTTAAACCAGTAAGGTTTGGGAATTACAAATCTCATTTTATTTCCTGCATGCTTTTAGTTGTTTGTTAGCAAATGGTCAGGAATTGTCAGCGAACCAGCTCACGACAGAGTTTACCTTGCTTGTGAAAATGAACACTGTGCCCCTTTGTTTTAGATGCCAACGTGGACGTCATCTACATCTGCCCCCTTCATCTGAGTGAGGAGTTACTGCAGTATTACAATAAACTCCTGGGTCTGCAGGCAGCTGTTAGATCTGGGAACCCTGAGGACATGGGTGACCTGCAGGACAGGTTCAAAATTCTCACCCCTGAAGCTATAAACAGCTTCCCTGTGAGTTTGTCTTCTAATTACTACAGCTTGAGGGATGCAGTAAAATTAAATTGGAAATTTTATAACTTGTAACGCTCTGGTACACATCAGTGAAATATTATTGCAAGTTTAAGAGCTTTACTGATTAGACTACTAGTTAGACCATTGGAAATAAATATCCCAGTTTAGCTTTATAGTCGTAGTTGAGGTACCCCAATTGTCTGAAGCCCGCTATCCAGCTTCTGTTTGTCTGGGACTGGGAACTTGATAGATTTATAACTCTGAGCAAAACGTAACAATAAAAGTATTTCTGTTACTCAAAATTTACTTCCTTATAGCTGAAGAGCCCTTCATCCATTCATGCATGCATTCATTCATATGATGTTTACTGCAATTAAATCCAATTCATAGCCTTTTTTTAAAGAATGGCCCCTTAAAAGTGTTTGTAAGATTTTGTTAACTTTGGTTAAGTCCTGTCAAGGCAGTTTGATGACCAGGTATTGAATATCAAGAGACCCAAAGCACTAGTGCTCTAAATCCAGTGTTTCTGAAATACTGCAATACAGTTAAGTTTATATATGGCATGGGGGCATATTATACTGTAAATCTTAAGTCCATAGCAGGTGACCTGCTATTTGACGTGTATGAAACTTGATGATCTTTGCTAGATTTCATACATTAGGTCTATACTCAAAGCCCCTGCTCTAGTTTTTTTGGAAAAAGAAATATCCATCTCTCTAGGTGTTCTTTTTCATATAGTAATTTGTTGCATAGTTTCTCTGAAAACAACTCTTTCAGAAGGCAAAGAAGCCATTTATATTTGTTGTATGTAAGATGATAATTCTATGTTTTGTTACTACCCTGTGCAAATGTATTCTCTCTCAAATTTACCTCATTCTAGGTCTCAATTCAGCAAAGCCTTTAGGCATGTGTGGAGGTCCACTTCTGTTCAGCAAAGCACCTTTGTATATGTGCATAACTTTAAGCACATGCTTATGTGCTGTGCTGAATAAGGAGGGATTGCTGAATGGGGACCATGGCTGTGTGTAGATGAAATGAGGGGCATGTGTGCACAGCACTTTAAAGCGGGTTAAATGCTTTTGCATTGCATTAATGGTGTTAGTGTTTGCACATGTCGGCGGTGTGTTGCACATTCATTTTAGCCGCTGTAGCAAATTCAGTGGCATAATGCACCTTAAATGACTTGGGGCACAGCAAACTAAAACTCTGAAGAGGAGTTTCAGTTTGCTGCCCTTGGGCCGCGGAGCGAAGCACCGGGCTCCATGCAGCTCAGGGGCTGCGCAGGAAGGCGTGCAGGCTGCCTGGCAGCAGCCCGGGAAAGCAGGCTCCGCCCAAGATCTTTTTTTTTCCGCTGGAGCCTGCCTGTCTGCATGAGCTGCGTGGGGGCCTGGTGCTTCCCTCCACAGCTGCCTTGCCCCCCAGGACCACCCAAGCCGGATGCCTGTGGGCAAGTGCTGCCTGCGCCGGGGGGGGGGAGGAGGGGGGGACTTCCACTGCCATGACGCCAACCCCACTCTGCAGCCCAGGGACCACTCCGCCCGCTGGCAGCTTGTCCTCCCCTCCCCGCTGCCAGAGAGGCAGGTAAGTTCAGGTTTGTGCACGACACAGGGGTTTAAAGGTCCCTAAGTTGACGTGGTGTTTTTAAAAACCCACCACTTCAATTTAGGGGCCTCATTTTGTCTACACACACTCCATAGTAGCATGTGCCACTTCTGTTATAGTTAAGAGTGATTCATACAGGTTTGTCTGGGGTTTTTTTCTCTGAAGTTAGAAAGAAGCAAGATGACACCTCTCAGGTTTAGTTGCTATTGCTCTCCTTCACCTCAGATCTTCTGGGTAAACCCATTGCAATTTAAACTTTGCAAACCATAAAAACAGATCCCCAGCCTCACAGTCTCTGCCAAAATGGTACGGTGCATGGGAACAACTTTCAGAGGCTTTGAAGTAAACAATGCAAAATAGCTCTAACTAGCTCCATTTTATAGGTTGACACCCTACAAATGAGACCACATGGAAAGCTCTGACATGATGAATGTCAAATACTTTGAATTATTAATGTTTTCAAGGGGCTATATCTGCAGCATTTCAAAGAGACATTGATGAACATAGCTGTATTGTATCTGAGCACAAGGCACTATTGCAAACCAGTTTGGTTTGGTTGAAGGGCTTCAGCAAGACCTGGGCTGATCATCTGCTGACTTGTAGCCAGGCCGCTTCTTAAATAAAGCCGTTTTTCCTGTTTGTTCTTTAAAAAGACTCCAAACAAAAGCTGCCTTTAAGCCAAAAAAGGTGATAAGCAGAGAAGTGTGAAATCCACTGGGAACCATGTTGTGCAGCTTTAATTCACCTGGGAAATATATGATAGAAATGCATATACTTGAAGGCCACAGCCGTTGGCGAGGGTTACCTGGTTCCTTCGTGGACTTGCACGGCCCTCTTCACTCTGCTATTGAACCTTCAAGCTACTAGTCCAACAGGACAGTCTATAAATGCAGTTGTTGTATTGCATTTGGTGTACCCTGAGCTCCTACTTCACTAGGAAAAATGTGCTCCGCCAAGTTTTATGAACACAAGGTAGAATCCCAAAGCAGACAAAGGGAGGTGTAGCTAGCACATCAAGCTTTCAAACTGCCTTGTTTCCACTGGGCTGTTGTTGTGTTATTTACCCCATGTTGCTAATATGTAGTAGAAATTTATCATTTTCTGTCAGCATCTTCCAAGAAAATCAGCATTCCTTACTGAGGCAAAATGCCCACTGGCTTCCAAGGCTGTGAGTTTGCACGCTAGCCTGCTTCAGGTGCCCCGGATTAGGCCTTTACGCATTTGTTCTAAGCCTCTTCCCTTTGGTTCCTCTCGTGATGAAGTCTTGTCTCAGGGCCTCTGCTTGGGGCAAGCCTTCAGTTTCCCCTCAGCCATCCTGAGCCACACGAGCTGCATCTCCTGGTCCACGCTGCCTTGCTGTGGCTGCCTGCAGGAAGCATAGGAGAGGCAGGGATTGTGCAGACTGATTCCAGACAGAAATGCATTAGGAAAATCAAACGGAGCGTGCCTGTGCTCTAACAGCGGGCAGCAGAGACAGGAGATGCAGGAGGGCCAGCATCTGACTTCCTGGGTTACCCCTGCAGCACTCAGGTGAGTAGTGCACATGTTTCTGGGAGGAGAGTGCAGGGGGCAAGGGCAGGAGGCAATGTTGCAGGGCCTAATGCCCTGGATTGCCTCCAGGGAACCACGGCCTGTTCCAGGGGGAAGAGGCCACGCTGGAGTTTGCACATCCACTTTACAGTGGTTTGGAGCCAAACGGCTGGCCTGGGAACAGTGTTAGGTAGCAGTGTCCATATACCCTCATGGTACTTGATTGTGCCTTGAACCTGGATTGTACCTGGTATTTTCTGGTATCACAAAATATCAGCAATTTAGGGTACATCTGTCTTGGTATGTAGGGCAGAGCCTGGAGGTGCCCTCATCCAGCCTGGGCCAGGTATTTTACTTGTGGTCTGCACCACAGTTATCTACATTATGCTTCCTGTTCCAGGTGGAGAGCCCTTTGAGGAATCAGTCTGCACATTGCCCGTCTCTCCTGTCATGCTCGGCTCCAAATCCGGGCAGGAAAGACAGGACGTGGGATGCTGATGGACTAGAAGTCGAGAACAGGAAATTGTGAAGCTGCTAGTGAATTTATAAGGGCTGTGGCCTGCCATCAGTCCGTGAGCACCAACACACTTCAGGGAGAGGCTGGCTGGGCCTGTATGTTAGCAGAATGTCTCGGGTTGGGTTGGACTGCAGCAGGAGTCGAGCTCAGACCTTTTCCATGCAGACGGCTGGTGGGTGTGAGCTTGAGGGCAGCCATAAGGTCGACCCTACGGGACCAGATCCCAGTTGTTTGGTAAGGCTACTTGGCTCTGTACCCACAGCACAAACCAGCCTTAATGCCAGTTTTAACCATCTGCCTGGGGAAATCAGGTTCAGAGGAAGTCATGAGGTAGCACAGTCTGGCATAGGCAGTGCTATGCCATGCTGTGTCCCAAATTTCTGTTATGGGCAGGTAAAGGGGGATGGGATTCACACACTCATGCGGTTAGGCAGTCTCTGGCTCTCGGACTGGCCCCTTGGAGGTTATGAAGCCAGATGAAGCTCTGAATTGTGCTGGTTCTCAGCTGGCGTCAAATTCAGGAGAGTATGGTAGGAGGAGCTTTTAACTGCCCTTGTGCATCTCAGAGGCAGGTGCCAAGCTGAGCTTGTCCAGCCCAAGGGCCTGGCCTTTGGCACCTTGAAGCAAGTTACCAAATGTGATGATACAAGAAGTGGCTTTTCCCTTAGCCCAGAGAAACTCAGGGACTACATTAGCAATGGGGGGTTAACCAAAGAGTTACAGCAACTTATACGCCCTTGGGTGACTTGTGGCAAACATGCTCCGGTGCCAAAGAAAAGTCCTACGGCACAGTAGCTAACATGGCTAAAGACAGACGCTGTGTGTGCTGCATCGCTCGCAGCTGCAGGAATGATGGGGCCAGTAACATTTTGTGCAAGGAGCCACAGGTAAGAAGTTGAGTGGCTTGTGGCTTGAGAGCTGCAGCCTGGGCCACGTCCTCAGCCTACTAATCCCCATGCTGTGGACTGCCCTGTTGGGATCATGAGGATTCCCCGCCTTCCCCGGCTTTTGCACTCTCTCCCCCTCCACGCTGCGCATCGGTAACTGCACCGCTGTCTGAGCAGGGATGAACTAGATTTTACACCCTGTTTCCTGCACATCTTAATTAACTCTAGACTCCATTATGAAGAGAGACGAAGCAGATCTCCTCCCTGCATCACCACTTCTGGCCCAGGAGAGTGAGTGACCGGGACTGAAAATCGAGCCCGTCTCCCCTGCAGGGTAGAGCTTTGTGCTGCCAGGAGACCATGAGATGGCCCCTGTGTCTTCAGTTCACGCCATGACTTAGGAGAGAAGCATAGCTTGCTGAGGCTTAGGGGATCACCCACTTTCCCTGGTTTCTATCCCTCATTTCTCCCTAAAGGCACCACTGCGTGGAGCACTGCACTGCTCCCTTGGGATAAAGAAGTAATTGTGGAGCAACCCGAAGGGCTTCAGGGAAGGAGCAGAGCCACTTCCGTCATGCTCCCTGCATCAGACCAAGATTTATGCTTTGGGCTGTGAGGTACAGGGAGGCAGAACTTGGCAGGAAAAGTCTTCAAGGTCCTAGCTGCAAAAACATTTATGCAGGCGCTTGTGCCGATCCCTGTTCAGGACTGTGCTTGAGCAATAAATCAGTTGTCTCCAAGTAAAGAAAACTGTTGCTTGTAGGAAGCTTACTTCGGTGTCTTTATGTAATAATCACTGACTCGATAAAGGAGCATTGGACTCTTCTATGCGTGGCATCCTTCTCTCTCTCACTCTTGAAATACACCTTGAAAGCTGCAGAAGAGTACCTGACACGCAGAGTGATCTGCAACTGATGCATGGGTTTGGTGTAGTGAATAGTTCAGAGACTCAGCCATTCGTGGTGGCTGTTCTTACTTTAATTTTAAAGGGCATGATGTCTCTTCTGAATGGCTTGTCCTGAGAGAGACATTTGCTTTGGAAAAACAAATGGAAAATTCCTACGGAAAAGCTGAAACCCCTTAGCCTTAAAAAATGCTTTCTGACTCAAGTACTCTGCACTCAAGTTTACTGTAGCTATAAGAACTACTGTATAATGGAAATGTATATCCCCTATAATTTAATGTGATCAGTGATAGGTTTTGTAAATCAAAGTGTTTTATTCTCAAAGAATCACTTAAAATGCTGCTGCGCTGTATGGTGAAATATATTCCCTGCTATAGGGGTTTTTCTTCATTTTTTGTATTGATTTCTAGACGCTTTAGAGTTAAACCACGCCAGAAGTGTTGCTGAGATGAATCACTATTATCCAAAGGCCACCAGCCTCTCTGCCGACTGACAGAAGGATAATTCCATGTGGATCAAATAAATACAGATGTGTAGTAATTAGTTCTATTCCCAGTGAGCCCATTTCCAACACACTAAAGATGTGAACGATTATGGAGCCTCACCCCAACAGCTTTTATCAATTTAAACTGCTAAGCTACAGGATAGGTCATAACCCAGCCTGCTATTAATAATGTATTTATTGTGTGCAACATTATAAATTAGGTTCATGGAAGAGAAAAGAACACCTTTTAACAAGACTAATGCTATCTTTATACAGAACCATCCCATGTGCTTGGCCACTCAGCTGAAGTACAGTCCCAAGACGATCAAAAGAATAAAAAATCTTATCCAGGGCAAGGAAGCCTACGTGATTGGAGGGGTTCCCCACAAAGATGATTTAGCGGTGGCTGACATGTTAAATGTGCCCATACTGGGCTCTGTGCCAGAAGTGGCTCATCTCTATAGCACCAAGTCGGGAAGTAAAAGAGTTTTTGCCAGTGCTTGTGTGCCAGTCCCCCCCGGAGAATATGACATCTATACCCCTCAGCAGGTAAGCAGGCAGTCTTTGGGGGGACACCTTTTTTATTTCAGCACCTAGACCATTACTGCAGTGAGGTGAGGTACACATTTTGCTCTCTTATGTAGATCAAGTATGTTTCATTGAATTAATTAGACCCTAAACAGGTTGGAGTAAATGCAGAAGTACATGGGGCCAGGGAGAGGGGTTCTTTTTTTCTGCAAGTGTCTTATTTAAAATGAGTACTGTCTTGAGAAAGAAGAATTAAGCAAAATAAATGATCTCCCTCAAGGGCTCGCACCGTGTTCTGGTATCTGCTTCTTACAGATAACCATCATCACTACCCCATGATGGGAACCCTGATCCCACCAAAATTAGTGGAAATTTTGCCTGTGACTTAGGTGGAGCAAAGACTTCACCCCATCTCGGCACTAGGAAGCAATGCTCGCAGAGCCCCATCTGCTAAAATACTCGCCACTCGGTAAAACAAAATCACTGATATCCAGAGAAATTCCACCCATTTTGGAAAAATGGCTTGTCTAGGCCGAGAGCCGCTACCTGAATTTTGCCCTCTATTTAGCATGTTAATTCAATTTTCATTTCACTGACCCTAGTGCCATGACAATAAGCCCAAATGGTGCTAACCTCGGTTAATAAATCATCACTGTAATGGATGCCTTTAACAGAAGCAATGAAGACCCTGGATTTTGCATTGCATGTTTGCCTGGATTTATTTCTAGTCCACTGGCAGAATGCTGCATTCTGCAGAGTGACTTCATGGTTTAGGTTATCTTGCCATTGTGGTGCTACAAGTTGTGCAGTGATTGCTGTACCAGCGGATCTTGCATTCATTACATTCAGTTCTCTCCTGTCTCGGATTAGGTCGCACGCTCTTCCAGACAGAAATGGCCTCTTATGCTGCACTTGTTCAGCAACTTGCACAGCCCTTGAGTTGGATCTCTAGGGGATCCCAAATACAAAGAATGATTGCATTTCATGTGCTAAAAAGAAATGTCTGCTGACACAAAGTAATTTGAGAGCGGGCTTCAGAGACTCCTTCCCAAACGCTGCCCAGCTGGGATGTGCTTGGTCAAGAGTGCAGTGGCTTCACTTGTGCTTAAAACCCTGTTCTTCTCACTAAGCCCCTTTCATCCTCTTGCTGCTGTGCCTGGTCTCTGGGATCCTGTCTGCAGTTGCCTCTGATGGTCCTCACCTTGGAGCTAAGGGTGTAGCTTGTGCTCCTTTCAGCGCCTTGCTCCATCTCCATTCTGCGCATCTGCCCAGTGCCTGATCTTCCCGGTCACCGCGTTTTGTCTTCTCTGCCGTGAGCCCAGGCGTGGAACAATTTCCGAGCCTTCGCTGACTGCTGCACAAAGGAAATCCAGGGTAGCTCCCCTCTCTGCGCGGGAGTCCAGGAGATGTGAGGCCAAGGCACGGGGGGCAGAGGTGAGGGTAAAAGGAAATCCTGTGAAAGCATTACATTTTTGCCCCATTTGTGCAGCCCTGTTGGAGCGCTCTTTCCAATGTAAAGGAGCTAGGTGCTTTGCTTTGCTTTGCAGAGGTGGCTTTCAGTCCTCTTGTCCCTGCTCAAGGTAGCACTAATTCTCTCAAGTTTTCTCTCATGTCCTTGCAAACAATAACTGAAATGATGGTGACTAAATGTGATGAGGCACTGATTTTGGGCACCTCCTCTACAGCCTCAGGGACTAGGCAGGGAGGTTTTGAGAGTGCAGCTTTGGACTAGGCACCTAAACTCCACCACAGCCCTATATTAAGTGCCTGAGCCCTTTTGTCTGTGGATCTTTAAAACCACAGGGTGACATCCTAAGAGACAGGATTGCTTTGAGGATTCTGCCCCTGGACGGCAGCGCTCGGCCTGCTTCCCCCGCTTTCCCAGGGCTCAAACAACAGGTCAGCGGATTTAAGCATGTGCATCTCTGAGCAAAAGATGAAGACAGGTCTTTTGCAAGAGAAAGTTGTGTGCAATGACAGAAACTCAGCAGGAAACCTAACCAGTAGAGAAGCACGAGGACCTATTTGTGACTTTCGAATTAACTAGATTCCATCAGCAGTATGGGAGCCTCAGACTCTTTCATAGTTTTCTTGCCTTTGACTCCACGGGCTCACTTCAGCAGCGTTGTTGTCTTTTCTTTTTTGATGGGATTTGGATCTGTTCTGGGGTAGCTTTTAGTTGCTTGTTGGATCCTGGAAGTACATGCAGCATTTCTTCAAGAGAATCCTTTTGCTTATGCTGTGGTTTTGAAATCCATCCAGCTGGTAGGATAAGCATGTCCTATTTGTAGAAGACAGTAATCAATAGCTTCTTGCTTTTTACTAATATAGCTTGTAAACCTGAGGACAGTAAGAATGTGATTATTCTTAGGCATTTTTGCTGGTTAGCAAGAGCCCTTTTACATCTCTTGTCTTTTTATTAATCACCGTTTACCAGTCAAACGCACGCAGCCAAATAAAGACATTGCAATTTCCATACCAGAGATAAAATAAACAGACATATGACCAATGAACTGAAAAATAACGGTGTGTTTGATTTATTATTAAATAATTCATTTATAAAAATCTCATACCCCTAACCCATACTTCTGATCTATGCTGCAATTTTTCCCAAGTTCTCCTTTTGCTGTTTGCTTCTATGAAATATTGACATCTTAGGTTAAATAATCAAAGAAAGGTGACACTATGTTAAAGCACAGTTCAATTTTCACTTAAAGATAGCACATAATTCTTTCCATTGGTACAGTCTTTACAATATTATTGATCCTTTTCATTACTGTAGGGGAGTCATCAACAGAAACCCATTTATAGGTTTTCAAAAGCAACAAATAATAGGATTTGGAGCAAACAGATAATAATTCTATTTGTGGTCGAAGACCAAAAAAAATATAACAAGGAGACCAAAAAAATTACCATGTGAAAAAACCTCCTAGTCAATGCTGCAGAAGATCTATATAACGCTGTTACGGGGTCCAAGAGCATTTACGGTTTCTAAATGGCTAATTATATTCCACTCCACCTCGCTAAAGGGTAGTTTAAAAATAAAGCCATTTAAATCTGGGTATGAATATAGATAAATAATCAGCAGTACTTTTATAAAGCCTGTCTGGTAATTCCTTCATAAATTCCTAACCCTGCAATATGCTGTCCAGAAGGAGAGTGTTGTCTGTTTTGACTGGTATTAAAAACTGATTGTAGCAAGGTTGTTTTTAAGATGTCAAAAATAGTCTTGCTCTGGCACTATCTACCTTCCTGAGCCACGTGCTGAGATGTGCTCAACATCCCAAACCAAAGGTGCCCACCTGGCACTGAGCAACCCTCTGCACCAACATGCCTCATCACCCTTAGTGTGGCTCTGCGTGGGAGCTGGAGTCTGTCTCCGTGGTACCACTTGCAGGATCAGGGACGTAGATCCCTCAGCAAAGAGTCTGGGTGAGTGCTGAGTAAGTACCCAAGCTTGCAACTAACAGCCCAGCTCTCTAGAAACTATGATTATAAAATGAACAGATAAATTAAAGTCAAAGGAAGATGTCAGAGCATGCATTTTAGCACAGTGATTCTGGAAGCCTTTCATTTTTATCTTTGTGCCACTGCTTGATCCATAGATGCTTGATGTTCTGAGTCAGCTGGTCATCGATAACATGGAAGTACGCCGCTGGCTGTTTAAAGTGGACAGTGAACTTGGAGGAAATGGTACCGCCTATTGTGATGTTACCTCCCACCTGAAATGCTACCCCTGGGTCCAGAAGGAGCGTCGTAGATGCACTGCTGAGATGTGGGCCAAGAAATGGGCGCACGTAAGTTATTGAGACGTCGGGAATCTGATCTTTGACAGCAGGTTTGCATTGTTTAAGGTTCGCTGCATCTATAGGCAGGGCACAAAAGGTGGCATGCTGCAGGGCAGCTCTGGGATTTTTGCTCCTGAGGGAAAGTTGTGTGCACAGTAGCGCCCAGAGGAGTCCTGCAGGCAGGGGCTAAGGCAGGATTTGCTCGATCTGTCTGCCCCCAACCCCTGTGCACAGGCCCACGTCCAGAACTCGGTCTCTGGCTTGCAGTGGCTGCGTAGAGAACTGCTTTGTCGCACAGCAAACTCTTCACCTGGAGCTCCCATGCTGAAGCTTATGCTGGTGGGAGATGGCATTGTAAAATCCAGTGTGGTAAATTCAGATGCTTTCTGGCTTTGATTTAAAGAAAAAAGCAAGTGAAATGCATGGACAGTAGGAATGAATGTATAACTAATACACTGATGTGGGTGTCATGTAAAGGAAAGGGTGTAGTGTGTATTTTATAATACCTGGCTCTTTCCATCCATGGATTTCAGAACACTTTCCCAAGGAGGTCAGTCCTGAGCCCGTTTTACAGAGGAGGAGCTGAGGCAGTGACCCAGCAATGCAGAAGGTTAAGCCAAACAGTACTATCTATGTACATCATTTATAAATAAGGTTTCCTAAGCCCCACGAGTGAAGAGCCAGCCTTCTTATTGCCTGAGTGTCACATCACACAACCCTTGTAAAGCTTCCCTAGCTGGACAGTTACTAGCATCCTATATTTGGGTCCCAACATTCACAACTCGTGTGCTCTTAAGCCTTCCTGGGCCCTCCATGCACACTCCTGCATGCACAAGTGCTCTCTTCCTTACTGGTTCACGTTTCCCTTGTGGCCCAGTGCTCCCCCCCAACACCCCAGTTGTTCGATCAGAGCCGTTCGCAGCTGGACCCTTGTGAGCACTCAGGGTTTACAGTTTGTCTCTCCAGGGACGTGCGAAAGCTCAAACGAAGAGATAACCAGGCGTTAGCAGGGTTCCAAAAATCGATCGCTCTTCACTTTATCCAGCTCCAGGAAATACACAGCTGTAGACAAACTGCAAGTGCCTGAAAGCTTTCCTCTGCCTCATTTTCTGCACCCTTCTCTCAAGGCCTTTGAGCTTAGGGCAAAATGATCGGAGGAATCCAGGAAGCCCTCCTGCCCCGGGCTTTCCTGCACATCACAAGTTACCTCTTTCTCTGTCTCCTCTTCCCATTAAGCCAGGTTTTTAATTCCTCAACTAATCCTGTGACCAGCTGGATCCCCTTTGACCCAAAAGCCTGCCTTTCTGTTCTTTTCCTCAATCCAAGCCAGGTGCACGTCTCCGTGGCATGATGCCGTGCCCTGCAGAGAGAGCTTAGCTAGCACTGAACCAGCAAGCTTGGCTACCAGAGGTGCTCGAGTGCTACAGCCACTTTCACACAGCTTTCTGCCAAGCCTGCTTCCCCTGGCTGAGAAGTGGGGTGTACCGGTCAAGATGGAGCACTGTGCCAACACTGCTTCGGGAACCCAAGCTAGATCGCTCGGAACTAGCTTGGGTGTCTCAGCATGGCTGTAGCTGGTGCTGTACAGGTATACTCATGAGTTCCCTCTAGTTTCTGCTCTCTTGTTGGGGGTCATCCCACTGTCCCAGCCCACTTTCATCAGACAGCTTGGCTTTACCTAGACTTCAGCCATCCCATTCTTCTGCCACTTGTATGGCATCATCCTCTCTAGCAAAACTGCTGGGTGGCAAAACTGCTCCAGCTTTAACCCTGGATGAAGCAGTGTTAAAGTTGGAGTGGTTTTGCTATCTTTGTTTTGTTCTCAGATTGTCCTCAAGTAACAATGAGAACATAGCAGCTGCTGCCCTTTTGAAACAGCTCCCAATGTACGTGTGTCCACACACAAAGTGATGCAATTGTTACAGCCGTGTGGTATTCCCCTCTGTGCCTGCTGGTCTGCGTAGAGATGTGTTCTTTACAAATTGCTGAACTGAAATCCTTGAACTAGGTTCATCAGTTTAAATTGGTGTATTTTTATTTAAATAACTGTTGCTATTTGTGTGTTTAATTTCAAGAAGGGTTGGATAGTTAAGTGCAGGTTGGCAAATGCATTCTTAATGCATGTCCATTAAAGTCGGCAGAGTTTCATCAGGAAAGAATTTGGCCCTGCATCCTAGTTTACATCAATAATGGCCTTTTTTAATTCAATTGCAGATAGCTGGAAAGTTTTTTCAGCATGTTATTGGATGGTGTATTGTTATTGCAAATTGTGCGCCATAATCTGAAGCTTTCCACAGACGTTAAGGGCTAAATCCCCACTCTGCTGAGACTCACTTGCTCTGCAAAAGCATGGGAAGTATAAAGCAGACCTAAAAGGTGGCCACTGGAGAATACTCCTGACATAAGACGTACCTCTGGTGGGCAGGAGTATGAGCAACTCAGTTCCACTACATCCAGTCCTCTCCTGGTATAAATTCCTTCGGGGTTGCATGCCATTCACTGAAGGAGATGCTCCCTTTTGCTTTGCCTCGCCTCTGGTCCAGGTGGCTTGGGAACAGGGAGTTGTAACCAGTTTGTCCCTTTTCATTGCATTTAAGTAGAGTGTGAATGTAGCCAAGAAACACACTTTAAAAGCCCCTAAAGTGAAATATAAATGTTTACCAAAGGTTAGAAAATATATATAAGGCATATATTTTGATAAAATGCCTTACCAGCCTGTCAGGCTACACCCAGGCCAGAATTTCAGCAAACTTCGGTAAAAGAACTAAACAGGCTGAGCATCGTCCACAAGAACACGTTCACGTGTTTCTGCCTTCTTAGTTGAGCCCTTTTCTTTTATAAGAGTAGAGACCTCTTTTATATGTAATGAATTGCAATCTCCATTGAAAAGCAGAGGATTAAAATTGTCCTTTGTTACCCAATCCCATTGTAATGATACACATTTAAACATCACAGCATTAGTTTATGAGCACAGGCATGTTTTAATGTCCTATTACAGTATGGAGACCTGTTTCTTTTGATAATGAAGACATTGTGTCATCGGCATAGGCTGCCACATACAAAACATATGCTGGCAGGTTATTAAAAAATTCAGCTTCTTGATGAAAGACTATCCTGCAGGCTAAGAGTACAGAAAAAAATACTCTCCGTTCTGGTGGAATTATTAGAAACGAGAATATGACTGTAAGCACTAAATTATGTTAATACTTACAAATAGCATCATTTGCATAGCAGTTTATGACACCATACCCAGACTTTTCTCATTGGTATGTAGTAGGCAACAGATTAAAAATAATGCAGTTTATGTGAGTTTGAACTGTGTGAGGATCTGTTCCATCGAAAACTGGGGGGATTTGGGACTCCTCATTTCAAGCATAATGCTGGGAAACAAAAAATGAAAACCCGTGACAAGATCGTCAATTGAAGGAAGGGAGGGTCTGCATTATCAGAGGGGTCACTTGGTGCTCTCATCAGAACAAAGTGTGTGGCATGTCTCTGCCAATTCCTCTTTGTTATGAGGCCCTGCTGAAACCTCACAGCCCAGGCCTCTGCACGAAGAGAAATATCCCTCCAGCTCCAGCAAAGGCCCAGGGCAAGGAACATTGCATGGGAATACACCACTACTGGTCCAAATGCTATAGCTGTGATGAAGCTGCCTCTGTGCAACGCTGGGCGTTCTCCAAGAAGCTCTTCAGAAGGAGCAAGCTTATTGACCTGCGTGCAGCCCTGCACTGCAGAAGCAGCATTTCATCTGCGTTGGGATATATATGATATGTGGGGAGTGGGCATGGCTTGCTTCACTGTGGGACGCTTGAGTCACATTGCACCTCCTTCGTTGGTGCAGGCATCCGAGCACTCTCAGATAGTTTTGAGACTCTTGCTCATATTTATTATTGAATCTGTCATCGGGAAGGGCCTTCTGGGTCACAGAGTCCAGTCCCCTGCGTTTGCAGGCAGTCATTTATTTATCCAAGGAATTCCCAGATCAGCACTTCAGACTCTGAAGTCACACCGAGAACATCTTGTACCATGCCAGAAGTAAAAGCAGGGGAAACCAGGGCACTGCCAATGCCCTGCTAGTGCAGTGATGAGGGGAGTATTTACTTAGCGTATGCTCAGAAGATCCTAGGAAACCCACCATGACCCTCACTACAGAGAAGAGCAGAAGCTCTGAAGTCGGTGCCAGTCTGGCGTAGGGGAAGAGTTTCTTCCTGACACCAAATGTGGTGATTTGGTATGAGCCTGAACAAAAAAGCAAGACCCTCTGGGTTTCCAGTAGTGGTAGGCACATTGGGGTACCCCAGTCAAGAGCCTCCAGTCCTAGCTGTGGCAAATGTCCTAATGCTTCCGGTAGAAGACCTAATATTCATGGAGGAAAAATTATTTCCCAGTCCCAAGTTATAACCAGCAAAAGCATGGGATTGCCAGGCAGCTTCCATACCAGAAGGAGTTTCCTTTCCTGTAAAGGGATTTAAAAAAACCAATCACCATCCTTGAATCAGCATCTTCTATCTTAGTTACTTTTTTGATCAACAGGAAAGTGAGCCTTTCAGCGCTTGCAAACAAAACTTGGTTGCTCTTTAAGTCCTAACATTTTCCCCTGATTTGAAATTCACTTCCTCTGCTGCTCCTGCTGTTACAGAGGCACCCTAGTAACTCCATAGCTAAGCTGACACCCGTTTTAAATTTAAAGTAGGTTTTAGATCCCCAGGAAATGAACACGTCCCAAAACCAGCAATGTCCTGTGTAATCTGGTGACTAGCATCAGTATTGCTATTTTCTGAACACTCTAAAATTAGTTCTTTGTCAAATTTCCGTCTGGGGGTCTAGATTGTATGACTGACTTCACACGTTTGCAAGTGTTCATTGCGATGTGCAACATCCATAACAAGCAAAACCAGTTATTCCTATTCCTCCTAATGCTTTTTTTTTTTCCACCGTGGAAGCTGGTGGAGAAGGCACCTCCAGCATGGGCTTCCTGCCGTGAAAGGAAGAGACAGGCGTTCGAGCTCCAAGGACCGGAGGTGGCACCAGGAAGGAGCGCTTAGAGCAGTTCATAGCACAGGGAAATGCTAGCGTTTCCCTCCGTTCCCAGCTGGCAGGGCTGTCGTGGCCCAGCAAAGGTGAATGCCGCTGTCATTACCCAAAACAGGAGCCAACAGAGTTTCTCCTGCCGAGCCAGGCAGCAGCTGGGACCTGTAGCCTGAGAGAGCATGCTGACTGTCTTGGAAGTTGGCAGTCCACTAGGCTCTTCAGGACAACCAAAGCAGAAACTGCATCGCTGTGGCCTGTTACAAAGCTGAGAAAGAAGAAAGAACAACAGCAGAATCTCCCAATGGCTGATGAAGGGCGTCTGTGCCCAAAAGCCTGCAAAAAACATTTCCCCAACTATTTAGTTGGTCTAATAAAAGATATCAGATCTACCCAAAGAACCTTGCCTGCCAAAGAAAAAAAGGCAGCTTTCTCTAAATATGCGCTTATCTGATCTGATCGGCTCTCCCTCTCCTTGTCTAAACAGATCTCACCGTTAGTTAATCGGGTTGAGTGTCTGGCTGCCGTATGGACAGAGCAGTGAGACAGCCTCATAGCGCCAAGGCGAGGTGGGAAGAAGGGTGTTCACAGGCTGTCCATTCAAGATCCGCGTAGACCAAGGATCAGTCTCCCAAAAAATGCCTCTTAAGGGGTTGTGGGCTGACAAGCGCACTCAAAATGTATAATGATTGCCATAGCATGGCTGATCACTCTTGGTCTCCCTTAATGCACCACCACAGGGCTGGGGGCTTAGGCCATCAGCTCTCTCTAGGCAAGGAATCTGGGCCCTGGGATGTAGTCCTACGGGCTCTGTCATGATTATTTTTATCCAGCCCTCCTCATCTTCAGTGCCTGCAGTGCTTTACCCTCCCCGAGCGATGCCAGAGTTGCCTGCTTGTTTGTTCCTCCAAAAGCCCCCACTGAACTGAAGCAATAGAGTGTCTAATAAACTTTTCCCCGGTCCTATGCAAGTTATATGGTCTATCTTAATAGCTAGCTAACATACCGGCATTCTTCAATTACCACACTGAAACTTCTCATCCATCACAGTGACCACAGGCATGAAGCAAGCTGAAAGGGCTAAAGGTTATAGGAAGCTATAAAAATGAGGGACATCAGCTTGTGGTCAGAGAGAGGTGGGGAAAGGAAGTGCTGCAAACACAAAAAGGATGGAGCTGGAAAAAGATACAGAGTGGATATGGCCGCAGTAGGAAAAAAGGGATGTTCTCTTGGTAAGGCAATTATGAATATGGCCACATTGCCATACCAAAGCTGCCATCCCCATCTGTTGGTTAAAGTAAGCTCTTTTATCCAGCATGGCCAGTGCATGGTGTTAAGTTCTGCAGTTTCTGAATCACTGGTTTTGACCAGACTAGGTTTTTGCCAGAAGAAATTCTTTAATTGCAAGCTTTCAGGTGCAAACTTCTATTTATGAACTTTTATATAAGAAACTTTCATTTCTACCCAGTAGAACTTTTACAATCTTTTCTCCGATGCCTGATGAAGGGTGTTTGCACCCGAAAGCTTGCAATTAAAGACATTTTTTTTTGCAAACATCTGGTTGGTCTAATAAAAAATATCACCTCTACCACAATCCTGAATGATTTTTCTTCTAGACCAATACAGCTGCAACCTGGTTGCCTGGTTTTGACCAGATCACTGTAACATTGTCACTGCTTCATTCTTTATGCAAACCTCTGGGGGCTGGGCGCCTGGCTAAAATCAGCGATAGGGGCTCCAAGCCTTTGGAAATGGCGAATAAAGCACAGAAAATCTAACTTTCAAACAGTGTCAAATAGAGCGGTGTTTTAACACGGGTCCGAGGACTTAGGATTGATTACCATAAGAAAAAAAACACAGTCTCTGATGCCAGAACCAAATGCTTACTGTTGCCTTAAATTTTAACATTGTTGATCATGTTTCATAATTCCCCTAAAACGTCATTAGATAAACTGAGAGATTGTTTGAAAATCAAGAACAGTGATAAGGGGATTTTGAACTTTTTACACTAGGGTTATATTGCACACCATAAGTCAGTGGGGGCACACCACAAAATAGCCTTGCACCCTCCTCTAGTGCCACTCCCACTCTCACTGCCTCCTGGATCTACTGCTCTGTTTTCTGCTTCCCACCCTGTGCCTTCTGCCTGATCTGCCTCTGCTTTCTGCTCCCTGGCCTCTCCCTGATCTGCCACGTGCCAGAGACGATGGCTGCCCTTGCCTTGTATGGCACCTGTGCCGCAGGTTAGGCCCCCCTGCTATAAGTAGTTAACTTGTACAGTTTCCATTATGGCCTTCTTGCTCATAGTAAAGAGTGAAAAGCAAGCAGCAGGTATCTATAGGCCCATTCAAAATATAACCATGCTACTGTCAAAACCTTGACTTCATTACCATGTTATCGTCAGCACACCGTGGTTTATAGCTATGCTCTGTTGTTCTCCCTTGCACACAGTAAAGCTGGTGAACCTTGACTTTCAGCTTCCTTGAAACCCATTCTACTTTTATCACAGTGGCTGTTAATCATATTCGTTAGCAGCATCCAAAATAGTTTGGTTCCAAAAATGCTACGGAGACTGCTGAGGTTCCAGTGGAAAACAAAGGCAGCTGAGTTGTGCTTGGTAGCATATGCACCTAAGAGTTTGCTGAGAGCATTCTTTCCTGCTGATTTTATTGCATTCCCATGCAATTTTTGGCATGATCATTTTTCTAGCAGAAAGAGAGCCAGAAACACAGACAGTTACATAGAAAATCCATGTGTGAAATTCTGATAGGTGCGATAGGCTTTTCCATTTTCTCTTAGTATAACAAGGGATGCGGTAGGATGGTAAAATTCCCAGGACTAAAGAACAGATTCCTCTGAGCTGCAAAGAGTGCCAATACCACCTTCTTTCTTGGTGTAGCCTGGCCCGGCCCCATCAGTAGACTATCCTGAGTAGTTTGCTTCCATATTTTGTCGGAGAACCTTCTGCAGCGCTCTCATTCGGGCAGTCGTTATACTTGTGTAGCAGCCAGGGTTATGTTTCAGGTGATTCTTGAATCCCGAGTAAAGCAACAAAGCATGAGAATGGTATCCCTCGGTTCAATTAAAACTGCACTATCCATTTGTAGGACCCACAATAATCAGATATGCAAGCTGTTGGTTTGTGAGTCCTATTGATTTAATATGCTTCTAATCAGTACATAAAGCTATAGGCCTGCAGTGTTAATTTTTCATATGCTTACAAAGTACCCTTTGATTTTCTGTCACGCGTTAATTACAGCGTTTTGCCATTAAATAGGAAGCTTTGTGTAAACTAATTACTAGGTAATCATTGTCTACCGCAAGCGTGCTGTTTGTACCTTTTATTTTATTCTAAAAATGCACAGCTCTCGCAGTCTGGAACCACTATACCTTCCAGCCATTAGCTCTCACTAATTCATAGCATTATTGTGTTAAGATTGTAGGAGTTGTAATTGTTGTGGTATCAGTGCTGTTAATTACCGGAGTAAACAGTTGAAATGGTGCCAAGGTCTATTGTACAAGGCAGAGAAAAGGAGGTTTAAATGTTACTTCCACCATCTGGGGACTGGAGTAGAGGCAAATACTAGAAAACAGCAGTGAGGCAATATCAGAACTCCAGCTCCAGGGTTTTAGGCCATATGGATCCAGAATATTTTGAATCAATTGAATTTAACTGCCAGTTTTTAGCAATAAGAGTGTGGAAGAAGAGGATAAAAGCAAGAGCAATAAAGAAATCTGAAAATCCGTTAATGTTATCACATGCAATAAAATGCCAGTTTGGATCATTTTAAAAACGTTTATTTTGCTAAAATCTAAAAAGTAGCACACAAGCAAGGCTAAGAGGGAAGGGAGTTTAACTGTTTGTCGCTTGTAAAATGCAACATAGCGTGTGTCAGACTGCATAGAAAGCCTTTCCACAATACAGCTGTGCAATTTATCTGGGTTTTGTTGGGATTTATAGAAGAATCCACAATGATTACCCCTACAATGGGTTTTGTTTTGGGGTGGGTTTTTTCTCAATCACCCTTTTGGAATTCATGAGACACTTTTCCCTAGGGACACAAACAAAAGGGATGGCACAAGACAGTGAGCCAAGATGCTGAATTAAACGTCTTAAAAAAAAGAAAGAAACCTTGGAAAATTGAGTTTACTCGAGGAGGTTTGAATTGAGCACGTACTTGTAGGAACAGGGAAAAAAACCACACAGATGTTACTCTTCTCAAGGCCATGATTCTGCTGACACTTCCCGTTAGGCCAGTTCAGCTTTCTGTTAATCTCTGTTTCTTTTTAAAAAGACCTTTGTTAGGGAAAAGAAGAGCATAGAGCATTGTGTCCGCCACCGTGTAGATGCAGACCTTTTGGAGAAATAAGTCCTTTTCTTGAAAAATCACGTTTTTCTTTGTGTGCAGAATAAAGTCACCACTTTGGATGCTGTGGTTAAAAAACAAGCTACTGTATCCAATTGTCATTGCCACAATTTAATTATACTTGTGCTTAAATATAAGTCTGCGTGATTACTTTGAGACCATCACCTAGCTTTCAAATTCCTCTTTTGGCAGAACAGGATGGAGTTTTTTTTTTCTGTGTTTAATTTCCCCACTAATATTGTTTTCCAAGGTGAAATCTATGAAAACAAGGCTCCGTGGCTTGCTGCTGCTCCTGGTTTTAAAGCATTCAGAGGAAATAGGAGTGATCTCTCTTTCTAAACAATCCCGGTTTATTTATTTTTTATTGGTCTGTTAGCAGATGTTGAAGTGGTTCAGGGCACAATGTAAACATACGCTTTTAAATAGAGGCATTGTAAGGAGCAAAGTATACAATGAAGCCGAGGCAATTGTGTGTGGGGGGGGAGGGGTTGGATTAGGACAATGTTCTCTTTTTGTATGTGCGTGTGCATGTAGCTGAATTTAGAATTAAAAGAAGTGCTTGATCTTTATATATTGAAATCCTTGGCGTGCAGAGTGACAGCATGAGCCAGAAGAGAAAACCATGGCCCCATGTGGTGTGAAAAAAGGAACAGCAGTTTAAGTGCTGGAAAGTTGAAAGAGAACTAACCTCCTTGTTCGTGTAGTCAAGGAAAGTGGCTGTTTTGTGCTCTTGGATTGAAGCATAGCATATGTGCCTCAGTTTGACAAAAAGCCTCTTGAGTCAAAGCAACCCTAGCCCTGTGTGCTGATCCAAAGCGAAGGCCGCAGTAATGAGGGACGGGGCTCTCAGGAAGCAGTGAGTAGATAATACTACATAAGTAGAGAATTGTGTGCACTGTTTTTGCCATTCTACTTAATGCAAGTTGCAGCCACGGTGAATCGCTTGCCATACAGCTGAAATGGGCCATTAGCTATCAGGGAAAATTGTCTTTGCTACTTTCAGCAGATGGAGCAAATATTTTACAAAGCAATTTTACATACAAAAAACATTTGTGTTACTTGGTAATGACGGCTGTTTTACATGATGCTACCTTCTATCGGAACATATTTTTCCAGCTCGTGGAAGACAAAATTGGCACTTTTTAATTTTGAAATTTGCAGTAAACCATTAAATGTTTGGTCTTAAACCAGATTTTAAACTTTAAGTAGGTGTGGTAGGCAATGCATCACTTGCAAAACATTTCCACCCATATATTTTTTTTTGCAGCCTTTCCAAAGGTTAATTTTTAGGGGGGGTGCATGCCTGCAGGGATTAAAACAAAAAGCAGCTCTGTGTCTATTGCAAACTAGAAAGTCCTTCAAATAAGTTAGACGGCAGGGAGGGCATAAGCATTGACTCACCAAACAATTCCACGTTTGCCAAGGCTCCTAAGAAGATGAGAGCAAATAGGGGTAGGCTTAAGATCCATCAGACAGCTGTGTAAATTGAAGTAGCTCTGTTGGCTACAGTACATGGGGGCAGATCCTCAGGTGGTATAAATTGTCATAGCTCCATTAAAGCGGTGTAAATTCACTGCAGTGGAGTTCTGACAATTTAAGCCAGCCAAGGACCTGACTGATAGTGTTCTTCTCTGGCCCATTCATCTTTACTTCTCTGGGGCTCCTTTTTTCACTCTGTTTGCTTCCAGAGCCCAAATAGCTTCCTTTCACTCTGATTCCAGCTAAAAGCCCTAGGTTTTTTGCATGCACTCTGCTTTGCAGCCTCTTTCTGTCCCACAGCCGCTTCTCTTGATCTCTTTTTAGGCTTATTTCCTCTTTCTCTTTATTTCTTTTCTCTCCATTCTCTTCTCACAGCAGGCTTCTCTTTGTTCCCTCAACTGGATCTCCGATCTGTTCCAGCCAGACACCCCGTTTCCAGTCCTAGCATCATCTCTTGTTGCTATTGCTGTAACACAGCGGTGCAAAATTTCACTTGATGAAGGTAAGGACTGTTTTAATGTAAAGACGGGGCAATCAGGCTTTGACTGCATTTGCAAATCGTTGCAATGGTTGTTTAAAAAGGCAACATTAAATGTGAAGTGTTCCAAAATGTACATGTACTCCTTGATAGCACTGTACAGATCTGAGTCACTGTGGCATCACAGAGAACCTGGATAAATTTTGCTGCCAGAAAGACCTAGGATCCCTTTAAAGGCTTCAGTGACACTGGGTTTAGGCTTGGGTTGAAATGTTTGTGAAGTGTATTCTCCTATTCCCTACTAAAATGTCATGTAATTGGGATTGTTGCCTCTGCGAGGCTTGCAGTGAGGAACTTCCACTAAGAACTAGTGCTTAGGAGCATAGCCCCCATAGACATCACTCAGAGCCAGGCACCTAACTGTCTGTGAGGAGCTGAGCCTTGTAAGCACGCTGGTAAATTGAGTTTGTTCCTAGCTGTGAGAGAATTAAAACAATGATTTCAAAAAACCCAAAAAAACTTTCCTGGATTTGATTGGTTGTTTTAAAGACCCCTCTCCCCCCCTCCCCTTCCAAAGTGATTTTTCTCTGTCGTGATATGTGAGGGATGGTATTCCTAGGTTTGATATAAATAGGTACACAGCTGTAACACATAGCATTTCACAGCCTCCTTCAGTGTTTTCATGTGATGAGCAAGATTTGAGAACTAGCAGGCTCGAGTGAATATGCTTTGGGTGGCTCAGAAAGGCTGAGCCTTGATACTTCCTTTGGTCCCTGGCACGAGTCTTTAGGGAAATGAACACCAGTGTCAAATTCTGCCAAAGGTGCAGTATGAAACAGGATGTTCGACCAGTATTGGCTAAGAGCAGGTCAGCCACTGGCACCACTTTGTGCTATATCACAGTGTAAGTCTCATCAAGTAGGACTCCAGAATATTCTTGGTGATGATCAAGTGTTGCCAAAATTGGTCCTCTACTGGCTTCTTACAAGCTGCTTCATGAACAGGGAAGAAGGTGTATGCTGTTAAATCAGTTGTATCAAGTGATGAGTGAGCATCAGCCTGATTGCAGAAAGTCACTCAGTGGATTCTTACTAAGAACACAGCAGCTGTGTCTACATGTTCATTAATGCGCATTGAACTTAGTACCTCCAGTGTGAGGTACTGGAAAAGAGCACTTTAGTGTTTGTTAATGCACATTAACGAAAGTGCACTGTTTTTTTTGTGATGCTTTAATGCGTGTTAAAATATGCTAATGCACATTAAAGTGCATGTGTAGGCGCGTCCAGTGTTGGAAAGAAGAGCCCAGTGATCGTTCTGTTTGCAAGGAAAAACTGCCCCCTGGAAAGGGGAAACAGGGTCATAAGCTTTGGGGCAGGTGTCTTCATGTTCAACGTTGTTGCAGTGGAGAAATTGAATCCAAGTCAAAGTATTGCATGCTCATGATTTAGATTGGTATTTATGTGGATGTGGTCCCAATGTATTCTAAATTCCACTACATATATTCCTATCCCGCAGATCTGCTTTTGTATTTGCTTTTAAATTGCATAATACTGAAACTCATTAGATTTAAATGGTCAGGCTCAGTATGATGGAAGTATTGCTAACACAATAAAAAGAGCATACTGATTTGTAGATTAACCTCTCGATGGCATTAATCACTGCTAAGAAAATTTCTACCTGCAAAACTGTGTTTATATTAATTGTATAGGAAACCATTGGCTCTCATAATCTCTTGGGTTAGCTATATTTAAAAGCAAAACACAGGCCCCATTGAACCTAATTGGTCTCTGCTCCCTGTTCTGATGTATTAGTGAACAGAGCTGTCTAAAACTTGCATTCCCTGGTACAATTTTGGCTTCAATGAGTTTGGTTTTATACAGGCTGTAACTAAGTGTTTGACCACTGCTCTCAACCCTGACCTCAGGTTCTGGAATAGGAGGCTCTGTGAACCAGCTGCTGAATTGTCATTGCTCTTTTCCACCCTCCAGCAGCGCTAGGAAGAATTCCAGTTTGTGTGATAGATTTTTAAGCATTAAAGAGACAGGTTTGATTTCCTTTCACCTTATGGAAAGAAAAAGGATGGTTTAACTTGGGAAATGTCATTGCAGACTCGTGGAAGAGTCATGCTCCTCTCATTGAGTCATAAATTTGAAGCAATTATTTAAGTCAGGGGAATTAACCCAGCTTGATACTTGGGGACTGACCTGACAGTCTGGTGAATGCAGTCTCATTTAGCATCTTGTTCTGTCTGCACAGCCCCTAGTTTGGGTTCATGTTGATGGAGGATGAGGGGTCCGGGTCTTGCATGAGCAACAGCATCCCTGGAAAGACATGGCTTACAGTAGGCCTGTGCGAAGCAGCTAGTATTCACTTTGGATTCGGATTCTGCCATTTCGGGGGACAGTGATTCGATTCGGGGATTCAAATCACTGTCCCGAATTGATTCGGCCAAATCTGATTCAGAGATTTGGCTGCAGCTGAATCAGCTGAATCTCTGAATTGGCCCCATCCCCAACCCGCTATCCCAGCCCACCCCATAGCTGCCCTGCCTGCCCCAGCTCCCAGCTCTTTAAAAAAAAAAAAAAGCCCCAACTCACCGGCTTTTGCCCAGCAGAGGGCAATCCCCACTGCCCCACACTGTGTTGGGGGCTCTGCCATGAGCCCCCAGAAGCCCCAAGGCTGCTGCAGCAGCTGGTGAGTGGAGGCCTTCTATTTTTTTAAGGGTCAGGAGCTGGGGCCAGGCGGGGCAGCCATGGGGGTGCTGGGGAAGCAGGCAGGGGTTGGGGGGGGCTCAGAGGGGCTGGGGGAGCAGGGAGGGGATGGGGCCTGGCAGGGGTCCCCCCATGGTCCCATCCCCCTTCTCCAGCCCACCATTCCCCGCCCCCTACTTACCAGCACAGAGTCCAGGTCCAGCATCCTGCAGCAGTGAGCAGGGACTGCCCGAATCTCCAAAGCTCTCCGAATCTTTTCTGAATCGATTCAGAGAGCTTCAAATCAATTCCAACCTTTTAATGGGTCTCCTGATTTGGTTTGGATTCAGAGATTCGGCGGCCGAATGGACTGAATCTCGTCTGAATTGAAGCAGCACCTGAAGCTTCTCACAGCCCTAGCTCACAGATGTCCATCAGTGTCATCCTGGGACAGATTCTGCCATCCCTCCTCTGAACTGTCCCCAGTTCCTGGTGATTTCCCAGGTGCCTCTGGTTCTGGCCTTACTGATATCCTCCGTGTTTTGGTCACTTCTAGGTTTGCTTCCCCTGCAGTGATCTCTGGACCTTGAATCCACGTGGAACCTGAGGCTGTTACAAAATGCTGTAGTCTATCGATTGAGCATGGTCTCTTGTTGAGAGCATATTGTATTAGTGCTGTAGGACCTACGCTGGCTGTTGTTGACTTTCCTGGGTGGTGCTTTTGTCTTAATCTTGCTTGAGACTTGCCTGTTTGAGAGGGCATCACTTATGACGGGCAGTAAACCTGGGAGTTTGCAAGTACCTCATTTTAAGAAGCTGTCAGCAGAGCACTGTCTGTTTAGGGCCCATTGGCTTTGAAACTCGTGTCCTCCACACTTACACAGTGGTCCAAAATAGGACAAAACAGTAACCTTTCCACTGCAAATCCCATGTGTATGCTCAGGCTTTTGGAGAGGTGGGATCTAGATGAGGGTCAGTAATTCAGGGAAAGGCTCATGGCATCATGCTATTTCAGGCCTACCATCTTGGACGTTTCTTGCTATGGACTTGACGTTTTGCTGCTAAATGTTTTTATATATTGGCTAAAAGGCACTTTAAAGGAGTCACGGTGGCTTCTAGGACCAGTGATGAGTGCTTTCCCCTTTTCCTTTTAATGGCTGTATCTATTTTCATCCTCCTGACACCCGGTACAGTTGGGGCATGCTGTTCTCTCCAGTTCGCAGAAGAAACTGAAATCACACAGGAGCCTGGGTAGAGCTACAAACCTAGGTCTCCCCAAGAGCCCAAACTGGCACCCTAACCACTTGGCCAACTTTCATCTCCTAATGATAGAAAAATCACAATTTATAATAATAAATATCAGGTTTAAAACGGTTTCTCTTATATTGTGTGTTACAGAAAGAACAGGTGTCCCCCTCCCCCCCCGCCCGAATTCATTGCTTGGCCGTGGCTAGTAGGAGTGTTTTTACATTCATCAGTCGTCACAAGGTTTTCCTGCGCCCCTTTAGAGCCCAGAACAAGATGTGGGCTCCGAGCATTGCCAAGATCAGCAGACAGTTGGACCGCTTCTGGAGCATGGGATACTTCCAATTTCGAGAGGACGTAAAGCAGAAGAAAAGAGACCCAGGGGAAGTGAGAGAATGCTTGTAAAGCAGCAAGAGAGAGGGGCCTGGGGCTTCAGAGTCAGGGTCCATGCACTTTACATGCTTGCTCACCTCTGGGACTCTCCTGAACAACAAAGACAATGACGTTAGCTTCTGCCAGGCTATGTTTAATGGGCTTTGTGATAATGCTGTAAAGTTACTGGAACTGGGGAGTGAAACTGTTTTTTACATTCCTTCATACGACGAATCAAATTCAACCAAAAACAGACATCAAGCTAGCTTGTCTCACGAGCTGCGGAGGGCTGTAGGAGTATCTCTCTCTCCCCTTCTCTCTGAGTAGAGTCATGCTAAATGTTCAGGGGTCCCCTAAATCCATCCAAATTCATTGTTACTAAACAAAGCGTTTGTTCAGAGTCTCTAGGACACTCAAAGTAAGGAGAGTTAGGAAGATTATGACTGGAGAACGCAGCCTTTTGAACCAATTCCATTTTCAAGCATAATTGTAGGAGGCATCGGCTCTTGATATCGATTGGTAAGTGATAGCCAAGCGCTGGTTGCTTGGAGTCGCCGGATCAAATCACTGAGAAGTGCGGTAGGAGAAGAGATATTACAGCGAGGAAAAAAATCAGCCTTTGAGAGTTTTGGATAGGTAGAAGGAGTAGTAAGGGGAAAAATTAAAAAAAGGCTTCCTGACTGTGGGTAAACAGTAACCACATTTTTTTTTTTTTTGCCTGTTGGAGGCCTGGTTTTTAATCACCCCACAAGCAGTTTTCATTTCTGTAGTAAAATTGCTTGTGGTTCTATTTAATTTGTTTCTGCAGGAGCCAGCTTTGGTGAAGATCTCCCAGGAGCTGCCGGGCCTTTTAGCACAGCACGCACAGCCAGTCAATGAGAAACGATTCCCTACATGGGAAAAATTCCTCCAAACATTTCTTAGTCAAGGTAAATAAGACTGCAAAGTTGTTGTTAAGTGTTATAAGGAGTAATTATACCATATTGTATGCCAGGTTCTTGTTAATCTTGGACCTGCTTAAGTATTTCTTTCCTTTAATTTCCCCATTATGTTCATTTAAAAATAAAATACAGGCAGTATCATGCTTTTGTCCTGCCCAAGTATTTGTAATGTTTGAGAGTACCTCTCCTGTACCAAATTGAGCACAGAAGACCCAACTCTTTTACTCTTGTATTGCTATAGTGGAGCTTATGGTGCACTTAATAACCTTCCTGCTGATCTCTCTTATTATGTGGATCTGTGGCACCCAAAATTTTTAAGCGCAGGACGACTATCCCACCAGACTTGAAAGAAAGTTGCATATAGCGTTAGATGCCTAAACCACTTATGTCAGGCATGACCTGAAGAAGGAAATCTGTGCTCAAAAGCTTATCTAACATCTCTCCCAGCTACACAGTTAGTCCAATAAGAGAGCACCAGAAACAACCTTACTTGTTGCATATTTCCTGGACCATCATGGCTACAACAATGCTCCAACACGTCTGGTGGAAGGAGCCCCACAGTTTTGTTAGATCTGATAAACTTCACAGATTTTGGTACTGTAGAGTCAAGGGTTTATCAGTATCTCCACCTGAAAGTATTTCAGAAAAATAATACCAGATGTTGCATTTGGGAATGGATTGAAAAATATTATTCTAGCTGGATCAAATGCAATATAATATGTGACTGTAAGACAACCCCAAAACACTGAATAAACCTGGGTATGCATTTCTAGTAAATAGTTTGCTTGTTGTTGTTCTTTAGAAGATATTCCCTTTATCTCCTAAGTGATGCAGTGGGAGCTACCACTGCAGTTCCTATTAAATTTATTTATTCAAGCACTACTTGCAGTGATGTTTGAACACAATAGGTGTCAGGTGGTTGAATTCTGTGAGACTCTGAAAATACTGGTTTATGAATTCTGTAATTAGTTTGACAGCAAATTCATTTCTCTCTAGGCGGTGTGATAGAAGCCTTTCCACCCTCCGAAAATGTCACCAACCTTACTGTGGATATGCTAATAGAGCCAATGGGAGAGATACGAATGGTTTCATCTGGAGACCAGATCCACGCTGACGGTCCCTTGCAGTCATCTGGCACCACTGTCCCACAGTGCTCCGTTGATCCAGCAGTTCTTAATTCGCTGTGCTTAAAAATTGGAGAGGCTTGCCGATCTAGGGAGGTGCTTGGGTACTTCTCGATTGACTTTGTGACTTTCATCCATCCACAAACAATGGAGCAACAGGTGAGTTGGGCAGAAATAAATGACCCCTTTGTGTACGAGAACGATTGAGGAATGTGCGATGTTCCCACCAGGCTCTCCCAGATGACGCAAAAAAGCTAATGAGTGTTGCCCTTCGGGGAAAGTCTGGTTTCTAAGCAGCGAACCATGTATGTGGAGGTAGGTTCCTTTAGTAACAATGTAAAGGTGAGGTTCTGTCCTAGCTAATTGTGGCAGGAAGAATTTTCATCATCGGCAAAGTAATGACTCGCGTGTGTATTTGTACCTAAGCAAATGCATGTGGGGCATCCTTGTGTGGGGAGGAAACTAATGTCTGAAACCAGTTCCAGAAAACCAAGTGTATTCTGATGATAATAAACGATGGTTTTGTGGTCAGAGCTGCAGGTGAGGAGACTTGGTCCCTATTTTCAGCTCTGTCACAGAAAGGCCGTGTGACCTGGGGCCAAATCACCCAGCTTCTCTGCACTTTCATTTCTACCTGTAAAGTGGGACTGGTAGACCTGCAGAGACTTCTTGTGTGTGTTACTGCTTTAATATCTGTAAAGTGTTTTGCGTCCTGCGGAGAGAAGCTGCTGTGTAATGTATTATTTATGGAAGACATCAGACAGATAGACCAGGTATTGAAATCCACAGATCGGGGACTGTGCAGGCAGCGCCTTGCCACCTGGCACCTCTTTCAATCACCCTTCCAGTTCAGTGCAAGTCCCTGCAACCGATCCAGTTCTAATGGGCTTTGTGATGCGGGCTCTGTCCATTACTGAGCTAACCCCCCACCAGGTTTCTGTCCAGAAGTGTTTGGACAGTGGGTCTGAAGCACCATGTTAATGTACCAGTTTCTAAGCCCATTCCCTCTTCAGTCCACTGGCTTAATTTTGTAGTATTAAAAGATTAGCGATCTTGGCTTGAAGAGTGTGCTCACCATCTAGACATTTCCGCTGAAGTGATCAACAGATAAATAAATAGTGCTGCAGACATCTCAGGTCAGATCACTAGGCTTTTCTTGAAGTGCTTTTCCCCGTGTGCAGTCTACTGTTTGTTTTGCTTGTACCCAAGACTAGAGAACTTGTGTTAGCAGCACCTGTTAGGTCCATCCATGGAGCCTTGCTCTTCTGTGCTGAGAGGATGCAGGGTGGCATGAGACCAGCCTGCACTTCTCATTGCCCTTGGCCTGAGACACTGCATCACTTCTGCACTTTGTGTAGCACTTCACTTACCTTGTAAGATCTTATGTGGCTAATAGGTTGTGCATAGTTTGTTCAGGATATTCTAGGGGAGTTGGAGAGAATTAGGTGTTAATAAAGCTTCCCTCACAAGGCTGTGCTAATTTTGCAATCTGTGAGTGTAACTGATGACCACCGGACTTGTTTGTGCAAGTAAGGAAGAAACATGCCCCGTTGAAGTGTGAGCTCTCCTAACCAGTTCCACAAACCCACTGTGTAAGTGCTGCCTCACTTTGCCTGTCGACCTGGGAAGGTCACGCTGCCTCTCTTTATTCCATGCACGTCTTGAATCTCTTCCTTGCAAACTGAAAAGCTGCAAACCTAATGTTTCAGAAGCTCAGATTCTGCTGCACATTTCTGCAGCAAAAGGTAGAGTCTCTGGCTAGAGCTAGGGCCCTGGCAAAGGTGCTTACCCCTTCCCAACTGCCTAAAGCCAATATCTTGAACTTTGCACCACATCCTGAAAGTCGGCACACTTGTGCTCTGACCAGTTGTCGGAGTGAGCTTCAGAATAGGATCTTAAATATGATCACACACCCTCAAGATCTGAGTACCTGAAGGCTGGTGCCAGAGTGTCAACTGATCTCAGCTGTTGCAATGATGGGTGCAGGGAGAGGTGGCTCTTTCAGGAAGTTAGAGGGTTACAGACTTAGATTTCCAAAGGCAACTTTCTGAGCGA
This sequence comes from Crocodylus siamensis, assembly GCF_052110815.1. NCBI lineage: Eukaryota > Metazoa > Chordata > Crocodylia > Crocodylidae > Crocodylus > Crocodylus siamensis. Next base: position 3,892,793 of record NC_143409.1, on the reverse strand, counting down.
CATCTAGAAGCAAATGTGCTGGGAAGCCAGGGTACCTTTCTGGAGCACTGGTCCACCAAGAGGAGGCAGAACTGAGCAAATGGGGTGGATGCGAGAGCACCAGGCAGACGTCTGCCCAGCCGAGCCCTTGGTCTGGCTGAGTAATGGGAACTCGTTACAAAGTAAAATTGGAACCTCTCAATTGACCTTGGCTACCCCTGCCGTAGTCTGCAAGTCTGTCAGCAAAACTTCAGTCAGCTACATCAAAGACATCTGACAAGGCAAAAGGTGATATAATAAATCAAGCAGGGAAAGTGTAGGGTCCAGAACACAGTGCTGCCTACAGTGGATGAAAGAGCACAGACAGTTGGGGCTACAGTCTCTTCTCGACCCTCAGAGCAGTCACCGGTGTACGGCAGCACTGGGGAAACCACAGGAGCTTGGATGTCCCAAGGCAGCAAACTCGCACCCCACCAGGTACAGGTGAGCTACCCTCCTTTTTGCACATTTTTGCAGTGGGTCTGAACCAGCAAATAGCAAAGGAATGATTTGCAATGTGTGCTGAGAATGGTCCTTCTCTTTTTTTAAACTTCAGTAATTCTGTAGTTCTTCTGCAAGGGCTCACAGTGCAAACATCCCAGCTAATTTTACTCACAACCTTCACTTATAAGCAATGCTTCCATGCTAAGTCTTGTTCCATATTTCTTTTCTTTTCCTTCTGGTCAGGATGTGGCTGATCAGCCTTGGCAGCATCATGTGACAAACTATTGATCTCCTCTTGTGCTGCTGATCTCGTCCTCTGGCTTTTGTTCCATGTATAAGGTTGGCACTCTCTGTCCCTAATGTGATCTAATAAATTCTTCCATCATGCAGACACCCTAAAAACCAAATTCAGAATAGTCCGAGCATTTTATTCTTTAAAAGAGAGGAAATTGGGTTATTCATTTGAAAGGTGTTTTGAGATGTAAGGATTTTGGAATTTCACAACATGCCAGCAAGGGGCAGGTATAGAGGTTGAAAAGTAATGATGTGGCTAGTATACAAGGTTTTCTAATCCTTACTGTAATTGTGAGCCTTTGTAGTACTCTAGTGCCTATTGCTTACAAATACATGCTTTCAGAATTGGGGTAGGTATCCATCCATATACTAACGCTGGATCCCAATTAAACTAAAAATCTCGGAGCCTGTGCCTGGTTACCTCCCAAACTGCTGGCGTGTCTCCCTGTCAGCGTGCTGCTTTGCAATTAACTCTTAAGTGTACAAACATTTAATTATCGAAGCAAGTTTGTTGTCTCCCAAGGGGGCTCAGATTAGGACTTGTAGCAAGTGCCAGTGCATTTATTAATATGTGTAGTTAATCAAGCAAGCTGTGCATTATGGCTGGGCTTTTCAGAGGAGCCTGCGGGAGTTGTGCCCCAGTCTGTTCAAGTCTGCCTTCCTTGGGCTTCTTTGAAAATCCCAGCCTGTGTGTGTTGTGTGGGGAGGAGGAGAAAAGACCTAAAAAAAGGAGGCATATTTTAAGCCCTGTTGGAGGCATCTGTTGGGGAAAGAGGTCATATCAGAGACCACTGGTGTTACAATTACATTGAAACTGAGATATCTGACAATGAAAATTAACCCTGAACGGGAGACCACTGGAAATATCTGACCCAAAAAATGTATTTACGGAAAAGACATGAGTAACTGTGGATGATCCCCCCATAAAACTTCCAGTCTATGGAAGGGGGCCATCCCAGCCTCGTTGGGGTTCTACCATTGACTTCACGGGAACCAAGACATTTCACCCACATACACAAGCATGTCTCAGATTATAATAATGCCACGACACATACCCTGCCATAAACCAGGCAACAAAACAAATCGGTGCTGCCTGTAGCTCTTATTATCCCTGTCTTTCTTGCCTTGTTCTCTTTCCCTTTCTTCCCATTGATTGTACCTTAATATTTCCCGTGTTGTCAGCTTGCACCACAACTTTAGCATTATTTAAGCACAGTTTTTTAAACTTAATTAGATATAGAGGCAATTAATGAAGCCATCTGTCTTGTTGTGAGAGAGAGATTACACAAAAGATTGTGCTTCTGAAAGCACTATTTTTTGGCAAACAAGAAATCCTATTAGGCTCTGAGAACATTCTTACACTAATTTCAGAAGTGCCCATTTTAATGTAGTAGCTGAGAGGCTGGAATAAATTTTCTGGAAGTACTGTATGCCTTGGCATCCTTTCAAAGTTATATTTTACAGAAAATATCAAATGATCTACTGTATTTTCAGCAAAACAAAAAATAAAATATATCATTGAACATCTGTTACCAGTACAGTCTAGTATTTAAATACTTTAAAATCCCTGAAACCTTCATAAAGTTATAAGCATCTTTTATATAAACATGACTCTCTAAGCAACCTGAAGAGCCAGATTTTCAGCTGAGGCTTAATTGGGTGCAAATAGGCACACACTTTGCACATGCACAAGAAAACCCTGCATTTCCTCACTCAGGAAACACATCTCCATCTTCCCCAGCATTTTCCTTGGGTGCATGTCTGCAATGAATGCTTTACGGGCACACAACAGGTGCACCTGTATTTTTTGAAGTTCTGAAATGTTCCCTTCTGAGAACCATTTACAAGCCATATTTTTCTCTTCTAAGCACGATATAAAATCTTTTGCTTAAGTTTTCCGGGGGGTTAGCATTAGCAAAGGATTTCTGTGCAAGCTCCACATTTTGCCATATTGTTATGCATCTCATTTACGCTGCCCCTGCATTTGAGTTGTAGTAGCAGCCAGTCGCAAACAGATGAATCTCCACATGCTGAGTGAATGACAACGAATGTCCATCACATGCGAAAAGCAGTCCCAGGTTAGTCCCCATTGCTGACTGATTCTGCGGAAGAGCCAGCATTAATGCTGCATTGAGCAAGTCATCCAGATTTGGCTAGAGGTCCTTGCAGAGCTCCTTGATGGATGCACAAGTGTATGAGCCAGATGGTGACTGTCATGTGCAGGGAGGAGGAGATGGAGAGTACCAGGAGCTTTCCCCCTTCTCATCAGGCCTGCTGCGGAAACGCCTGTCACAGGCGGTGGCTGCGCTTGCAGAGGTACCGTTCCTCCCAAGCAGTCCCTGGAATGCACGTCGACTAAAAAGGGGGTAATAGTCTCCCTTCTCCCTCTGACTCTTGGCCATAATGCCAGCTGGATGCCAGGGCAGGAACATGCTGCATCTTCCAAACGCATGAGGAAGGCCATGAAGAGCTCAAGCGGTGAGGGCAATGGAGCAGGAAGCAACGCGCAGTGTGACGAGCGCCTTTCGTGGGCAGCAGGGCTGGCACGGGATGCAGGTCAGGTCTCAGGGAAAGCTAAAATGGGAGGCAGCGGGTGGGGGTCCTTTCAGTCCTGAATCTGAATCAGGGTCTTGGGTTAGTTCGCTGAAGAATGAAGCAAGGTATGAGGCCTATCCCTGAATGCACCCCAGCCAAAGTGCTGCAGTAAGGGACGGGTGAGTGAGCCGGCAAGGTGGCAAAGGCACCGCACGGCCGCTAGCCTGTTTGGTCTGCTGGCCGGAAGGGACGGAGGACACAGCTACAGACATGATGTGGTTCTCGGCCTGCTGCGGCATCCTCCGTCCACCTCGGACTAGTCCCAGTGAATCGCCTACTGTGGGGAGCCTCTCAGCTTCTTCCACGATCATGGAGAAAACAGAAAAGCTAGGAGCACGGGATGGGGGAAGCTGAATCAACCCTCCTCTTGAACTTAGATGGTCTGAATAAACTGACATAGGCCAACCTGCACATCAGCCTCTTCTTGGAAAGCCGAGCCTGGGGGAGAGTTTTGCATCTGTGTAATCCCACTGACTCTTCACACACATGGTTACTGCAGACACTTGGAGGATCAGGGGTGTAGATCTCTTTCCCCACTATTCTGACAGAGCAGCATTGAGAGACCTCTGAATCAGGCTGTTGGGATCAAGCCTTTTCTTCACCAATCCATCATACCTTGCACCCTAATTAAGGATTAATTTAAGAGCTAAGCACTATGTATGTAAGCAGTAACAGTTTAGATACAGGACACTTCTCAAGAATTAATGCCCAGCTGGGAGGAGTTGGGAGGCCAAACTCTCTGTCGCTTTCTGAGCCCCTGCAGAGAATGAATGCCTGCCTCATTGGCTAATAATGCAAAAAATAGGGTGTTTGCCTCAATGGGAGACATCTATATCTTATCAGATGCCCCTTCTTTAATGATCCAGCCCAAGCAGAGGAATTCTGCACGGTGGCCTTGTGTACATCAGTGCTTCAACTGTCCCTCAGCTACCCTGGGGAGGACTCCCATGGTAAAGCACTGTGTAGAAGCGCCATTGCCTCCCCAGTGGCCGATTTTGTTAAAGTGACTCGAATGCATTGTGTGTGTGTGGATGCATATCAGGATTTAGAGAACCTATCCTGGCGATCTTCAAAAAGTGTCTTGATGCCCACCTTGCTGGAGTCATCTGGCCCTAGCACTCTTTCCTGCCCAAGTGCAGGGGGCGTGGATCTGATGATCTCCTGAGGTCCTTTCCAGCCCCTAACATGGATGAACCTAGGAAAGGAATGGCAAAGCATCCATAAAAAATTGGTTAGAAACAACAAGATTAAAGTGAATTATTTTGGAGGAGTCACTAATAAAGAGCAGCACTCTTACTGTGCGACTTATACACGAAGAGGAGTTCTTGTGACTTTTTCATCAGAGACTGCAAGTATTAGGGGGTCAAAAAATCAGCAAGTCCTGTATTTTATATATAAAAAAATAGCAGTTTATAATGGAGCCTTTGCAAACACGGTCCACAGGAAGTTAAGGCTTAAGTTGGCAAACCCAGGCTTAAGAAGTTTAGGTGACATTATATATGGCAGGGCTCTTTATCAAAGATCTCAGTGAACTCTGGGTGAAAAAGATCATTGAGATGCAGCCGCCACTTGGGGGGTGGAAAGTATTATACTCGCCACGTTTCAACTCTGTGTCACCATTCAGGAAATAAAGGGAAGAATACCTTGTCTAACTGCTTCAGAAGAGATTATTAAGTAGGCCAGTACCCGGTGGAGTGTAGCTGGAACACCTCACCAAGGGGTGACAGCTCCAATCCTGTGGAAAAAGAAGTCACGGGTTTATAGGGATAGTATTGCTCAGATTCAGAACGTGGGTTTAACGTCTCGCCCAAATGACGTCACTCCTCCCTCGTCCTGCTGCAACGGCCCGAGGGAACGGTGCCGTCTCTTGTGTCATTAATAGCGATCCCTGCAGCATCTTGGGTTTCCGGCTGACCCTGCTCAGCTTGAGATCTCATGAGATCACGCAACAGCACAAGCGAGCGCTGGATTTTTCTTACTTTTTCTGCAGATAATCTATACGCTCACATCATTCCCCATTAATAAGCACTGCTTCATATTCATGCAGTAAAACTCAACAGCTTCTTCCTATTTACGTTATATGTGCATCAGCATTTATTTACCCCTTGTGTAGTCATTTATAATCTCCAGACCAAATTCTGATCCAGGTTGCCTGGGTATAAATCTTCAGTGTCATTACTCGAGTTTTGCGCTGATTTAAATGAGCACAGAATTAAGCTTCTACCTGCTTTATGATTTGTTGGTAATGATTACATTTTAATTTCTCTTAGAAAATCTGAAAAATTGCATGTCTGAAGCATGCTGCTTCTGGTACTATGTAAAAGACTCCTGCAGAAGGACTTTGCTGATGATCCCTAGCACTTGAGTGTTGAGACTTGCAGAGCATAAAATGTCAGTATATAAATTATAAAATGCATAGTGGAACAAATATGAGTCAAAAGGGGAAACTAGCACAGGTTCTGCAAGGCACCGCAGAATTTTTTTGAACAAAACCATAGTGAGAGTTGCCAAAATATGGAATAAACTTCCAAGGGAGGTGGTGTTGTCTCTTTCCTTGGAGGTAGTTAAGAGGAGATTGAGCAGACACCTGACTGGGGTCATCTGAGCCCAGCACTCATTCCTGCCCAGGGCAGGGGGTCGGACTCGATGATGTAACATCTGTGAAACAGCAAATTGGAGGAAGGGGTGTAGGCTGACATGAATATATTTGAACTTTCAAAAAATGGGCACCAGAGTTGCTCCTAAGACACTGTTAAAGGAAACTAAATGCTCCTCAGATGAGAGGTGAAATACTTTCAGGGATTTGAATCTGGCTAGGAGACAGCAAACAAACAGTAGAAGCGAACAGTCAATTAACACGGCAGAAGCTTCAGGATATGGCAGAAAGAACCTGTGTTGTTTAATAAATTTATGATGTGGAAAATGGGATGAACGGCAAGTTGGCCAGATTTGCAGACAGTGCAAAACTGTGTGAGTTAGTCAAGACTAGCTTTGATTTCAGTAGGACAACCACTGAGCATAATTAAGGGCAGCAGAAATCTGGTCAGCGCTCGTTGGATGGGAGCAGACTGGCAGTGGAACTGCAGTTTGGTGAAAGGCAAAGTCCTGCCCAGTCCGGGGGATGATGGAAACTGTTTGTGCACGGCACCGACTTCCAGATTAAAGGTAACAGCTTGGGAAAAAGTCGAGATCCGTTGGGTGTCGGACAGAGAGAGTAGTGGCCAAAGAAGCAGAAAACAGAAGACCTACTTGTTAATAGGTAGATGAGGGAAAAGCCGGCTGAAATATTAGAAAGCACTTGTACTAAACCAAGGCATGCTGTCACCTGGAACGTGGCTTTCAGCGGTCCCTCTTCATCTTAGGAAAGATGTGGCAGAAACTGTAGAGTTCAGAAACAAGAAGTAAGACCGAGCAGAGCCATGAAAAGGCATTCACGTGAAGACGTGCTCGAAGGATTGAAACTTGAAGGAGAGGAATGATAAGGAAGGACGCGATAAATATATGCCAAGTTATGACAGTGGATACTAGATTGAGTAGGTACTAAACCGGGCAGAGTCTCCATATTCAGGAGGAAGGGGGAGTCCATGAAAATGGCAGGCAGCAAAATTAAAGCTGGAAATAAGAACTAGTTGTTTAGAAATGTCACAAATAACCAGAGGAACTCCCTGCTGCAGTGTATCGCTGACACCGAAAGCTCTGCAGGATGACTAAAAAGGATCAAGCATTTATGAGAATAATGATAGCTATATTATTCACTATTAGATAGCCTGAAAAATATATTGGACTCTAATGGCTCTGCAAGGCTAGTGAGGAGGGCACTCAGACTAACCTAACACTGTTTCACTCCAATAAGGAAAGCAGCGGCCAAGGGGAAGGAAGCAGCCAAGAGGCCCAAACAGGTTCCTCAGCAGCTCCCAGTAGAAACTGGACTGGAGAGGGGGAGCACTGGGAATCCCAGTCATGGGGTAGGTGGTATTGATGGACACATCTAGGAGAGCCTGCTGGGAAGAGGATTTGGTATTTAGGAAGCTTCCTGCCTGGAGGCAAGGGCATGACTGAACATTACTGGGAGTCTTTCCCAGGTCTGTCTTCCTACAAGAGAAGCACCAAAAAAAAATAAATAAAAAGAGAGGAAGTTTGTTCGAAGGAACTCAGAGGTGGCCTGTCCTTCCTTTGGCTCTGTCTTGTCACCCCATGTGCATAAAAAGGCCATAAAAAGAATCTTCTTGATATTTTCATCGCGAGTGTTGAGCTTGCAGAGTACGTTTCGTGCTTTTCTTCAGGACCGTGAGAGTTACAAACTCGCTCACAGCCTCCGTGACACTCCTGAGACGGCTGTCCAGAAATAAGCCCTGCTCCACGTGCCACGTGCCCGGCGCTTTGGGAATGGCGCCAGGCACGGCGGGTGCCACTCTCCAAGCATGCCCAAGACCACTCCTGCAAGCCGTCCTGGGCATCCTCCAAAAAGGGACCGCCCAATATTTTTCTGTACCAGGCACGTGCAGAGCTTTGTTCCTTGGCAGCAGTTTCAGGATCAGCCTGGAGGAAGCGCAGACACGAGACCTGTTTGGGTTGATCTGAACACAAGCGATGGCTCCATACGGGGGAAGCTGGGCAAGGCTCTGCGGCCCGTGCCACGGAGGAACTCAGCCTGGACGATCTAATGGTCTCCTCTGGCTTTAAAATCTATGACTCTATTAACCTTGTCTACACTGGCCACAGAGTGGTGGTCAGGACTGTCAGCTCACTGAAGCTCCATAATTGTGTCCGCCACAATAAAAATTTATTGTAGGTCAAGCCCTTATTAGCCATTCCCAAGCATGATACTGAACTGCATGAGCCATCGGCCTGATCTGGCAACTCGTATATATTAATCTAATTCGAAGAGCTGCTATTCTTACAGCACACGAGTGCTGCACCAAGTGCAGCGTCGCTCGGAGTAATTACGCTGTCTGGCTACTAAAATCGCCCTTTCTTGAAAACGTAAACTAAGCAACCTTGAAGAGCATCCCCACTATTTTTACTCATTTCTAGGATTCTCTGTGCCTTCATTCTTTAGACATCATTAATAGTTGTGACATTTATAGCATTCACTTGTCTGTGCCGGGAAACCCATAATAGACTTATTAAAAAAAACCCAAACTTTATGCTTGTTCATCTGATAGCAAATATAAAGAAATCAGGTCTGAAAGGTACAGAAGGCAGCGGTGGCATTCTGTGTTTCTTATCATTTTATCTTGTCTCTGGAAAGTAAAGAACTAAAAAAAAAGATAATGCAAACTCCCTAATTGGTTTGCACAGTCTCTGCAGTTGTATATACAAGTGTTCGGGTGCCAGAGGCTAATAAGACTTACCACAGACCACAGGCAAGGCGGAGAGGCTTAAGCACTGGGCCTAGCAGTCGTGTACAGAATTCACAGCTGTGTGTGTGCACGTTTGCAAATGCTGCTTTAAAAAAATAAAATAAAATAAAATAGACACACACTGGACGGGAAACCCGGGGAGAGAACACACACGGGGGTTAGAGGGGCCGGGGCCGGGTGCATGCGTGGGGGGCAGGGCTGCAGCAGGCGGTGCAGCAGAGACCCCAGACAGCAGAGATACCCAGAGGGCAGCTCCAGGTGGCTGCCATAGAAAAAGCCAGGCCCCAGAGCCGTCCAATAGATGTCAGGAGCCCTGGAGCAGCTCACAGATGACATAGCACAAAGGTGCATAGTAGTCCCCCCTCCTCCCCTCCAAACCTTTGGTTTCCACCATCTGCTGTGTTGAGAAACAAACTCCTGAAGTGAGCATCGATTTGGAGTGGCAGGGTCAGCGCACCACGAAGGCATCGCTGCATTATCCACCGGCCCGGTAATGCCAGCAGGAAGAGGCAAGTAGATCACAGTTACTGCCGGCCGGAGCATTTGCTCCCCCGTCTCCCTGCCTGCCTCACCTGCTTGTATCGCGGGCATGTGCCATCCTCTCATGTAAGCTGCGAGCCCTTTGGGGCAGGCAATGCCATTTATTAGTGGTTTGCTGGTTAGCACCATACAAACGGTAACTAGTGACAACAATAACAGCATAATTAGGGTGCATTATCTCTGCCATGAGAACATTTGAACAGTCTGCAGCTTCTTTTAGTGACGCCACGATGCTTTGTGCCGCCGTCGGGTCCCACGGCTTTCTCTATGCTCTCCCTGTAAACCCAGCCAGAGCTTGAAAAGTTTGAGATAATACAAGCCGCTCATGATCCTGCCGCTAGATGGCAACCTGATAAGACGCTGTAGGCAGTCCTTGCTGAACCAGGCAATTCCACTGTGAATTTTAAAAGTAATAAAGAGAGCTCTTTTCTCCAAACTCAAGTTGCATTAATATTTTACTAATTGACATTTTTACAGTGTCGGCCAACTACTTCTTTAAAAATAGCAGGTGTTTTCTTTACAATAATGCAGACATCAATACTAGATGTAGATAAAACAATTAAACTGGAGAAAGAAAAGCTATAATTTAGTAACTGTTTAAGAATTTATGTTTTCCTTCCCTTTTCCAGTTTATGCTTTAAAGCTGATGCATTTTTATGGCAGCTGTAAAGAACTACACTATAATTGTGACTTTATTCACTTGAAATGTCTATCATGAGGTGCAAGATCTCAGGCTGTGCATGTTAAAAGATAGCATCTCCTTGCAGCGTTCAGCAGAGATCTCTCTTAAGTAGTGCCAGATCCGGTGCTTGAGTGGGCATGTCCACAGTATTTCTTTGGTCAATATTTTCTTAGCGAATCTTAGAGGTCGTCCCTCTAACTTTTCTACTGGAAAATGTTTCCATGAGACACAATCCCACTGTCTAAAATAAGAGAATTATGAAAAGAACGAATATTTTCTTGATTTTAAGCCCAATTAAAAAATGTCAGGTATAATGTGCTTTGCAGGTGTTTGCAGTCTAAATCAACACCTGGATTCCAGTTGAACAAATAGCTTCTCTAACAAGTCAGTATAAAGCATGAGATCTCAGTTTGAAGCCTTGGGTCTCTCTCGGTGTTTACAACTGAGCTCTGTTTCAGTTTAATTTCCGAATGCATTCTCTGCTGCTCTCAATAGCCGTTAGACGCACTTAATGGAGGGAAATAGTTCTTGAATTTTGGCAATGTTTAGATCACGATGGCAATATGAGCAAGCCCTGAAATTTTAAGATTCAGTGCTTTGTGTTATTTTTAGCTTGCCATGCAGCAGATCCTTGGTACTGCAGAGATCTCTGATCAGAGCACAGTCCTGGGTATCCGATGCTGTGCTTTGCCTTGGTGCCCCAGGGCAAATTAGGAAAGCGAGGACTGGCGCGAAATTAAATGTTCATTACTTTTTAGGGTTGTGTCAGTCTTTTAACTTTACTTAAACGTGACCTCTAGGTCAGGCCTTTTATAACAGCTCCTGACAGACTGGAGGAGATGGTAACCCAGCCGGTTATTAACTGCTAGTACATGCCTGACCTCGGCAGTCATTACTGCTTTTATAAACCACGGAAAGATGCAAAAATAATGAACAAAAATTAAAGCTCAGACTCTTTTTTTTTTTCCCAAAGAACCCTCACCGCTTTTGGCATTGATCTTCTTTTCAATTAAAGGAAATGGGTCAGAGGCTCATTGGCTGCTTTGGAAGGCTCAACCTCCGTAGCCTTTTGTACTGACAAGTGAAGAGATGAGCAGCATATTACCATGGACAGGGCTCTTTGTACAGCACGGGTCTTTGGCCATTAAAAATTAGTACAGCAGCAACAGATGCACAAAAAAAGGCTCTGTTCTCAGCCTCTCTGTGTTCGTATGTTTGTGTAGTCACTTCTAAGGGAAGCCCCTTTTCTGACAAGTCATTATTACGTATTGCATCTGGCTGCTGCACATAACCAGAAGGATTCTTTTTTCCCCCCAGTCTTGTAGTTAAAGCAGGGTTTAGGTCTGCCTGTGGCATCAAGCATCCATTTTTATGACTTAAAACTGTAGCAAGAAGCCACTTTTTTAGTGAAAGAACTAACCAAATACTTGCCTTCCCTTCTGCCTTACGCGGGGGCTCTGTGGAGGCCCGCCTGCTAGATTGTAGCCCATCGCTGCAGTGTGACGGTGGGCTTTTATTACATTTGCCTTTTGTTGCTTCTCGCTATAGAGGAGGATGAGTCCCTCGCAGATTTTAGGGGGCCCTCCACAGCTGTGTTACTGCCAGCCAAAGGAAAATCATTAGGATAGATAAGAGGGCGTGTTTTCCATGCGGTGGGTAAGCTTAGATCTTGTTTTGCATAGACTTTGCAATTACGATGCAATTTATAGGGCTTGAACCAAAGCCTGCAGTAGGCCATGAATGGGCTGTCGTTGACTCTAACGGGCTTTGGAGCAGACCCAGGTAGCTCTTTTAGTCGGGCACCACAGCAGCTTGAAATGCCAGGGTTTGCTTGTTTTACAGTTCTCGCTGCCACCGCTTAGCAGGGAAGCGAAACCTCCCTTAGAAGCCGGAGCCATCTTGGAAAGGTGTTTGTTCTCCCTGCTGAGCTGCGACTGCAGGTGTTACTGGAGACCAGCAGCTCTCCAGGATCTAGTCTTTTCTTCAGCATCTCATCTTTCTTTGGCTCAACATTGGGTTTTTTTTTTCTTTAGGGCTTTGGTCTTGTTCTTCCTCATTCCTTTCTTTGCTGTCTCTCTCTTGTCTGCTGCCTCCTTCTGCCTTTCTCCAAGAAAAGGGGTCTTGCCAGGATCGGCCTTTTTCCTCTTTCGGTAGGGATGCTTTCTGCTAATGGTGATGGGAGCTACAAGTGTCCTTCAGCCTACTTTGTATGTCTTTGTGCTACAGCTTCATCATCTCTCCTGAGCAAAGCAGGGTGTGCATTGTCAGTACTTGGATGGCGCCTAATGGCAAAACCCCAGCATGGTGGGAAGCAGTCTTGGAGGTGCAACGGACCAAATTCTGACCCGGGTTGCCTGAGTATAAATCTTCAGTGTCGTTACTTGAGTTTTGCACTGATGGAAACAAACACAGAATTAAGCTTCTACCTGTTTTCTGATTCACTGGTAATAATTACGTTTTAGTCTCTCTTAGAAAGTCTGAAAAATCACATGTCTGAAGCATGCTGCTTCTGGTACTATGTAAAAGACTCCCCTGAGCCTGGATTTGCTAGGTTAGGAGCTCGAATCCTGAAATCCTCCTCCTCACCTGTGGTCACTTCACTTCCCCTAGGACAGGGTACTGCAAGTGGCACCGGCAACCTTTGCATGTGGCATGCAGCACATCGGGGAGGGGGCAGGCAACACAGCAGGGAGCAGAAAGCAGAGCAGGAGATCAGGCAGGCAGCACAGGGCAGGAAGCAGAAAGCGGAGAAGCAGATCGGGCAAGGGAAGTAGCAGTTGGGAGGGCACGGGGGTAATTTGTGGCACCCCTGCCGAAGAGGCTGACCCCGCTGTCCTACAGCATTAACTCCCTCTAGGGTCAGGCTGAATTCCAACTTATGTGACCCCTCATGGTTGGTCCTAGCAGGCTTATGTCCCATTTGCTTTCTCCCCGGGTCATTTTTAGTAGAGGATGACGAGCCCGCTGTGTATAGGCATTTGGGATGAATGGCACTGTAGATATGATTAATAGTCAAATACTGTTTTCCTTTCACTGATGCCACCAGGCCTGTTCTGCTGTGCTCTTCCCCCTGTGCCATGCTTCCTAAGTCGGTCAGAAAAAAGGGTGGTCAGCGGCACTGGTGCTCCCTGGTTACAAAGGTCTTCCTCGTATTCTGTTATCTCGCCTCTCATCATCACCCTGGGGAGAGAGAGAGACAAAGGAAGTGGAAGAGAGGAACCACATGGGCAGCAGGCAGCCCGAAATGATCTGTTCCCTAAACATGGAACATACGTGTCAGGCATAGACATGCCATGGAAAGCAGAGGGCAAACGCATCCTTGAAAGCCATGCTTCCCTGGTTTCTGTGCTCTTGCTCAAAGGTTATATATTTTTATTATTTCAGGTTCTCCCCTGCTGCTGTTGCTGCTGGCAGCTCCAGCCACATTGATTTAGCTCAGTGCCTTGCATACTGAGTAGCCCTTGCGATGCAGTGAGAACAGGTTTTTCTTGGCGAGCGCCTGATGAGCCCCTTCCGGGAAAATGAAAAGTCAACAGCTCGGGGATCCTCCTTCGCTTGAGTTCTTTAGGCTCAGATACCAACAAGTCTACTCCTCCCTATTGCAGCTAAGGTTAACAGGACACCTGCACATTTCAGCGTGGTAGACGTGCTTAGTATCATTTTCAAAGCACTGCTCATTTCCTTCTGGGGTTGTATCCTGAGACGACGGTAACGAAAGGGGTCGGAGCAAGAGCTTCTGCAGATACATGTCCACTATCTGTCCTCAGAACAACTACAATGCAGGCAGCTTCAGAGCAGACTGGTCCAAACTGTGTCACTGGTGAGTCTCAGATACACCAAATGCTCAGTCTCAGCAATGAGACTATTAAAAACATGGCTCCTCGTTGGCAATTGCTGTGATTTTTGCAAAGGGCACTTGCGACCAGTGGGGATGAGAGGAAGGCTTCTGGCTCTTCTCGTACAGGACCGCACACAGCTGTTTGATGGCAACATCTGTTGGCTGCTAATGGCCTGAGCTGTATTTGAGCTAAGATGAAAATGTGCATGCCATTCGCAGTCCCATGAAAATGAGGGACCATCTCCCCAGTGCAGGCCATGTCCTTCCTTCGTGGTGCTGCAGTAGAATAAAAGGCCCTTCAACTGAACTAATAGGGGAGCTCAGGATTCAGGGACAGAAGAGGACTCCCCCCCCCCCGAAAGCCAGCCTGGCTGGCTAATGTCACCTCCTTCCTCCTTTCCCCATGTAGAAAGTGCTCTGAAATGTGGCCAGAGCCAAAAGGAGCATGACTCCAGTGCAGCGTGTGCCAGTGATCCTGGGCCAGGAAAAGCATCCCTCAGGGATTGTCCTATTTGGCACCCATCAATGACCATTTGGCTGCTCTGACTTGCAACAGAGGTGGTTCTGCTGTAGGCACAGGCCCGGGATAGGCGGAGGAGGAAGGTGGCTCAGAGCCATCTTAGCCTGCCTCCCTGAGCTCAGTGCTGCTGAGGATTCGGCTCCGTGGCGTAAACTCGATGAAACGTGGCACCTGTTATGTTCACATTTTTACCCCAGGGAACTTGATAGCAACTTACCCTTTCTGTGGGCTTGGAGCTGTCCTGGAGAGTAAAAGAAAACTGCATCCTTGCCATAGCGTTGTGTCTGATTGGAAGGGCAGGTGTGACTGACGTCATTTTCTGTTCAATTCTGTAGGATTTTATAATTACAGACAAGGAGGGCTGGAAGGGACCTCGGGAGGTCACATCTAATCCAGACCCCAGCTCAAAGCAGGACCAGCCCCAACTACATCCTCCCAGCCAAGGCTTTGTCTAACTGGGTCTTAAATGCTTCCAGGGATGGAGAGTCCACCACCTCTCTGGGAAACCTGTTCCAGTGCTTTGCCATCCTCCTTATGAGAGAGTTTTTCCTAATATCTAATCTCTGTTTCCCTTGCTGCCACTTGAGCCCATTGCTCCTTGTCCTGTCACCTGCCCCCACCGAGAACAGCCCAGCTCCATCCTCTTTGCAGCCCCCCTGCAGGGAGGTGAAGGCTGCTATTCAATCCCCCTCGGTCTTCTCTTCTCCAGACTAAATAAGTCCAGTTCCCTCAGCCTCTCCTCACCAGCCATGTCCCCCAGCCCCCAAACTCTTTAAGATGCCCTTTTATTGACTGGATCCATTAAATGTATAGACCCTTTTCTAGAAGGGTAATAATTTTTTGGCATTAGGAAGAAGTGAGCATTGCACGGGAGGAACGCCGGCAGGAAGTCATTCCTCCAGACTGTTTCCCACAGGCTAACAAGCTGCACACGGAAGGGTTCAACCCTTTTGTCTCGAGGGATGGGGCCCACCCTGCTCGAAAGGGATGGAGCCTGCCCTGCTCAAAGGCTCTAACATCTTTTGTTCACTGGAGCCCAGATGGTGCCCGTGTGACCGGTTTGCAGGGTGGTGAGTGGTCATGCGCCAGGCTTATCTTTTGTAGGGTCTGTTGAAGCCAACATCCCATGCTGCGTGCGCGGTTCCCATTATGTGAAGCGTGCCCGCAGAGTGTTTGATGGACGCGTCCTGTAGATCTGAGAATAACCGTGGCCCGCGCGCACCTGTCAGTGTCATTGTAGCTGCTGGCAAAGCCTGCGCAATGATTTAATGTGCTGCAGAAGCAAGGTAGATATCCTGGGGTTTGTAATAAATTTGCCGTGGGCTAAGGACCATTCCAGGTTTGCCAGGCTGCATTTCTGTCCTGCTTCACCTGCCGTGTGTTGAGGGCCAGGTTCATACCGCACTAGCAGCACGGGCCTTTGAACATCCACAGCGTCTGCCTGATCCACCGAGCTGGCGCCTCGCAGGCAGTGGCAGTAGAAGCTTTGCAAGCTTCACTCGCCGTCCCAGCCTGTCTTCTCAGGGAGGGACCAGCTTCAGGTCTCATGGCTCCCAAGACCCTCGCATCCTGCATCTGTGCTGAGACTTCAAGCAAAGTTTCCAGTCACTGCTGACATGGACTTGAATTCACTGCGGTGGATATGTGGCCCTGCAAACTGGCCACATGCCTTACAGGGCAGCCACTAATAGCTACTGCCCTCCTCGAGGCAGATGTGGACCAATAAACTAAAACTTTTCTGTAGCTTTTGCTCGTCTCCCCCAAGCTCTCCAGTCCTTTTTTTTTTTTTTATTTAAAGAATACTAATTTTAGATTCTAAAATCTAATTCCCTCACAATTAAAGCTGCATTAGCAATGACCGTTTTGCTAGTATTTAGGGAAATGTACTTAATTATAAACTACATGCTCCGTAAAAATGCTAAGCTCCTTCAAAAGGTTAACAAATAGCAAAATAATAAAAATCTATATGGGAGTTCCTTCCATCTTTGTAGGAAGTGATGATATAAGAATACGTTTGTGGAGAAAATTAAGCATAGTAATTGGTGCAAGTTCCTTCTTACTAAGCAAAGGCAGCCATTAGCATCTCATTTGCATTTTATACCATGCAGCAGGAAATATTTAAGTTGACAAATAGGATATTTAATACAGCAACAGATACTTGGCAGTTAGTTATTAACAACTGTTACAGATGTGATTTATTTGCTATTATAAAAAGGGCATTACTATGTGAATATGATTCAGAAATTAACTCCAGTTTACCAAGAGGCCTTGACTGCCTGACCTCTTAATATCCTTATAATGATGCCATTTACCATTCAAAGGCTTATTCAAGTCACTCACTGCTAGATTTGTTTTAAAGGAGTCCACTCTAGGGCAGATATTTTATATAGGTTAACACGTCTTATTGGTGCGTTTGGCACAGGCATTTTTTAAAGAAGAAAAACTCTGAGGCAAAATCATGCTGAGGCTTGCATGAGTCCAGGAGTTGTGGGGGGGCAGTTCAAGGACCTTCCCTTCCTTTAACCCCCCTGGACCAGGCCAGCAGTTCTGGCATTGCCCAATGCACAAAGCCCATCTGAGATGAGTGCTGTTGCCAACAAGCAGGTGAGGGGCTGAGATCAAAGGGGAGCAGATCCCAGACCCTATTCAGATCTACCGCAAAGGCCTCCCTGCTTCCCTTCCTCTGTGGTCCCCAGAGCTGTACTGAACTGTAGGATGCTTCAAGAAGCTGTTGCCTCCCAACATTTGTTGGGAAGTAAAGGCCCAGGAGCCTCTAGTATTCATGAAAATACAATTTAATTTCTCATAGCAGAAGCCTGTTGCTGCTGTTACCGGAGGCAGAGGGCTCCATGTGTTTGCTGCAAGACATTTGTTAAATCAGCCAAGATGGGCCAGTGGTTAGAGCACTAGTTTAGGATTTGGGAGTTCCTGGGTTCATCAAGTAGGTCCATCACAGAGGTATTTAAGTGCCTGAATCACTGATTTCATTGAGGCTGGGGGCATCTGAATACCTTGAAGGAGCTGGATCATAATGTGTCTGAGCCTCAGGTCCTCAGGCCTTTCCCCACCGCCCCTCAAAGAGGGTGAGGTGCCCAAACCTGCTGGATGGCAGGGGCTGTCCCAGCCTAAATGGTGTGCATGCACACGTTTGCACTTGTGTTAGTGCGCCAGGGGGTAGTTAGAGGTACAATGATCAGGTTTGTGCAGAGGGAGGATTTTACAGGTGCATGCATCACTTCCAGCTTTAAAATTGAAGGGCCTGACTCCCTGCTCTCTGCTCCACAGATGTAAATCTGGGGTAACCCACAGTTGGTGGCAGGGAAGCAGAACCAGGCCACACGTCACATTGTTTGCTACATACAGGACAAAGCACCCACTCCCAAGGTCACACACTTTGAACAGGAACATGCTTTGCTCAAACCTTGGATGACTAATGCATGTTTTATGTACAAGTAGGGGAGCTTTCTGCATTAAACCGTCCCTTTTACTCACTGTTTCACTGTGCCCTCTGGGCCCTCCTTGTTTGCATCCCATAAAAGCTTTCCTGGTCTCTGGAGGGTTTTTTTAATGTAATAATTCTTCAGGGATTAAAAAACCCTTATGTGCGTTATTAGGATCAGTTGTGAGTGGCTCCACCCAAGGAGTTAATCTACAGGCAGCTCTTTAATTCATGCTAAAACCTTTTGCAGTGGGTTTAGTGAGTTGCTTAGGAGTTTCTTACTGAGCTTTTGCATGTTCTCTGGTGGATTATGTTAAAAAAAAAAAAGGGTGACAGGTTTGGTTTTCCTGATCAGAAATAGTTTCTTTATTTCGGTCAAGTAAGTAATGTCCTGGCACACTTAAAAGCCAGGGAAGTATCTGCTTCATTAAATCAACTGGGTGAGTTCTGCTTTTTTTGTCTGCTTGTGTTTTGATTAGGTGTGGGCAACAGACCTTGACCTCTACTACAGTGACCAGCTGGCCCTCACTCAGCTCATGTTGTACGTGACAGATGGAAATCTGGATTGTAGCTCTGGTCGCCTTGAAGTACCACTTCCCTGTACGAAAATGAAGAGCCAGAGTGTTCAAACTGGGGAGGCCAAAATCGTAAGTAATGCTTCGCGCACCGGTGTTCGATCGAGGCATGTCTGGTAGAAAAGTCCATACCCCAGGCAAGTGGCCCAATAACTGGAGTGTTCACTAAAAGGTGGGTACAAGAGTGGAAGAAATCAGTACTTTCTCCCTCTGCTATTCCTATTTAGACTTGTCTTCAAAGAAAGGATTGACCCCTTGTAGACGGACCTTGGAGTGGTGGAGGTATCCAGCTGCAGGAGACAGGTCCTGGCTGTGAATTCCCAGGGGAGGGAAGCCTCTGCCTGCAGACCGGAGTTGGGCACGTTAGTCCTGGAGAGGCCTGGGCTCAGGACACACTCTTGTCTTCGGTGTCCTTCTTGGCTACCATCAGTAGCTCTCCGCTCAACCTGCTGGCTGTTGTGTATCCCTGTCTGCGGTCCCTGCAGAATGGGATACACCGGCAGCAGGCACCTAAATCCACTCTGGATTTTGTTCTGGTAGCTGGGGATGAAACAACGAGCGCTGGGCAGCTTACATCCTTTGGAGGATCTCATGACTCTGAGCTCAGACCTGTCCAGCATGGCGGCATTAATACTGCCCAGCGTCACCGGGATGTTGCAAAGCCAAATAAGCCAGTGTTTTAAAAATACTTCGATATCGTCATAAGAAGCGTGCCATGCACACAGTGTTATTATTTGTTGTATCATCTATAGTGGGTCATGGTTTAGGTCTCACAACCATGAGATTGTGGAAGGCAGGGCCAGGTGAAATCCTCTAGAGAAAGTCAGGGTGAGTTAGGAGATGCTTGCAAAGCAACCGCCATGCTCATGCCATTGGCCAGAAGGCGCAGCCCCCATTTTGTAAGGGGAGGAGAGATGTTGCACCATCCCCGAAGTGTCAGGGAGCTGTAATTTAGAGGTTAAGGAGATCCTGATCTATTGTTCTTCTCAAGCAGCCACTTTCACTTGGAGAGGAGTAAATTAGATATGATTAGTCCCAGTAGTGCATGTTTTAGAAATGAAGAGTAATCAAGTAACAACTTTTTTAATTAAAAATCTGTCAGGATTAACATAAACTGTCTCTCTATCCTGTACTTTTTCCCTCACTCTTTATTTCTTTGACTCGTATCTCCTTAAGAGTTAACTACAAAAATGTTCCATCTTCATACATATCTCTAGAAAAAAAAACAAACCAAGAGACAAATGCTTTTACAGCACATGATCTGTAATGAATGATTAAGTAAAACACTTTGTGTAAAATTATGATGTTAATAATGATTCTGTCCCCTTTAATTTATTATATAGTCTCTGTGCTGGTAGGTTTGATTTTGATAAACTAGAACAGCAACTGAGTTTGTGTGATGATTTTATTTTTAGAAATCCTTCTTTGAAAGAACAAATTTCCTAGATACTGCTGCTACTGTAATTATGTACAAAACCAATCACTCATTATAGTTAGGATACATTATCTTCTAGACAGATGAGGCTAAATAAGCAACACATTAATAATTCATACTGCAGTTCATTATGCATGTGTATGCATGCTTTGTAGCTGAAATAAGCACCTCATCAACCTGATGCCAAGCCTTAAACAATAGTTCTGTGTTATTGCAGCCACATTCAAGTTTACGCTTGTTAAACTGCTACTTGGATTATTTTATCAAGCATTCATTTATTTGTGGTCCTCTACTGCCGAGAACAGATTTTGGAAGCTCCTTTTTTAAGTTAATGACTTGAGCAATGGGTGTTATTAATTCTCAGAATATTATAAACATGATTAATTTTCAGGCAGAGATGTATGGCGTAAGGATTTTTGCGACGTCGACGTAGATGCGTCAATGTTGAAACAAAAATCATTTTGGAAAAAGCACTGTAAATTATATGCTTCAGTGTGCAGTATCCCCTTTTCAAGAATGAAGAGCCCAGTCCTTCCACCAGCTAAAGCCAAGGTTCAGTTCAGCATCTCTGTTCAAGGCCGGACCTAAGCAAAGCTTAATTCCTATCCTGAAAAGGGATGGTATTGAGCAGGCACTTGCATGCTTTACTGAATCTCAGCCACTGTGCCAGCCCCACTGATGACACCAGGCGTGCTCACGTGAGCATTGTCCCTCCTGGTAAGTGGATAGGGACCTGCCGAGCCAGAGAGAAACAAGCCATGCCCGCTCCAACTGAGTGGGCAGCGTAGAGCAGTACTGAGCACATGGCCAAAGCCACTCACCCCCAACAAAATGGGCATGTGTGAAGCAGGAGCTAGTGGGAAGTGCTTGCTTCTTTGTGGCAGTCCAGGGCTTGAGAAAAAGGCAGCACAGACGCAGCTTGGGGAACTTGAAACTGCAGCTGGAAGACATACGTGTGAAAAATAATCTTTACGGTTTTCTTTTGTGCTATTAAGGACTCGGAGCCAATTCAGATATGACACATTCAAAGATCCCCCCTGATACGGCAAGGGAGACCCCCCTAACTGCAGCAGCACAGAGGGCAAACTAGTGTGAGGCTGCCAGGGAGAACAAAACTCAGTGTCTGTGGCCACGTTTCTGGGGTGCTCTGGCAGGACAGGCCTTGATTCCAGAGCAGCCCTTGGCTCTTTAAGGACTGGAAAGACAGGTCTACTGTGAACAGGATAAGGGAGCACTGGTTTTCTCCATAAGAGACAAAATAGGACAGTGGGAGTTGCATGCAGGTATGGAAGGGACAGTGAAGACCTCCTATATTGAGGGTTTGTCTTCATGAGGTCTGAAAGGTGCATTTGACATGATCTAACAATGCACCTTTACACCCTAGTCAAGGTGAATCCTTTTAGGTGAGTCTTTTGCGTGCGATTACATAGTCTGAACACAAGACTGGTAATCCTGGCTTGGACCCCATGGCCTTGGACAAGCTGGCAAGAGCCTGATCCATCTCCGGTTGCATTCAATGAAAACACTTCCATTCACTTCAGAGAGATTTGAGTCAGATCCCTTGTACTAGCTGAGACTTAAAATAAAATGCACAAATCAATATGGAGTTTGAGCCTGAGAAATGTTTTTTGCCTTTCTTTTATTTCATAGCAAAATGCTATTGATTGGACACCATTAATAAAGAGGTAAAATAATATGTAAGCAAAACTTTTAAGTCCTAGCTTTGCAGTACTTGATTGTACTTTCAATGATTTTATAAAAAGGCTATGTCTCATATTTGTTAACTCGTTTGGATTCTGCCAGCCTTACACTTGCCTGTCTCACCTTGCTCTCAGGAGCAACGCCTGTAGAGTCATGCGAGTAGAGGAGACCGTCAGAACAGGGTTCTTTAATACTGGGCACATCTGCTATCTCTCCTAAAACACTGTGTCATGGGGAGGAACTGAGGGGCAGACCCCGAGGAGCTGGTGGGGAACCCTGGGGTTAGGAAGCCACTGGGGAAGGCAAAAGTAAAAGGAAAGAAACAAAAAACTTCTTGCCTGTAGCAGGATCCGCGGCGAAGCCAAAAATGGAGGCAGGACCCGAGCGGCTCGTTAGCTGCACCTTTATACAGCTGCGGCCAGCGGATAACGCCGGCAGTAGGAGCCTGCCAGTGGATGTAAAAAGAGCCACTGGCAAGGAAGCGGAGCAGGGACCTGCAGGGACCTTAACAGGGAGGTCCCTCCCAGAGCCTCTACGAGGGGAAAAGGGGAGGGAAGCTGCTTCTCCCAACACGGGGAACGCAGCGAAGCCCGCCGCAGGAACAACACTGCCAGCGGCAGCACAGGGAGTGAGGAAGCTGTCATCCCTCGCTCAGACCAGGGAACCGGCCCTGTAGACCGGAAAGAGCGGAAGGAGGGTTTCATAGATTTCATAGACATTAGGGCTGGAAGGGACCTCGGGAGATCATCGAGTCCAGCCCCCTGCCCAAAGGGCAGGAAGTCAGCTGGGGTCATAGGATCCCAGCGAGATAAGCATCCAATTTGCTCTTGAAGGTGTTCAATGTAGGTGCTTGAACCACCTCCGCTGGCAGACTGCTCCAGACCTTGGGGGCTCGGACAGTAAAGAAATTCTTCCTTAAGTCCAGCCTGAAACGGTCTTGCAGGAGTTTGTGACCGTTTGACCTCGTCATCCCTTGGTGACGAGTGATGCCAGGGGCTATACCAGGGAGCTGGAGGGAGCAGCAGCCACCAGGACGCCAGACGAAGTGGGACGTTGCAGGCTCCGGTGGGCTTGAGGAGGCTCCCCAGGTGGGAGACGAAGGGCATAAGCAGCACAAGGGGCTGCAGAAGACGGGTCCCAGTGGCGTAGAGCCCCCCCGACGAGGGATGTGTGGGAGGCGTGTGGAGAAAGGCCACCACGGGTTCAGCGAGCCCACAGGCAGGTGGAAGAGTGAGGATGAGAGCGTTGGAGCTGGCAGTCTAGCCAGGTCCCAGTTTATGGCTGCCTAAGGACCTCGGGCATCTGAGGCCTGGCATTGCTGAGCTAGTCACGAGTATAGAGGGCAAGAGGGCAGAGACCTTCCCCTTTTTGTGCACATCTTCATATTTTCTTTGTTGTTGATAACGTTTCTTTTGTTTCCCACCTTTGGAGGGGTTGTGGTGCAAGGTATCTAGGGACCAGGTGTTGCTTGAGACCAGGAGGGGTCGCTATCCCCTGGGAGGCCAGGCAGTAGTAAGGCGCTGTGGGCGGAGGTAGGGTTAGGCCCGCAGGCTGATACAACCATCCCCGGTGAGCATCTGCAGAACCCCAACAGTCGGAGAAACCGGCCAAAGGACATCGTGAACCCGTCAAGGCAGGGTGCGAGGGCAAGGTAGAGGGGAGGTGGAGCCTCGCAGAAGATCGTCATCCAGCTGTCCCATACTCGAGAGAACCCCAGCAGTCGGACACCCCACCACTGGAATAAGATACAAAGTCGTGGCAGGAGAGATTGGGGGAGAGACTATTCGGCAGAGAGACATCCACTCGGCGGGACAGCAGGGACGGACAGGCAAACACCTCCAAGCATCCGGGGCTGGATGGCGCGGGACGAGATGGGCACACACTGAGTAAATCCAGCAGCTACATTCTCAGTGGCATTAAAGCTTCCATTTTGTTAGACCTAAAAATATACCTCCGTTGACAGCTGGCCAACACTGAAGGACATCCTCGTATACACATGTTTCAAAACCTTACATCCTGGAGATGCACAGGATTGGATTTTATTTCAACTTAATCACCTAAATGCCAATCTATTCCACCCTGTTCAAGCCCTGAAAAATCCATAGGTACATCTACTGATGTAACAGGCTATCAGGACTTGTAGTAGAGATGATATCTTTTATTAGACCAACAAGATTTTTGCAAGAAAAGTTTATTTAATTGCAAGCTTTCAGGTGCAAACACCCTTCATCAGACATTGGATAAAAGATTGTAAAAGTTCTCTTTTCTCCAGTGCCTGATGAAGAGTGTACAATCTTTTCGCCAATTCCTGATGAAGGGCATTTGTGCCCAAAAACTTGCAACTAAAAAATTTCTTTGAAAAAAATCTTGTTGGTCTTATAAAAGATACCACCTCTACCACGAGTCCTGATTGTCTTTTCCTCGAGACCAATACGGCTACAACCTGGATACCTATGTAACAGGCTGTCATCTAACCCTTAGGAATGAGTAAAAAGAAGTAGTAAGGAGAAAGATCTACCCACCTTTT
Source organism: Crocodylus siamensis (assembly GCF_052110815.1). Classification (NCBI taxonomy): domain Eukaryota; kingdom Metazoa; phylum Chordata; order Crocodylia; family Crocodylidae; genus Crocodylus; species Crocodylus siamensis. The sequence goes on along the minus strand of NC_143409.1, from coordinate 3,868,822 downwards.
GTATTGGTTTCTTGGGGACTTGAGCAGGATGGAATAGGATCACATTTAGGTACCTAAGTCCATTGGGCCTAAGAGGTGGAATAGAATCTGGTCCACTGTTCCTTGGTTTCATTTTCCCTTTGTAAGAACATGCTTCTTGTCTCTGAAAAGAGCTGACACCCAACCCTCTTGAGATACCACAGAAAGGATGATCGAGACAAATAGGTTTTCCTACATTCAGAAAACTTGTTTGCGCCAGAGCTCCTGGATCCAGTGTTGGTCCTGCAGTGTGTGTTTCTGAGAGCACAGCATGCATGTGACGGCAGAGCAAAGCACTTCTTATCAAGCATGAACAATACACAACGGGGTAAATCCCACCTTTGCATGTACTCAGCACCCATTGACTTCAAAGTAATGCTGTACAGCGGCTCACACCGAGTCACAAAGCTCTCCCAAATCAAGCTGAGCTTGTGGTTCTCCTATGAACATTCAGTGAGTTTGAGTCATGTTGCACAGGCCTTGTGTCTTAAGCTTGTGGCGAAATGCCGGGCTAGCGGCTCCGGCACCGCTTAGGGGAGCCGTGGGCTTTGCGGAGTTGTGCGAGCGCGCGGCTTGTGGAGCGGAATTGAGGTAGCTTTTAGCCGCCCTCGAGGTTCACCGAGTTGGCACAAGTAGACGACTTAAAGTAAGTAGTTAGTGTCTCTTAATCTATAGGGTGTCCGTTGGTAAACGAGGTTCCAGAGCCAGCCCTTGCGTTCCAACAGTGGGGCTAGTCCAAAGCTGGGTGCAGTGCCGGCTCCTTAAGTCCCAGAACTGGTCAATGGCTCATTGAGATGGAATGTTAGTAATAAAAGTTATTACAGAGTAGATAGAGTAAAATAAAAAGATTTTATTCACTCACCTGGCCTCACCCTCTTACAAGTAAGAGGGGAGGCCGGTTGGAACGAAGTTGCAGTAAATACAAGTATAGCGAGCGTAGATATGCTGTCTAAGCTATGATGAGAGGCAGTCGAGAAGCGGAGTCTCCGATGTTTCTTCAGTTACAGTATGCCGGATACTACAGGGGTCTGTTGGTTCACAGGGTTCCAGAGCCAGCAGCTGCCGGCCCCGTAGTCCCAGAACTGGTCAACAGCTCATGAACGGGATACTCTATAGGGTGTCTGCTGGTTCACGAGGTTCCAGAGCCAGCCCTTGCGTTCCAACAGTGGAGCTGGTCCAAAGCTAGGTGCGGCTGCCGGCCCCGTAGTCCCAGAACTGGTCAACAGCTCATGAATGGGAAATACAAAGCAATACTGTAACACGGTGAATCGTTGTCAGTTGTCGGATTTCTGAGGCCTTTATCTTCGCTGGGATACGCCCAGGCGGGGAGGCTGAGAACCGGTCTGCGGGGTGATCAGGCCCACAGAGTTTTCCAGTTGTCGTCTCTGCTGCTTCCTGCTTTTTTGCCTCTTTTATAGATGTTTGCTGGACTGCCTCTATGACACTAACTATCATATATAGAGATAGGATAATTTTCTTTTACATAATTATTGCTAGGCAGACTTTCTATATAAGTTTCATTTCTGCAGAAATGACACTTCTAGATAAGAAATGAAATCTACAGAATGCACATGTGTAGCTTAATGTCAGTGGAGAAAAGTACAAAGCGTTCATTTTGATTAACAGTCGACTTCAAGGTTACATAAATGTGAGAGTGCCGCGCGGCAGTTATACAGAAAAGGAAAAATAATATAAGGTCTTTGCTAAAAACTATAAGATAGTTACAAAGCTCAGAGTGTTTTATGGAACAGATCCTGAGTGCCAGGTGCCCCTGCTTTGCATTGGCTTTAGCTAGTGTAAATCAGCACAACTCCTGTGATTTCAACTGATTTACACCAGGTGAACATTCATCCTAGTGAGCGCTGAGAACCTGCGAGGTTGTACTGTGAGAGCCTGATTCCCTGTTACGCTTTTGTAGCCACAAAGATATGCAGAGACTTTGTTTCAAGTGTGTACACATGCACTTTAATGTGCATTTGCCTATTTTAACACACGTTAGTGTTACAAAAAAGCACGCTTTTGCTAATGCACGTTAAAATAGGTTAATGTGCCTTTTTCCTAGTATCTCACAATGGAGGTAATACATTTAATGCGCATGACCAAAAGTACAATGATGAACATGTAGATGTGCCCAGTAAGAACCAAAAGCTGTTTCAAAACCATGAAGAGCCGTAGCTTGGGTGCAGGCGCATAGGGAGTGCCCTGTAGAGTTGCTGCAAATTCACTTTCCAAAACCCCAAACTCTAAGCAGCCTGGAAAGAAGGCTGTTCCTGTCCCCCGCAGACAGAGCCCAAGAGACTCAACCATGTCTATATTAACTAATAACAAGGCTCATTTTAGGGCAGAACTTGCTGCAATTTTCATATCTTGTAACTTAATGCAAAAACAGGACTGGAATAACTTTGACCTTTATGGCAGTAACCGCATGGTGACATGCTTGGTGATCATACTGGTCTGTGGAGTGCTTGCACCTCACGCCTACATACCTATAGCTCTGGCTGCTGCCCTTGTATCTGAACAGCATTATCAGAGGGTGTGGAAGAGCTGGGTTTCCTCAGACATGATGCTGCCATCCATCAGCCTTCAGCAATTCCCAAAAAACTATTTGGCTTTCCTATATCATACTGGCCTACACTTTTCAGCTTTGTAATAGTGCAGAACAGCAAAGAACATATTGAGTTTTGCATTGCCATATTATACATATGAAAGACCATGCTTTTAGAAAAGGCCTCTGCCTTTTCAGATACAAACTTTGATGACTGCAGATTTTTGGATGAGGCACTAAACTACCAGATTTGTACCACGGTAACCCTCTATGCCTGCAAACACGGTGCTCACTTGAGCAGACTTGAAGTAAGGCCAGGTGAAAACTGGGCCCTAATGAATCCACCCAGAACCCAAGGATGTCCATTGACTATAGGCACTGGAATCTCCATTCAGATCAAATAGCAGCTGATCATATAACTTGAACAAAATGTAGAGATCTACAGAGAGTAATAGATATTGCACTTGGCTACTAGCAGCTTAAATCCAGAGTGGCACCCTCACTGGCAGAATCTGGTAGACTGGTTTTATAGAGCTAGCAAGATAATGACATCGACGGGTAACTCACTCGTGTTACACCGATAGCAGGAGGAGAATCTGAGTCACTGCACAGAAATCTCTGTTTCTGATAGGAATGGGGATTCCACCTGCATAATCAATGGAGCTATCCCAGCTTCACACCAGTATAACTGAGAGAAAAAAATCCTTCACAGTAAGTAGAAAATTGAACGTGCTTTATATGAAAGGATATGGAATAAACATGATGTTTTTCCACCCCCCAGTCGTATCCACTAAGCAGCCGCTATGCTGTCCTGAGCAGTCAGATGAGGCACTCCAACCTGTCTGTAATCTACTACAGTGTTCTCCTCCAGATGTGTAAGGCTCATGGCATTGGATTTGATGTCCAGGTAAAAAAGGAAAAAAAGTTATAACAAGTGTAACGTTTGCTCTGCATAACTTGGTATATGGAAATTCCAGTCCCCTGAAATGGGACTGTAGCAGGGCACTGAAGTGCCTGCTACTTGTGGAGCAATAAGTAAGGAATCCAGCTGCGGGTTGCCAGGGTAACCGATGGGAGTCAGCTGACCGGAAGGGGCAGGGCCTGGCTCCCTTATAACCCCAGGCTGAGGCCAGGCAGGGAGTTCCCTGCTGGCAGCCAAGGGAGAAGCCTGACTGCACAAGCAGCTCCTGATTGCTGTTACGGGGTGGAGAATTCCCTGGTAGGGACTGAATGTTGTTTAGGTTAGATTTTATGTTATAGCCCAGGGGCTTGTGTTTTGTGGTCGCTGTTTAGACTGGTGGTTTGGGTGAGGCTATTAGGGGTTGGAGGAGGCCTCATAGGGGACCCCGGTAGTGTGGGGACCCCAGCGCCTGCGAGGGCGCAGCATTTGGGTGCACTGGCCCTGGCGCCTGCGAGGGCACAGCACTTTGGGGTGTATAGACCCCAGCCCCAGAGAAGGGGTGCAAAGTCAGAGGCCAGGTAAGGCCGAGGCCACCTGAGCCAGGAAGGGGTTCGAGACCCCAAGGAGGAAAGTTAGGGCCAGGCACAGCTAGGGCCACCTGAGCCCACCTGAGCGAGAGAAGCCCTAGAGCCAAGGGGGCAGCAAGAAGCCTTAGAGCCAAGGGGGCAGTGAGAAGCCCCGGAGAGAGGGCAGTGAGGAGCCCCAGAGAGGGGGGGCAGCATTGACAAATGCCCAGTGAGGTGCCCAGTGGAGCAGGGCCACAGAGAGCCCAGGGAGGACAAGGGGGCCAGAATATAGTAAGACCCAGACTAACCGATGTGAGTACCATCTGCAAGGCTTAGGCTCCGGTGTGAGGGGTGGAAAGGAGCTGCGGATAGCGCCCCCTGGCATCTGGGCAGAAAATGGGCAGCCTCCTGCTTAATTAACATCCTCTAAACAATTAACAACAAGGCATGGCAGGCGAGAAGGCGGGCAGTTGGCCCATAACAGAAGGGCAGGGTGACTAGTGGGCAGACCCCGAAGAGGCACACCTGTCACAGGGACACAGGCAGGGTAAAGTCACATGAACGTGGTGGTTGTAGGAGTTTGTTGGTAATAGGAGGATGGCCTGGTTGCAGTTTAAAATGTAATTCTTTTTAGCAGATTTTCTGAGACTGATTTCACAGACATTAAGGCTGGAAGGGACCTTGGGAGATCATCAAGTCCAGCCCCCTGCCCCAGGGGCAGGAAGTCGGTTGGGGTCACAGGATCCCAGCAAGATAAACGTCCAAATGCTTCTTAAAGGAGTCCAGAGTAGGTGCTTGCCCCACCTCTGGGGCAAGTCTGTTCCAGGCCTTGGGGGCTTGGACAGTAAAGAAGTTCTTCCTTATGTCCAGCCTGAAACGGTCTTGGAGGAGTTTGTGACCGTTGGACGTTGTCATCCCTTGGGGCGCTCTGGTGAACAGACGTTCCCCCAGATCCTGATGCATGCCCCTGCTGTACTTATAGGCAACCAACAGGTCACCCCTGAGCCTGCGCTTTTCCAGGCTGAAGAGTCCCATGGCTCTCAGCCTCTCTTGATAAGGTCTGTTCTCCTGCCCTCTGATCATGCACGTGTCTCTCCTCTGGAATCTCACAAGCTTCTCCACATCCTTCTTGAATCGCAGAGCCCAGAATTGGATGCAGTACTCCAGCTGTGGCCTCACCAAGGCCTAGTACAGCAGGAGGATGACACCCTGAGACTTACTTGAGAAGCATCTATGGATGCAAGACAGAGTTTGGCTTGCTTTACCAGCTGCAACATCACATTGGTGGCTCATGTTCATCTTGTGGTTAATCATGACCCCCAAGTCCCTTTCAGCCTTGGTGCTAGCAGCCAAAATGTGTGAAACCTATTTATTCCACCCCTGTGCTCTGCTTGGGGGCCCCAGCTGAGTGGCACATCCTGCCCAGTGTCTGTCAAAGCCCAACAAGGCAGTGAAGCCTCCTTAGAACAGCCCTAAACACATGCCCCAAGCTGTTCTCAGACTCTGTTTCAGGCATGCTTCTTGCCATGCAGGTAGAGATGCCCCAAGACTCCTAGACTGCCTTATTCCCAGGATTTGGTGCATCCTGAATGTGTAGGCAGGGCATATTTTTTAGTGATATTCAGGTGCTGTTTGGAAACAATGTAGACAAGTCCCTGCATAACAAAGGTTTCTTTAGCAGGCCCCATACTATAAATAAGGTTAGTTTAGCTACAGGTCTTCTGTTGGCTTCCTTTAGCTGTAGTATAGTTAGGTTTGGGAGGATTCACTTTTTATTGGCAAACATTGATTTCAACTCACACTCACAGAGCGAGGTAAAAATATTTCCATCGTTAATAATCAAAATTTATAGAAAGGGAGCATAAGAAAAATGATGGCTGATGGAGTGTGTGATGGTGATGATGGGGGAGCAGTCCTAGAGAACGGTGCCAAGTGTAGTTTGGACTGCAATTCCCAGAAACCTCAGGGGACTGGGAACAAAGGAAGAGGAAGTGACAAAGCAGGCAAGGGAGCTACGGGTGAGTGGAGCTGGGACCGATGGCAGCTCTGCCACTCAGCTGGCGGCAGCCCTACAGTAGTTACGTTTGTCGCGGCAGGCGGTTAAACTGCACGATAATAACAGTGTACTGTAATTGATAAATCGTCTGCCTCCCACCTACTTAATTTTGTGCAATCCTGAAAATGTAAATCGATAAAAATCTGAATAAATGCTTAAAAGTAAACATCAATATTAGCTGTCAAAATGATTAAAAAATAAAAATCAAATGCTGCCGAGCCTAAGTATATTATTGACTCCTTGAAAGCTATAGTGCTGCGGGTTTTGCATTAACTAGCTGCATACGAAGTGCAGATGATTTTGTAAAAGAGGGGAAGAATAAGATGATGAGAAAAGGCAGATGATAAAGGTGAACAGTAGGAGAGATGAGAAAGAAAGAAACCTCTTCATTGGAGAAGGGAGAGCTAAAGGATTATTAATAGAAGGAGGAAATATCAAGAGAGGAGAAAAAGAAATAGGCTAGTGGGTAAAATGAAGATAAAAGCTGGTATTCAGAGGAAAAACAGCAAATGGAAAGCGGTATTAAGGGGTGGAGGGTTTCATCCTGAAAGCTACAGTCATCCTTCAAGCTGTCCCACTCCAAGCCTTGTCTGGGATGGGCTGTTATATTAGGAAATTTTTCTATATTCCTAGTGACTGTCATGGCTCAATACATCTAACTATTAGGCCCCATGAATTTTGTTGGTGAACCTATTGACTCAGAATGAATTGGAAGGCATTATGAAAGTTCATGTTAAGTCAGCACCTAAGAACAACTGAAGAAACTTATTTTAAGGAGCATGAAAAACTAAAGTAATTTCTACTGTACTAAGAATTTAGTGTTTTTATGCATCATCTTAAATGAGCTGGACCATGTACAGGTCAAGTTTGAAAGTATCCATCCATGATCATCCCACACTGTAGAGGGAATAAAATATTTATTACTGAGTAGTAGCCTTGAAATATGTGTATTTGGATTTACAGAAAATTACCACTTTCTGTTCTCAAGTATAAATTACTTAGGTTATGCTTACTAATGATCCATTACACACATTTTAAAACTAACCTTTCTTTAATTACGTGATTATGTACTTACTTTCCATGTACAGTACATTTTAGACATCTGTAACTGGAAGTGTTGTTTTCAGAAACAATTAAAAGAGAGGTTTTTTTCAATTTAACAGGAAAAACAAGGAACCATTTTTATGCTATATGAAGACCGCAGGCGATACAGATTGGGAATGATGTGAGTACACACTGTAAATTAAATAACTGGATAAACTGATGGAAAGATTTTAAACTGAAGAAGGTGAAAAGACAGAGTACTGATGTCATGGATTTTAATAAAACTGATGATTTACTTGAAGGCAATGTAGTGTTCCAGTGATGGTCACCTGTTACTGAGAAACTCTGATGACTCTCAGTAGGGGTGTGTGAAGCTAGCCCTGTTGGATTCGGATTTGGATTCGGCCCAAATCAGGGACAGTGATTCAATTCATGAATTTGGATCACTGTCCCCGATTCGATTCGACTGAATCCAGATTGAAGATTTGATGCCGATTTGGAGAATCAGCAATTCAGACATAGACACAGCTTTAAATGTTTTTTCTACGTACCTCAAGGTACCAGTGCAGCCTGTGATCGCTGCAATGCTGGGGTGGATGGAGCATCCCATAGGAGTGTGGGTGGCCCTCCGTGTGCTCGGCGGCGAACCTGGAAGTGTTCTGGGTCTGCCAGGGAGCATGCAGGGAGGCCCCCCCCGCATTCTCCTGGCTCAGCAATCAGCTGTGGTGGGACCCAAGGTGCCCCCCCAGACCCAGGAGGCACCAGTCGCTGAGCCAGGGGAATGCAAGGGGCCCCCCCAGTGTGCTCCCCAGTGGACCTAGAAGTGGACCAGAAGTGCTTCTGGTCCACTTCCGGGTCTGGTGCCAAGCGCACTGGGGAGCCTCATGTGCTCCTGTGGGACACTCCATGCACCCCAGCATCGCTGCATTCATGAGGCCCTGCTACCTCGAGGTATGCAGAAAAAACATTTAAACCAAATCTTTCCAAATCTCTCTGAATCAATTCACAGGCTTCCGATTCTATTCGGAGAGAGTAAAGGATCCTGATTCAATTCAGATTTGGAGATTCATACACCGAATTGGGCTGAATCTCTGCTGAATCAAATCAGGGACTGAAGCTTCGCACAGCCCTAACTCTCAGTAAGACTGCCAGGCTGCAGACAGGGAAAGGCTTTGCTAAATGACTAACAGAGTAAGCAGTTGTCTGTCTTGCAGCCTGCAGTCAGTGTGAAGATACCCAAGCCAGCTTGACACGAGCTCATTTGGGTACAAGTAGCAGTCTAGGCATTGCAGTATTTGAGCACTGCATGGGCTGTATTACTTTGCCTCTTGCCAGCTCCACCTGGAGCTCTGTGCAGCCATATCTGGACTGGCACTAGTATCCCAGTGAACTAGTTTAGTTTGAAGCTAGCTGGGGAGTCCCTACACCAAGGTTGAACAAAATGGTGGATCTGGCTGGCAGCTGGACTCCATTTCCCAGCAGCCGCTGCCCACATGGCTGAGGTTGGTCTCCATGGAGACCCCAGCCACAGTTGCAGGTGATAGCACAAGGCTGGGGTGCCATGAAGACTGGCCCTAGCCACACTGGCAGGGCACATGGCAGGAGAGGACAGGGGGCTGTTCCAGAGCCACTGGGATCTTGCAGTGTGGGCAGCTTGGTTGAGGCTAAGACAGAGCCACGATCTGCAGCCTGCATGCTCTGGGCAGGGGCACACAGGCAGCAGATCATGGCTCTGCCCTGGCTCGGGACCACACTGTCACCGCTGCAAGAAGCCAGGGCAAAGCCACGATCTGCTGCTCGTACACCCCTGCCAGGAGCATGCACGCTGCAGATCGCAGCACTGCCCTGGGCCCAACAAAGCTGCCCCTACTGCAAGCTCCCAGTGGCTCTGGAGCAACCCCCTGTCCTGTCCTGCCACACCGCTGCCAGTGTAGCTGGGGCCAGTCTCCATGGCAACCCCAGGCTTGCTATCCCAGCTGTGGCTGGGGTCTCCATGGAGACCGGCCCCAGCCATGAAGGCAGGGACTTCTGGGAAATGGAGTCCACTGCCAGCCAGGACTTTGCCTGCCCCTGCCCTACACTGTGCCACTGTCTGCAGAGTAAACGTAGCTTGAGTTAGTGCAGTTTGTGGATCAAGGAACTGAAAGAGAAATTAGAAAGATAATCAATTAAGTAAATGAATCTCAGCTGAACATGGGACGGGCCACGACCCCTTGCCTCTTCCTCCTGACCATCTGAGGTGGCCAGTCCTAGACATGCACGCATACGTACGTCTTTGTATGAATGTGTCCTCTTATGGGTTGTCATAGTAGCTGTACAAGTACTTGTATCCCTTGCATAAGTGTAAGTCTCTAGGGTGTATGAGTTCATTTATTTCTGACCTCATGCCAACAACACCTAATTCCCTGGAGAGCTCTCAGATGCATTTGTCACCCTGACGTAGCCATGCAAACTCACTGGGTCTTACACTTTGTGATCCACGTTTATCCTCGCAACAAGGCTGCAAAATAGGAGGCAACCCACATCTTTCATTTGGAAACAGTTGCAAGAATGCAGCAGTTTGGTTCAATTTGTAACACCATTGAAATAGCTCATCTGTATAATTAATCTTGCACTATGCTCATGTTCATTGCTGCTGTGGTCCACTAAAGAAGGCTTGTTTCCCCTCAACATAGGAGGCTACAGTGAGGATCTGTATATATTCCTAAGAGACTGCAGCACCAAAGACTAACATTGATGCTTCTAAGTATGACACAACTGTCTGAGAAATGTTTGTGAAGTTTGGATGTCTGCATGTCCAAATGTGCTCTATGCATGAATTGTATCTCAATATGCATGGGGCAGCAACAATGCTTTTAAACTAATTTAAATGTTAAAATAATGTGCTAGTGCCACTGTCCTAACTCAGTGGTAGCCTTCTGCTTAGAATAGCTGAACCCACTGCTCTCCTCTGCTAAGTTGATTAATAAAAATTATTTATTACACAAATCCTTTCTGTTGACAAGTTAAAATGGAGCCTCATCTTTCATATCTCCCTGAAGATTGCCACCTTGTGAGATTGAAAATACTCATTAAATTCCATCACCAGACAGGCACAAATGAGAGGGTGATTGTTTCTAAGCATGTGAAGGAAATCATTGGTAAACTCATTTGTTTGGATATCATTAACAGAACAATCGGAGAGGATCTCCAGGGGGTCCTCATGACCTTTGCTCGCAATCTCTTCATCATCCATCAAGAAATATCAGCACCTAATATGCAAGGCGAGACCAATTTTAAGGTGAGGTGTTAATTAACTAACGATCCTGGTTAATTTCTGTACAAGGGCTGAAAATACCTCATGCTGTATCGTAAACAAGTGCTAAACCATTCCTGTTTTATTGTTAGCAGTACATATTTTACAGTGTCTAGGTCAATATAGTAAGTCTCCCAGTGAACTTGTTAGTTAAATTTAATAGTTTGAAACTTTTTCTTTAAAAGCAGAGAGGTTCTAGCATGAAACACGAAATCTTTGGAGTTTCTCTTGTAAAGGTAAAGAAGCCCACCTTGCTGCTGTAGGTAATTGTCACAGGCTATAGGTAATTGCCTCTGGTTTCTTTTTAAAGGGATACAATCAAGATGACAAATTAAAAAACAAGCATCCCTATTTTACTAATAACCACTTGGATTATTACATTATTAGATTATTTTAAGAAATCCAACCCACCTTCCAGCAGCTAATCAGCTGCTTTAGCCCTTGCATGTCACCTTGAACGCTGAGCTAGATTATTCAATTTCTTTTTTGTTCCCTTCATCCAACCTCCTCTGGACAAAACCAGCCCACCTCGCCCAACCTCCTGCGCCAGGAGACGCTGCAAAGTCGAGACAGAGCTGCTGAGTTGGTCCTTGTAGCTTAAGGTTTTCTGTACTGGCAACGTTCCCCAAAGAATCGTTGGCGCTTGCTCTGTCAGTCTTTTGTGCCAGTCTGCTTGTTTAAAAGAGACTGGAGTGATAATGAATCCAGCCCTATGCTCAGCCTTGTCTATTTGCTGGCCCCAACCAAAAATAGTACATGCCAGCTAAGACCTGAAAAACAAGCTGACTATAAACAGTATATTTAGGAGGTAAGACATTCAATCTGCAAGAGGAAATAAATTGTAAAACTACAAACCTACCATTGGAACTACAATAAATTGTAACCTACAAGCAAAAGCACAGATTGCCAATATGATAAATATTTACAGCCTCGGTTGGCGAGGCGGTTCTTCCCTTGTCCCATACCAGCTTTTCGATCCAAAGAGTAGCATAACCTTCCAGCAACTATTCTCCTGCTAGCTCATATGCCCCTTCGCTTTACATCTGGACCATAGGCATTTTGTTGAAAGTTATGAGGGCACCTTGTTTATCAATTTGTGCTCTTAGTCATAGGGAATAAGTTTAAAACAGAGTCTTTTAAATGGTAAGTCTGTTTGTTCCTGTGCTGAGCAGAGTGTGAAATCACATTTTTCAGGTAAGCTCTAATCACGTTTCACCGTGTGTGGCAAAGTGGGGCTCCCCAGCTAGCCACAGTGCTAGTTTCCCCACTTGCCTTTGGGCACACCACGCACCTGTCTCACCTGCCATGCCTTGTTGCTAATTAATTAGAATATTAAGTAAGGTGGGAGGCTGCCCATTCTTGCCCCAATGCCAGGGGGCGCTATCTGCAGCTCCCATCCTCCCCTATACCGTAGCCCAAGTCTCACAGATGGCATCCAGACGACACAGTGATCCTGGCCTACAGCCGGACCAAGGTTAGGCCTCGTCGTCAGGCCTCAGTCACACACACGTTCATAGCGCCCTCCTCTCACTGGGGCCTCTCACACTCCGCCCTCTCACAGGGTGTCTTTCGTGCCTCAGCAACTTATTCTGCCTTGCTCCCTCTTGGAGTGGGCCCCTTAGGTGATAGGCTTTATCTAGTTAGTACCTTGGGTGGTCTTTTGGGCCTCTCCTGCAACCCTCACTTGGGGGTAGTGACCAGCCAATTACCCGACCAGGTCTAAGCTTCCTCTGGCCCCTTCTGGGCCAATATATATTTATCTATATCTATGTATAAACATATTGGGCTCTCAGCCCTCTGGCTTCCCCCCACTTTACTGGGGCTCCACACTACCTTCTCCCTGGGGCTGTCCCCTCACTGGGGCTCTACATCTCCCACTGTCCCACTTGGCAGGGCTCCACATATCTGCCATCTCACTAGGGCCGTCCCCTCACTGGGGTCCTCATTCCCCTCACTGGGGCTACTCATCTCTGCCCCCCTCACTTGGGGGGCTCCACACCGCCCCTCACTTGGGACCATGGGGCTTCCCTCCCCAGTGGGCTCAGGTGGCCATAGCCATGCCTGGCCCCAACTACTTTTCTTCAGGGTCCTACACCCTACAGGTCTCAGGCAGCTGCAGCCGTGCCTGGCCCCCACTCTCCCTCCTCGAGGTCTTGCACCCCACAGGGCTCAGGTGGCTGCGCCCATGCCTGGCCCCCACTACCTCCAAAGTTACCAGACCCACCTGGAGGTGAGGGCTGGGGTTAAGGCACCCCTACCTGCCTTTCACTGGGGTGGTAACTGGCCTGACATTTCCTGGGGGCTCCCACACCACTGAGAGCCCCACCAGGCCACTCACTCCTGGCAGGGTGCAGTTTTAGGTCATGCCGGGGACCAGGAGCCTCCTAGCCATCCCCTACAGCTCCTGCCCTTACCTCTGGGATGTTATGGAGCCTTGCAGCCAGGTGATGTTACTGCCTGCCCTGCCCTGCCAGCAGGGAACTGCCCTGTTTATTTGGGCGGCCAGAGATCTAAAATGGACGCTGCAATCATGCACCTGCTGGCTGCTTGGCTCCGGTCTTAAAGTGGCAGGCACCAACAGTGCCCTGCCACACCATGCAACAAACGAAACAAAGAAAACCATACTGAAAATGTAAACAGGGGTTTTTACTTCATTTTAGTTAGAGTGAATTAAGGATGATTAATATATGTGAAATAAAATTCAGCTTAATTCATTAAAAAAGAGAGAGACCATCTTGTTTTCCTGTTTACCTAAGACTTGTATATACAGCTACTCCTCGCTTAGCGTCATAATTCTTGAAAAATGTGACTTTAAGCAAAACAATGTTAAGCAAATCCAGTTACGTCACAGTAGTTATCTACTAGCAGGCGGCAGCCAAACGACGTTATTACTGAACATTGCGCGACTTTAAACGAGTACGTTCTCTAATAGATCCGTGACGTAATAACGGAACAACGTTAACCGGGATGGCGTTAAGTAAGGAGTACCTGTAGTTTCAAATAACTCCCTTGCATCCCATGGTAGCAGTGAAAAACTCCCTTGGTGCCTCCTGTCCTGGGCGTCACTGATTGCATTTTGAAAAGGCTGGCAGGCAGCAGAGCTTTTTGGCTGTTTTACTCCCCTGTAATACTCATTAAGTAACTTGTAGTCTTTGACTCTGTTACAGATGGCAATTCGAGACATTGAAGCAATCCTGGGAACTACAGCAGAGAACAAACTAAAATGTGAAGAAGAACAGTCCTCCAAAGCAGATGCTCCCCAAGAATAGTTCACTGAAATGTTTAAAGTATCTTATTATTTAAACCTCTCACAAAGCGGGGAAGGCGGGGGAGCTCCAATTTTAAGGAATGCAGGGAAAACATGATAACCTAATATTTTGTTGCCTCTATACATTGATATTTGACTTAATATTTACAGGGACTGAATGTTAATGATTACTGTGTACATTTAAATGATTAGTAAAAATAGTCCTAAAATACCCCTGTTTGTGCAAAAGGAAATCAGTAAAAAGCTGAAAAACAATACTTGCTGCCCATGCTATTCTACATGCCCTCACATTTGTATTTTGAATCCTGAGCACAGTGTCTGCCTTTCAAACCTTAGTCACAGATTCATAATTGCTGAGGTCAGAAGACATGTCACGATCTAACTAACAGCACAGCCACAGACTTTCATCCGGTGATTCCTGCCTCCAGTCCGTAACTTTTGGTTGAGCTAAATTGTCTCTCTCACATAAATCAACAGTCTTGATAAGAAGACAGGAGGTAGCAGGGAGTCTGCCACATCCCTCAATAAGTCAAGTGACTTCCCTGTTAAAAAAATCAGTGCCTTATTTTTAGTCTGGATTGGTCTAGATTTTGACAAATCTTGTTATGCCTTTGTCTGCAAATCTAAAAGAGTCCTTTGCTGTCAGAAATCTTCCATCTGCTGCAGTAGTTAAATTGGGATTAAGTTACCTTTGAAACTTCTTTTGGATGAACCAAACGGATAATGCTGTTTTAGTCTCCCATGGTGAGATGGCTTTTCTTGTCTTCAACTCATTCTGGCATCTCTTTTCTGAACTCTAAGTCACCAACATCCTTTTAAAAACATAAGTGCCAAAACTGGACATTATATTCCAATGATCATCTCACTAATGCTACGCACAGTAAAAATGCCACGTCCCAGCCTCTGCTTAGTATATCCAATGACTGTTGGCCACCATCTCCTACTAGGAGCTCATAATCAATTGGTCTCCATGACTCCTAAGGCCTGTTCAATGACCCCATTAATAGTTCCTTTTTTAGATATATCTATAAGCTAGTTTTTATCTGTTTGATACGTTCTCTGCTGATGCTGTGTGTAACTTTCTAATCAGTGTTTTACACGCATTAGAAAACCCCATATGACTACCACACTTACCTTTAGTAGGGTGGGTACATTGTTGCAGTCATGACAGTCTAGAAAATACGCGAGAAGCAAAGGATTTTTGATGATATCTTTTATTGGATGATACTGCACAGCTGAGAGAGATGTCAGACATGTCTTCGGACATGAGTGCCCTTCTTGAGGCACCTTCAGGACCCTTGCTTCTCGAGTTACCTATCTCAGCCAAACTTGCAGTCTCATCAAAAAAGACATGATTTTGTGTCACAAGACCTGTCACCCATAAAATTACATTGATGAGCATGAATTGTGTTTTTATTTTTTAAATCTGCACTGACTGCATGCCAGGCCAGCCTTTCCTGAGTTTGCCTGGGTTCCAGTAAGAACCTGTGTTTGCTTATTTACCCATCTTAAATATCAGCCATTGAGCTTTATTTTCATCCTCTGGATTGTCCTCAGCATTTCCAGATTTATAGAATAATGTTTTTTGTCCTTTGGTTTTGAAAAGGATTCTTTTCCTCTCCTCAAAACAATATTTATCCACCTAGAATTGATATAAATAATTTGGAGGTAAGTGGTAAAATATTTCTTTAGCGTCAAGTCCCTTGTCATTGCCAACAGGACAGGATGGTAGTGGACAGGGGAAGAACCGCCTCGCCAACCAAGGCTGTAATATTTATCTTCCTGGCAGACGGTGCTCTGGCTTGTAGTTTACAATTTATTTCCTCCTGCAGATTGAGTGTATTATCTCCTGAATATGCCAAGTCTCTTCCAACTTACTGCTCAAAAATTTCAAGCCAAGCCAGGATTTTCAAGGCTGTAATGGCATTTACTGTGCAGTCACAGGATATTCGTATTCTCTTTTTACGAATGCAGGTTTAACCAAAGTGCACGTGTGCCAGGATCCATTAAGTGAGTACATAATCTCCTGTATCAACCTTTGTATTTCCACGTTGGTTGACAAGGTAGTTAAAGATACAAGCAAGAACTTCCACATAAATGCTGACTTGAACCTCAGATAAGAATCTAAATTTACATACTGTAAAATTGCTTGTTTTTTTATGTCACATAATTTTAATAAAAAATTGGTTTTGGATGCACTAGCACCACATGTAGGTTTTCTGCTCTGGAATTCAGCCAACAAGCTTCCTTTCTAGAAGGCTTTTTTTCACTGCAGCTGGAAATAAGAGCAGCATGTCCCTTGCCTGTGGTAGGTACAACATTGATCTGTCACTTGCAAGGAGTCAGTTATCAAAAGACATTGCTAAGAATGCTGCGCTACTTGCTTATTAATCGTTGAGACAAAGAATTGCCATTTGTTCTCCTTTGGTGCTAGGATAAGCTCTTCCAGCTTTGTCCCCACTGCAGCCAAGGCATGCTATCTCTGTACTTGCTTCCTGCTAAAATAGGCCATTGCTGGATTTCTCACCAAGCCTCACCTATACGCAGTGTAGCATTCCCATTTGGTCACTAAAATACTGTGTGTATTGGGGTGGGAGGTCATTTCCCAAGTGTTTTATCAACCTGAGAGTTAGCAGTTTTCTTAAGGGCTAAAAAGAAGTCTTGATCCGAGCCAGAACAACATAAGGTCTGAGAGGCTCATTAGTTCACTGGCGCTCTAATAGATCACTGTGTCCTAGGTGGAAATGAAACCCTCTACCTCCTTATGCCTTTGTTCTGGTCTGACAAAAGAAAACTGTACCTGTTCTTGCTTAGCACACACGATCTGAAAGTCCTCTGGTGAGAGAAAGTGAAATCTACTGGAGGAGTTTTTAATTACTATTAGCATTTTGGAGCCTTGAGTCAATGGCAAGATTGAAATGATTTTAGTCTGTCACATTCAACTTGCAGCTGCTGGTGTCAAAAATGTTGTTTCATCATTATGGTGGTTATGGGCTGAAATACCAATTTGCAATCAATATGTGTTGTGTCATATGTTATACATGTCGTTATAACGTAGTCACATTTAGGTGCGTTTAGTCCCAAGCTCACACTACTACATTCCTCTGTTCCCCTAACCCAGAAAAAATGGTCCCTTGAATAAAGTTATAGGAACGATCACCGTGATCTAGGTTTGCAGAAGAGTAAGGCATGGGAGAAGCAGGATCGGCAGATGAAAGGATACTCGAGGTTGGTTACTTCTCAGATGCCAGAAGAGAACTCAACAGGTAGTAGGCAAGTGTTGGGGGCAGGGGGACTCCAGAGCCAAGAGTTGCTGTGGGATGTTTACTAGTAGGAGACAGAGTTGTCTTACAAGCTGGGAAATGGGTTGGTGGAGCAGTTGCAGAAAGTGTAGGCTGTTTAAAATACAATTCAGAGCTTCTAACTTGACACAGGTGCTAGTATGAATACATTCACCTAACATACCCTACAGACAGAAGAGTTCAAACAGATTTGAGAACTCAGCTATGTGCCTTGAAAAAAGGTTTGCAGTATTAGTATCACTAAGATGGGGCCTCCTGACATAAACCCTGAATAAATGGGATGATTTATGTATTAAAAATTCAGCATATGTAATAAAGATACTTCATTTACTTCTTATAGGGTGCATTTGCTCAGTGCACTGCATTGCTGTAGCGATGCGCTATATCACCATATGGTGATACAGCAATGGTAGTGGCGCACTCCCGTTTTAGCATGCCGCTACAGCGAAGTATTGGCAAAATCTAACTGTGCACCATGCACACCGTGCAGTACAGGCAGTTACTTCCAAAAGGAAGTACTAAAGCACAGTGCTGTAGCAATGATGTTGTACGGTGACTTGTAGAATACTTTACTTGAAATGATGGTAGTGAATGGAATAGCATTGGGAGCTCCTCACTTGATGAGAGCAAATACTTCATGGAAGTATTGCATTTGCGCTACAGATGATGCAATAAGATATTGATGCTTCTGTTTGGGAAACAGTCATCTAATGATTACAGCAAGGAACTGGGAACCAGGAGTTCCAAATTTGACTTTCACCCTATTTTTTTGTATAACTTGGAGCAAATCATTTAAACTCTCCCTCAGGCCTTACTTCTTTAGTAGCTTGCGCGCAGGTTTAATTTTATGGGCTGCGAATAATCCAAATGAGGTTAATCAGACTGTTCGACATGAGTTAAGCTTGTTCATATGTCTTTGAGAATATGGGCTTCATTTTCCCCATCTGTAAAATGTGACTCATACTGCACACACAATGTATAGTTGTGAGACTTAATATCTGCAAAGCAGTTTTGTGTTTTTGGGTAAAAATGAGTATAAAAGTACAAGAACATATTATGGAACAATATTATATTGTTCTGTGGGTAGAAAGCAAAATCTCTTCAGAAAGGCCTTCAAAATGAAGACTATTTTTCACTGAAACAATCTATTTCATGGTTGTGAAACTTTATTACTCCTGATGGAGGAGGACAATAGCTGTTACTGATCTTAAACTGCTAGTTTCTGGGGTATTTGGTGCATTTGACTCAGGTACACAAAATAATCTGTGCTATTTCAAAACCCGTTAAAAAAACCAAAATATTTTTTATATTGTATAGGAATTTTTTTTTATATTGCATTGTAAAACACAACAGTACAAAGTTGCATCTTGGTAAATCATGCATCTAGGGCTATATGCCAAAAGGCCGCAAGTTCCTAAGTCCTGTTTAACTCCCACTCGAGGTGGTGTAGTCCCAAACTGATCCCCTCCTAAAACCCTGCTGCCTAATGCACCTACCTACTTGTTCACTAGTAAAGTTCTCCAGGTGCTCCAAGTTCAGGACATGTGAACAAGCACCTCAATTCCCATCTTGCATCTAAGCCTTGGAGGTTATAAACTAAGCATTTCTCTGCTTGTGTTGCTTCCTCCTGCAGACATGCTTTGGGTACATCTAAAACATCAGCCTCTGTGCAAAACCGTGTGAGAAGAGGATGATGAACCCCCTGTTACACAACTCAGTAGTTAGGGCACTAGACTGGCACGTGAGAGGTTGGCTTTAATTTTTTCCTCAGTTGGAGAGGATTTAAATTTATACCTCCCACAAGTGTCCTACCCCGCCAGGCTCTAAGCTGTGCAGGGGTGTGACAGGGATAGTCACCTTCCTCCTTGTTGAAGCTGTTCCATTTTTACATTGAATACTTAAATATTTAGTGGGGCAAAGGAGAGCACTATAATTAGGGCACTACCTGCAAGAGAGGAGGGGAGATGCAGCCAGGTTGCAAGTAAGTCACCAATTTGGTGGCAGCAGAAGCAGTGGTGGCAGCCCACCTTTGTACCAGCCTGCATTATGTTTGTCTGCGACACTTAAAAGATTGCTGACACCTGACCTAAATGTAGGTTCTGCAGTGATCATCAGCACTGCGGTGCCTAGGTCCCTTGGTGGATCGGTCCCTAAGCGACTTACTTGAACTATAGAAGACCAGAGCTGAAGCGGACCTCAGAAAAGCAGCCAGTCTAGTTCAAACCAATGCTCAAGGCAGGATCCTCTCTCTCTAAACTGCTCCAGATAAGTGTTTATTAAACTGCCTTTAAAAACTTCCAGTAACCAATATGCAGACATATATTGGATATTAATTATGGCAGCAGCGAGCCCTGCTTTGCTCCCCCATGCAGTAGATAGTTCAGTCTGCCTACTATCTCCATGATCCTCACTTCAAGGCTTAGTGAGAAGTGACATGCATTTCAATAGTTTGTTTTGTTTTGTTACCAAAATGATACAAAAACGCAATGCATTCCAAAAAAAATACAGAGACCTTAATCTTACAACTGTTTTTTGTTATGCAGCCGTATTGTCCAGGTGGCTTGTTCTTCCTAAATGAAAGATGTTCACATGGATACCACAAAACACTTGGCTTTTTATCTGGACCTCAGCTTTAAATAACAGAAAATAAAATGCCAATCCCTTGCATTTTTTTTAACTTGAAACGTTTTGCTGATTGTGTGAAAACACATGTGCTGCCTCCTGCAAGAGGTAATAAATGCTGTGGACTTACACAGATAGATATAAATACATTTATTCAGTGAATGAAAGGCTGCTCTCCAAACAGCTATTGAATTATTTTTTCCTCTCCATGCATTTTTAAAAGAAAGAGCCACACAAGCATTTAAATCCACAGCTGTGAAATCTCTCAAAACTCCAAGCTAATCTATTTTAAAAATCAGAACTACTTATGCTGGGGTATGTTCACCAGATTTCAATTCAGCATAAATTTACAAGTACATGTATTGGGGTTAAAATGTAAACTGACCGTGAACTATACTAGCAAGGTAGTGTTGCTAGAGTATAAGACATTAGTCCAATCCACATTTAAATGAACCACAACATCAGGTCCCACTTTCTTTTCAGTCATTGTTTCTGCTAATAAAGAAAGATATTCAAGCTAACTATATGCTCTATTAATTATAAGAAGGTGTACTTGAGTCAAATTTGTTACTGAGGATGATTAATAATTACTGGTTCTACACACATGTAGTACATTACAGTAAATAAACAGGGTATGTTGTTGGATAGTAATTGATTAATTAGCACATTCATACTACACAGCTCAATGGTCTAAGATTGCTGAGTTTGAGATATTGCTCATAATTATTACAAGGGGAAAAAAACCCAGCTCCGTTTCTGAGTTTACTCTTCTGTAGTCATTTTTTTCCTCATATAGAATATTAATGGGTCAAAACCTTAAGTTTTATTTAGATTAAAACTCCCAGGAATGTGATTTGTTATGATGTTAAAGATCTTCTCTTTGAAGAGGCCTGAAATACTCAAAGAACGAAATTCTAACCTCCGAAGTTCTCATCAGACTTCGTCCAGTTCAACCAACGCGGCGTATCTGTACCGGGGCCCTCTCGCTGGCATTAACCCCCTCCACACCGCAGCGGCGAAACGTGCCAAGGAAAGGCAGGGTGACCGGGCGGCCGGGGGGACAAACGAAACGGCAAGGCACAGACGTGCGTGACCGCGCGGCTCCGGCCAGCGACACGGGCAGGGGCTGCTCGGTGCGCACCACCCCGGCCTGTCCTGGCCCGCGGGGGCTGCCGGCGGCAGGAGAGCGCCCCGAGCGGGCTGCGCTGTCGGGCCGCTCCCGGCCTGCGCCGCGGGGGCCGCCTCTTTCCCCCGCCGGGGCAGCTGCCACCTCCCGGCGGGGCAGTCGCCTTCCCCGTCCTCTTCGTGCAGCCTCTGCTCTTCCCCTCCATGACGACCCTTTCGCCCGCCGGCAGCCTGTCCCCGCAGAACGCTGCTGGGCGCTTCTTCCACGGGCTCTCCGCTCCCCCAGGGACCCCTCCCTCCTGCCCCCCAAATGACTCCCTCCTGCCCCCCAATAACCAGGAACCCCAGGTGACTCCCCTGCCCCTCATAACCGGGGACCCCCAGGAGTGACCCTCCCCTGCTCCCCCTCCCAACTAGGAACCCTTCAGGTGTCCCCCTATTGCCCCTCCATAACCAGTAACCCACAAATGACTCCTTACTGCCCCCTCCCAGCTAGGCACCCCCATGAGTGCCCCCTGCTACCCCATAGCCAAGGCCCTCCCCTCAATCGCCTCCCCCGGGGCCGCCGCGCGTCACGAGCGCAGGCCCCGCCCCCGGCCCAACTGCCGCCCGCAGGCCCCGCCCCCGGCCCAACGGCGGCCCGGCGGCGCGCATGCGCAGTGCGGTGGCGTCGGTGGCGGGCCGGGCCGGGCCGATGGAGGCGCTGCGGGCGCTGCACGGCGCGGCGGTGTGGTTGGCGCTGTTGCCGTGGGGCGGGCTGCGGGCGGGCCCGGGCGCCGTGGGGCGTCCCGCGGCGTCCGAGGTGCTGAGCCAGCACCTGGCGCAGCGCGGCCTGCCGCCCTGGACCTCGTTCTGCGTCAAGTACAGCGCCGTGCGCAACGACCAGTTCGGCCGCTCCCACTTCAACTGGGCCGTGCGCGGCACCAACTACCGCGTGCTGCGCACCGGCTGCTTCCCCTTCGTCAAGTACCACTGCTCCCGCGGGCCGCCGCTGCCCCTAGCCCGCCTCGACGCCGCCTTCGCCGCCATCAAGCTCATCAACGCCGGTGAGGGCCGGGCCCGCCCTCCCCTCCCCTCCTCCGGCCGGGGCGGGGGGCGGGGCAGCGCCGGGAGCAGCCGCGGGGGGGGGGCAGTAGTGGCAGCAATACTCGTGGCAGTGGCAGTCATAATGCCAGCAGTGATCATAACAGTGGCAGTAATAATGGAGACAGGGCTAATAGTGGCAGCAATACTGATGCTAGTAATAGTGGCCGTAATAATAGTGACTCGTGGCAGTAATCGTGACAGTGGCAGTGCCCACAGTGATAATAGTGGCAGTAGTGACAGAAGGAATAGTGGCAGTAATAATCGTGACAGTAATAAACAGCAATAATGGAGATGGTAGTAATAGTGGCAGCAATAATGATAATGGTAATAGTGGTCGTAATAACAGTGACTAGTAGTAATCATGACGGTAGTAATAGTGACAGTGCTGGCAGTAATAATAACGCTAGTAATAATAGCGACAGTAGTGGCAGTAATAGGGACTAGTAAAACAGTAGTGGCAATAGTGACAGTAATAACTGTAATAGTGACAGTAACAGTGCAAGTAGTAATGGCGGCAATAATCATGACAGTGGCAGTCACAGCAGTAGTGACAAATAGTGGCAGTAGTGACAGTGGTGGCAGTGCCAGGAGTGGCAGTAATCATGGGCCGGTGCCGGGGGGTATGGAAAACCCCCCCACACATTTGTT
Organism: Crocodylus siamensis; assembly: GCF_052110815.1. Taxonomy (NCBI): domain Eukaryota; kingdom Metazoa; phylum Chordata; order Crocodylia; family Crocodylidae; genus Crocodylus; species Crocodylus siamensis. Next base: position 3,846,346 of record NC_143409.1, on the reverse strand, counting down.
CACAAGAACAGCTGGGAAACCCTTTAAAGCCGCAGCGTAACTGCCAGGGGAGAGCGGTGGGCAGCTGGGAGGGTCCAGGAGTTCTGCAAGAGGCAGCGCGCTCTCTTGCTGGGCGGGCTGTGTGGTTGGGGTGAAGTTAGACTTCAATGCAAGGCGTTCTTGGTCAGGTCTGGGACGAGTCTGATAATGTGCGGGATAATCTTGGTGCACTGCGCAGGTAGGACTGTTCATGGGTGGTTAATAGCAGTTACAATGAAGGTTACAGGTCTTTTGTGTTAATGCAGATTGTTGGGACTTGGACTTTGACACTGAATTGTTTAATTTAGACCACAACAATGACTTCCCACTTAGTAAGATTTGCAAGGAAGTAATTTTTGGTTTAAACCAGGTGGCACGTTTGATTCTGACCTGTCTATTGAGACAGCATCTATCGATATCAATATCTTCCTGCTGCTGCTGTGTCCTTTAAGACATAGCCTTATTTCTGTTTGCACAACATTAAATCTCCTATCCAGGCCCTCCTCTTTTTTTTTTCTTTTTTTTAATAGATTTCATACATTTTAGGGTCGGAAGGGACCCTATTAGATTATCACGTCCGACCTTCTGGCCTGGGCAAGAAAGAGTACTGGGGCCAGATGACTCCAGGCAGGTGTCTGTCCAATTTCCTCTTAACTACCTCCAAGGAAGGGAACAGCACCATCTCCCTTGGAGCCCATTCCATATTTTGGCAACCCTCGCTGTAAAGAATTTTTTCCTGATGTCCAGTCTGAATTTGCTCTCCTTCAGTTTGTGGCCACTGTTTCTAGTTACCCTGATGGGCACCAAACAGAGTATCCCCTGTTTCCTGCTGTCCCCCCCAGTGAGTTTCTAGGCGGCCACAAGATCACCTCTCAGCCTTCTGTTGCAGAGACTGAAGAGATTCAAGTCCCTCAATTGGTCCTCATAGGGTTTTTTCTGTAGGCCTTTAACCAGATGGGTGGCCTCCTCTGAACCCTTTCCAGGTTATCCACATCCCTCCTGAAGTGCAGCACCCAAACCTGGATGCAGTACTCTAGCTGCGGCCTGACCAATGCTGTATAGAGGGGAAGTATCACTTCCCTTGACCTATGTACCTACTTATGCAAGAAAGAGAGCAGTTAGCTTTACTTATTACCTCGTCACACTGGTCCCTTTCTGCAGTTGTTCTACTTAGAGTGGTACTTCCCAGGCTGTAGGAGTGTTAATGATTCTTCCTCCCTAGGTGCAAGACATGACGCTATCTTTGTTAAACTGCATCCTATTCTGTTCCACCTACTTCCCCTGCCTGTCCAAATCCACCTGGATTTGCTCCCTGCCCCCTAGTTTGTTCACCTCCCCCCCATAGTTTGGTGTTATCTGCAAACTTGGACAGAATGCTTTCTACTCCCTTGTCCAAATTACTGATGAAGATATTGAGCAGTACTGGTCCCAGGATAGAGCTGTGGAGGACTCCATTGCCCACATTTCTCCAGGTAGAAACCTCTCAATTAGTAATTACATAATCTCCACTTCTCTGGCCCTTCTGATACAAGACAAATACCTCCTATAACTTTTTTTTTTTAAAAGCACCTGTTATAAGGATCATTATTCAGACAATTGCTCTCCTTTTCGGAGAACCAGGTTCAGAAATATACTGAAGTACACCTGGTTACAGGCAGTCCTGTTGAAGTCACCAGGACCACGCACGTGCTAGCATCTCACCATTGTTCTGACTTTGTTGCTTTCCACTCATTACGTTTGAACTTAAACCAGGTCTTAAAAGGCACTGACTGTATTAGTTTTTCCCTTCATAGTCTCTGTGTTGGTGTGAATTTTCTTGATAACTTTGCAGTGTTTGACAACTTTTTCTTTCTCACAGGTATCCCAACCTTATTATATGGAATTATCTCCTGGTTCTTTGCCAATGTCACAGAAACTGTTCACACAAGCTGTGGCCCAGTGACAATCTATTTTCTAAATAAAGAAGATAAAGGTGCCCTGTACTGAAATGATGTATTCAATTGCTTCTCATCTGGTGGGTTTTCACATTGCTTTATTATTGTTGTTTTTAATGTTTGCTGTTTAAAATATGAAGAAAGCAACAGTCTGTTTTCAGTGCATTGTTTTCAGACTTTCTCAATGTACTTTGTTCAGCTACAACATTTTTCTTATTTGGGCAGAGGGAAGAAGTGAATGTTAGAGTCAGTGAAGATGAAGAAATCAACAGCTTTGGAAAATGAATTGATTCTACTGTCCTCAGAGGTGTTAGCTGTCAAATCAATGACTGAAATACTTATTATTGGGCATGAGCTACTGATGTATTTTTTTTCTTGTTGATATACATTTGGCCATGATTATAATTGAAATATATCTTTAAGCAAGCAAATTCTCTAAAAATGTTGCATATAATTATACATTACTTGGATTTTGGATTCTGTGTATACAGTGGATTCTTTCAGCTTGTGATTATCCTTACAGCTACTCACAGTCTGAAAAAGTCTATTGTTATACCAACCTGTTTTTTACAAATGCGGTGAAATGCTCAGTTAAGCACCCATCCCAAAATTAAAATCCACATGAACAGAATATCATCTGTGTGCATCTGAACACTCTCATTCTGAACACATTTTAAAAACTAATTATCAGTTGCTTCCATCTTTATCTTTTGGTCCTTGAGCTCAGGGGTCTATGTTTCTTTTGTTACATTTAGTTTTATCCCTAACATGTCCAGCAGTCTAAAAGATGTAGTTCTCTACTCTTCTTTACAGATTATTGATATTGGTAACCACTGAAAAAAAACCTGTCATTCTTCTAAGGTCATGGCACATGGAGAAAATTAAATATTTTCACCTATTATTAATATTCTGAGATGTTAGAATTCCTGGATGGCGGGAGATTAAAAGAGTACTTAAATTCAAAACTGGGTGAAGAGATGGTTTAGTGGGAGCCAGCCATCAAACTAATCAAGAGTCTGAGTGCCAAAATGTTCCTGGTCAGCCCCCAAAAGAGAGGTTTATTTATTTGACATGTTTGTTTTTAGTGTTTGGGATTACTTTTTGGTGTTAGTAATGATGGACTCGTAAACTTAGTGGCGTAAGCCACTTTTCACCTCTTGCACAGAAAGGATGTGTACTAATTACAGCCACTCAAAGCTGGAGGCAGAATTGTCACTCTTCCAGAAAGGTAGTGATCACTACTAGTAGAGAAAAGCCAAGAAAGTGCTCAGAAAGATTGGCACTGAAAGAGTATGGTCAAACAATACAGTAAAGAAAGGGAGCTGTGGGAGAGAGAGTCATTAATTTTGGTATAAATGACATTGTGCTGGTCAGGGGAATCTCAGGTGCTTTTAAAAAACAAAACAAAGGTAATCTCGTTTGCACCTGGGAGGAGGGAAGATAATTGGAAGGTGTTCTTAAAGACAGTATCTAGGTTATACCTCTGTGTAGCTAGTTATATAGCAAGGTTCTGAACTATCCAAACAGTTTAGGGAGAGCAGGGGTCTAGATGTGAATCTTGTGTGTCATTTGAATGATGGAAATAATACAGTCCAAGTAGAGTTACTTGGGGATGAACAGAGACACTTTGTTGCATAACAGCTGTCTAACCGGTGTAAGAGACATTTGTATGCTGTGAATGGTTTTGTTTTACAGTATCGTTCAGCAAGTAATGTCTTTTGTATTGAAAATAAATGTGCGAAAAACTTAAAATACAATCACTGGTATGAAGCTTGGTTTACACAAGAGTGTTTTGTGGATAGAAATAAAGTTCTGTCAACAAAACCTTGTGTTCATCTACCTACGTAATGCCCGAAGGCTAACAAAAACCTAGGTTTGTGTTGGCTAAGACATACCGCCTCCCTTAGTGACACAATGATCATGTCCTTATAAACCAAACAAAGAAGGGCATTCTTTGGCTCAGTTAGTGCAGGAAGACTGCTGCAGCTAACATGTGATGCCACCTGTTCTGGTCATGGCTATTGCCAGTGTGGGTATAATTATTGTCCAAATTCAAGCTGGAAATCATGGCCCACCCCCCTTCTCACGCTGTTCCTAATCTCCCTTCTGTCTTGGGAAAGCCTCTTTCCTTGTCCTGCCACCTGTGTAAGGACAGGTATGGCTTGCCACAGAGGAGTGCACTCTGAAATCCTGTCCTTCTGATTAGAGCAAGGAGGAAGTGCTGGTCCTCCTCAGCCACTAGTCTGTATCAGCTCCACTAGAATTGCGGGAAGAGTCATTTACAAGGGCAGAGCATGGCAGCGAGTTCAAGTGGGCTCCCTGCCAGCTCTACCGCAGGGTTAACGTGTGGAACAACAAAATGGGAGCTGCTTCACTGATGTGCCCCTTTTTGTTGAGAGCCTCACACCGTTTTTTGGCAGGGAATGAGCCATGACACTGACTGTGGATATCTTGCAGGATCTCGAGGAGGGAACCTCCAAAGCAGTGAGGCGAACAGTGATACCTTGGACAAGCAGGAGGGAGATTGCCAAGGCAGATCATAACTCATTGTGCCCTGCTCTGCTTTGGACCAGGTGTTCCATATGCAGACCAGTCAAAGGCAGAACCAGTCCCAGAGAACAGAATGCACCAAGAAAGAAGACAGTGTTGGTAAATGTGACTTCTTTTTTTCCTTTCCATCCCAGTACACACTTCCTCTCCTGGAACATCCCCCTCGCAGACCAGTTCTGAAATAGCATCCTGTCCCACGTGCATAAAACACAAGGTATGCTGGTTCACAGGATTTTTTTTTCAGTAAGTTTTTGTGGTTACCTTTCCATTTATACTACCATAATAAATTTAACAAGCTCCATGTCTTTCCTTTTATCAGTGTTCTTGGCTAGGCTGGTCATATGAGGCGCATCTTTAACATTAGTGGCAAGGCCAACACTGATGAAGAAATGAAAAAGATGCTCCAGGGAGGACATATTCCTAGGGTATTGAAATACACAGACATGGACAAGAAGCAGCTGAATGAGGGGCCATGAATGGAGAGTAAGTAGAGGAAGGTGCTGTAAGAAATAAATGGTCAGCCATCAGATACAGAACATTGCACCCCTCTCCCCTTTTTAACCCATGGAAAATGCCATCTACAAGGAGTCTTGCACACTATCTGTGCCATGACATAGATATAACCACTGCCCCCCAAGCATCCCCTCAGCATCAACAGAAGTGCAAGAAAATTACAGCTTCCCGGAGCTCAAAGACTAGCCTATGTGCTGAAAAGCACTTGAACTTTCTTCTTCAGGACTTTGCATATCCTGATGTGAAATGCTTATGTTGCCTTTTCTGGCTGATTACTCATGAGTTGACTTGATCTGTCTGTTTTCATGAATGTATACATTGCGCTACAGTTTGTTTCACCCCAAATAAAATCTTTTCTATTGAATACTGTTCTGTTCTCAGTGTTAAAAAAATCATGGTTGCCTATAGGGCACAGACAAAAAAATCACATAATGTAGTGATGTGCTTTTTTTGAGACTTGGCCAAATTATCACCTCATGTCTGAATGTTTAGACTATAAGCTGTTCATCTAACCTTGTATGTAAAATTTCCACTTGTCCATAGGCAGAACAGATTTGATCATATTAAAGAACAATTCAGCATCCCCAGTGGTGGTGGAGAAAGAAAACACATGGGATTAGACTTCCAGAAATTGTCATGTGAATTGGAGATGGGACAAAGCAGAGGAAAAGAGTGTGGAAAATGCACCCCAAACACCTGCATACACCTGCATTTCCTTTAGTGCAGCATCAGCATCCATAAATGTGCCACTCAGGTTCCAAAATGCATTGCAGGGGAGAATGCTGTCACTGGCCTACGTGCCCAGTGTGCTTCACCTATAGCTGACACAGCTGTTGGTGGCAAGGGTACACAGCACTTGCACAATCAGTAGCCTGCTTGCACACTTTGGTGGCTCAGGACAGTTGACTGCTGTAAGCCAAGAGGACTTTTCTTTATAGGTGAAGCCTGCCATGTGAGATGATGTACAATGAAACCTAAATATTGTTGAGCATGGTTTGCAAATATTAAACTGTTTCATGCTGTCTTAAAGTAGTGTTCTTGCTTGTCTAAAAGCGACACTAAATAAAACTTTAATCAAAGAAGCACTTACACCAGTATATTTAGTACTAAGGAATATTCTTGACACAAGTTAAATAAATAGCTTTCCCAGAAGAGGAGATGGTGTTACATTAAGCTTCATTAATAATAAAACTGGCTATTAGCATTTCGCTAGAATGGCTAGAACTGATTTCCTCTGTAATGGGCAAAGTTAAATAACTACAGCTCATAAGTTTAAAGTCAAATACTGCTCATTCATTGCTACTGATCTTGTCAATATTTTTCTGTAAAGGTTTGGTCTCAACACAAGGCTGATAAAATGGTTTTTAATTACCAGACTATAAATACAGCGTTTCATTGGAGTTGCACCTCCACTCACTGCAGCTTGTTTGATTTCTGATAATGTGTACTGCTGACTTTGCTTACCTGTTTTTCAATAAATGCAGGCAACGTGATTCCTTGTCCATATAGAGATGGGCAAGTCTCCTTAGAGAACGTCTTTGACAAACTACTGTATTGATCACTGCAATTCTGTGCTGCTTGCAGCATTAAATAGAGACTTGATTTCTTGTTCAATGCTCTCACTGTGTAACAATTAAGCAAATGTAATATTTTCTTGTATTACATGAAAATCAATAGACCTCTTGCTCTTGCAGAGTTGATCAGGCTAAAGGATGAACTGGAAGATGGCTGAGGGCAGAGTTCAAATATAATATAATTCGTTGGATTCATTAAGACTTGTGTGTGACCCATTGGAACACTTAAAGAAAAATACACCATTCATAAAGGATGATGTTTTCGTGTACACAAATGTTGAATATAATTATTGAGTTACAGCTAATCACTTTTTTGGAGAACAGAAATCTCACTTGGCTTCAACCAAAAGGGCTCACTTTGGCTTTCATTCTTTTTGAGGTTTTTTCGTTTGGTTTCTAACTAAGATCTATTCTTTAGTCATGTACTGAGTTCAAAATGAAAAGGGTTGAAAGGCAAGATGCATCCCAGGTGTACTCTTTGCCTAGAAAAGCTTGGGATATGCCTCCAAGCCCAAAGATAAATCTCTGAAGCCTTGTCTGTGAAGGCAGTATTTGCAACACCTAGAAACCGCAGGTAAGGATGGATGGGTAATGCTGATAACACCTCAGTGAAAATCTCTGCATTGGCAACTTTTTTTCCTCTTGTCACCCTAGTCCCTGGCTCTTCTTGCCTCTGTCAGTTCCCAGATGAACTCTGCCGAGAGAACCAGAAAGGTCCATGTTACTGCTATTCTAGGTGCCTGTGACCGGAGTCCCCTCTCAGTTCTTTCATACAAAGGACCTTGGGAATTAGATTCTGATGAGTGCATCACCTAAAAGTGGGGGGATAAATGAGTTCCTAGATACCACAGCCTGCCTGCTATTCTTGTCCGTCCTGGGAACATTCTGGGTGAGGAGGACGGACTGGAAGATGTGTAATACTGGCAGTGATGATGAACTTGTGAAATTGCTTGTGACAGACCCTACTGGGAGTATGCAGATAAGCTGCTTCCTGCTACACTGATTGTAGACTATCCAAAGAGATTGCAGTGACAATGGGTTGTAGAAACTCTGCTTGGTTTTTGTTTTCCTTGTCAATCTGTATGGCCATTTTAGGTCTAAGGTCTCAACACGTTGCATCATGTTAAAAAGAGAGGAACGTCTCGTGGAGCAGATGCCATGCCACAATTGTCTGTGCACCTTTGTTTTGTAACAAGTGAAAGCTAAAGCAGGGAAGCTTCCCTCATTTCACTGAGGGCTCAGCTACTATGCTTTAGCCTTCATTTATTGTGCAAGATTATCATTTACAGTTAGCACAGCGTAAGTAGTTCACCCGCTTTTAGCTCATTTGTTTTTCCTGTACCCTAAGACCATCCAAATATCTCCAAACCTTCCTCTCTGCCTCCTTACAATTGGTGAGCATCTCTTGTGTCGGATCCATTCTGTGGCTCTTAATTTTAGGTAGAGTAAAATCTCAGGGTGCTTTACAGTTTCTTGGTATCTTCTTTGCGCTGGAAAGGGCATGAAAAAGGAGGTGGTGTAGCCGGAAGTTCCAGAAAATAGGCAACCTGCACCCTCTTCAGGACTTACGGTAAGATCCACCTGTAGGAGAAATGGGAATACTGAGTCTTTTTGATGCTATGGTGCATGAGCCAGCGCTCACTGAAATCGCCCAGGTCTTTCTGCTGAGTTCAGCGGGCTTTAGTTTAGGTCCAAAGGAGTTGGAGGGTGGTAGCTTGGCCTGATTAAGTTCAGGTGATGGATATGGCTGCTCTGTGCCTTTCTTCCTAGAGGTTGGTGTTGGGTACCTGCACATTGTTCTTAAGAGTGATCTTATGTTGGGCCCCAAAGGGTCTTACGTTCTGCTTTGTCTCCTCAATGTTTCTATGAGCTATTGGGAGGATTGGTGAGGGCATGTGCTGCAGAGCTTTGAGTACACACTGATGACAAGTACTGTATTTCATCCAATCCAGAAAATCCTGTCAGATGCCCTACCTCGGGTCTGGAGTATGGATGAGAACTGGCTGGCTGAAACCCAATCCAGATAAGACTGAGGTGATCGTGATAAATTGGGCATTCATCTTTGGTTAGTTACTTGACAATTTGGGACCAGTAAGTATTCATTATGTGTACTATTACACCTAGGACTGTTTTAGACGTCGTAACTGTATTCCGTTTGATGGACTTTTTAAATACTTGCATATATGAGCATCTGTCAATACTTTGTCACAGATTATTGAAATCCAAAATGACCTTTCAACTTTTTGTTGACATGATCTACTCTGTTTTCCATTTGAAACAAAATCTGGTCTGCTTTGTAATGCTTGCTTTAATTATCTCTTCACTGTATACAAGGATGATGTTTAAATGAATGAGAGATGACACAAAAAGGCAAGGAGCTTTGTTTCACCTCAGTTAACAATCACTTCAGATACCTGAAACCTTACTCTAAACCCAGTGGATCAGGTAGCTACTTTCTGTAGCACTTTCCTTTTAAACAATAATGACTACTGGGGGCATCTTAACCTAAACAAGTGCTTAGCATTACATCTTACCTGGGTCAACAGTTTTGGGTATCAGAGTTAAACTGTGTTACTGTAAATTAATGGAAAATGTAACTGCACTTTGCTGAAAGATCAATGTCCAATAAAGGCTGCACAATCAAATCTTGTTGCAGTGATTGAGGCCCTTAATTGCCTTTCAAAGATAAGGTGGTAATCAACATAGGTTTAACTGATCTTTTTTACTAGTTCAATTACCTGCTAATGACCAGTGCCAAGTCAGAATCTTTAACTACTTATACTTATTAAATCTTATGTTAGTAATGAAAAATTACTTAAGCCATACAATCAATAAAAAAACAAGTCTTAATTACTATATTTCACTTTTATACCTTTTTGTGTGTCTGATAAATTTGATTCAATAGAGATTTCCCAATAGTAAGAGGTAGTATTAACAGAAATTTTATCCCCCAGAGTTTTGTGTACTCACCTGAAGTCTTAGATGTTTTTGTATTTGTTTTAATAGAAAATTCTTGGCTAAATATCCACTACTGCAAACCTCTAATGTCCTAGGCATTTAACTGTATATAAAAATCAGTTTTTGCCTCAGATGGCAGCTCTTTTTGTTATTAGAACTAAAACTATCTGTAACCTGCAGACTTTGTTAAATGTGCCATCAACTTGAAATGCATTTTTTTTCTGCAACACAAATTTTTTAACACTAAATTTTGGTACTGCACCTATTCCTAAGCCTCTCTGCCTACTGTTATGGATTAATAATCACCCTGTCTGCATTCTTAAAAATATTTTACTCTTCCCCTCTGGCTGTACCTTGATTTTAGCAACGCTTTTGGTACCGTCTCCCACAACATTCTTGCAGGCAGGATAAGGAAGTATGGGCTCGATGAATGGACTGTAAGGTGGATAGAAAACTGGCTGGAGCATCGGTCTCAGAGGGTAGTAATCAATGGCTCAGTGTCTAGTTGGCAGTGTGTATCAAGTGGAGTGCCCCAGGGGTCGGTGCTAGGGCCAGTTTTGTTTAATATCTTTTTCAATGACCTAGAAGATGGCATAGAGTGCACCCTCAGCAAGTTTACAGATGACACCAACCTGGGGGGAGTAGTAAATACTCTGGAGGGTAGGGCTAGGATTCAGTGACCTAGACACATTGGAGGATTGGGCCAAAAGAAATCCCATGAGGTTTAACAAGGACAAGTGCAAAGTCCTGCACTTAGGAGGGAACAATCCCCTGCACCGGGGCAGGTGGGGGTGACGGGTTGGGCAGCAGCTCTGCAGAAAAGGACCTGGGGGTGACAGGGGACAGGAAGCTGAACAGGAGCCAGCAGTGTGTCCTTGTTGCCAAGAAGGTGAACGGCATCCTGGGCTGCGTTGGGAGGAGCGGTGCCAGCAGATGGAGGGCAGTGATTCTTCCCTTCTATTCAGCACTGGGGAGACCACATCTGGAGTCCTCGAAAGGATGTGGACTAGATGGAGAGAGTCCAGTGGAGGGCAGCAAAAATGGTGAGGGGGCTGGGGCACAGGATTTATGACTTGGAAAGACTGAGGGAACTGGGTTTATTTATTCTAGAGACGAGAAGACCGAGGGGGATTGAATAGCAGCCTTCACCTCCCTGCAGGAGGGCTGCAAGGAGGATGGAGCTGGGCTGTTCTCAGTGGGGGCAGATGGCAGGACAAGGAGCAATGGGCTCAAGTTGGAGCAAGGGAGGTTGAGGTTAGATATCAGGAAGAAGTTTCTTGCTGGGAGGGTAGTAAAGCACTGAACAGGTTACCCAGCGAGGTGGTGGAGTCTCCATCGTTGGAGGGTTTGAAGACCGAGGTAGACGAAGCCTTGGCTGGGATGATGTAGCTGGGGCTGATCCTGCCTTGAGGACTAGATGTGACCTCCTCAGGTCCCTTCCAACCCTCATTTTCTATGATTCTATGATTCTGAGAAAAATTCTTACCAATAAGAGGGAAAACTCTGGGCCTAATCCAACATTCCTTGACTTCTTGAGGTTGCACCTGGTCTTTACTTACTATATTAAAAAAAATTGTGGAATAAACTACCTGCAAAACACAAAGTGAATAAACTCAGAGGCATCTGTAGTACAACAGTAGGTAGCAACAGTAGATAGAGTGCTTTCCAGAAGTTATTTTAAAATCTCTATTTACCAATTTTCATCACACATTTTATGTTAGCATGCACAGGAGCCTCACAGCAGTCTTGTGAAAGAGGGCCAATGCCACACCCAGTTTATCAATGTGGAAGTGAGGCACAGGCTAGGCTAAAGGTGTGTCTCCACTACAGAATAGATGCAGGCATGGGCTCCTGGATGTGTGAACCCAAGCTTGCCAAGGCCACCTTGAATGGCCAGAGCCTTGCAACTGGCATTTGTGTCCCCACATCTACGTTGGCACACCAGGTGCCTGGAGGCATAGTCCAGCACTCAGCCTTAAGTCCAGCCACATTGGTTCACTGCATGATGGAAGAGAATTTGTCTGCCCTTATTGTACCCCTGTGAGGAAGTGCTTTTAGCACCTAGTACCCTTCATGGAGGCAGTTCTAGCTGTGTGTGTTCCCTGCCTTTTGCCATTTCAGCTGGATCCAGCCATTCACCATGTATCCAGTGCTCTTCGATGAGGTGTTCTTTCTTGTGGCTTCACTGCTGTTGTGGCAGGATATGGACAAGAGCATATTGGTGGTGGCAGAAGGCATTCCTGAGGCTGTTTATGTCCCTTGGAAGGTGAAGGTAGTTCTCAACACCTCATGGTGGCGTGGAAATCTGTGTTGCATGCCACGCTCCCTGTGAATTCCCTCTTGTAGCTCAGGATGTGTAGTGCACAATGCTAGTACAAAGTCACAAGATGACACTGTTTAGCAGATCTTGATGATTCACAGTAGCTACATAAGGAAGCAGACTGGTGTGGGGCTGTGTGTGGAGCTGGCTTTAGCTCTCCAGCATCAGGATGCCCAAATGAGGGAGACTAGGCTAGTACAGGAGTGGTAGTTGCAGAAAATGAGCTAATACCCCAAGCTGCTAGAGGACCACAGCTCAGGAGTGTGGTGTTGGCTTGTCAGCTGTTTCATAGTTTCATAGTTTCCAGGGTCGGAAGGGACCTGAGCAGATCATCTAGTCCGACCCCCTGCCATGGCAGGAAAGAGTACTGGGGTCAAACGACCCCGGCAAGGTGTTCATCTAACCTCCTCTTAAAAACCCCCAGGGTAGGAGCCCGCACCACTTCTCTTGGAAGCTGGTTCCAGATCCTAGCCGCCCTGACCGTGAAGTCGTGCCTCCTGATATCTAACCTAAACCTACCCTCTGCCAGCTTGTGACCGTTATTCCTGGTCACTCCTGGCGGTGCTCGGGGGAACAGGGACTCCCCCAGTGCCTGCTGATCCCCCCTGACTAGTTTATAACAGGCCACGAGATTCTCCCTCAGCCTTCTCTTTTGGAGGCTGAACAGGTTCAGGTCCTGCCGCCTCTCCTCGTAGGGCCTGCCCTGCTGCCCCCTGATCATGCGAGTGGCCTCCTCTGGACCCTCTCCATGCTGTCCACGTCCCTCCTGAAGTGTGGTGCCAAGAGCTGGACGCAATACTCCAGCTGCGGCCTGACCAGTGCCACACAGAGGGGGAGGATCACCTCCCTGGACTTGCTCGAGATGCATCTGTGGATGCACGACAAGGTGCGGTTGGCCTTCCTCACTGCCTCCCCACACTGCCGGCCCATGTTCATCTTGGAGTCAATGATGACCCCAAGATCCTTTTCCGCCTCCGTGCTGACAAGAGGGGAGTTCCCTAACCTGTAGGCATGGTGCCGGTTGTTCCTCCCGAGGTGCATCACCTTGCACTTGTCTGTGTTGAAACCCATCCTATTCACATCCGCCCACCCTTGTAACCGGTCTAGGTCTGATTGTAGCCTGTTGCATCCTTCTAGTGTGCCCACATCCCCCCACATCTTAATGTCATCAGCAAATTTGAACAGGGTGCTTTTTACCCCCTCGTCCAAGTCGCTGATGAAGATGTTGAACAGTGCGGGCCCGAGGACCGAGCCCTGGGGGACCCCGCTGCCCATGTCCTTCTAGGCTGAGAAGGACCCATCTACTACCACCCTCTGGGTGCGGCCCACCAGCCAGTTGGCGACCCATTTGACTGTGTGAGTGTCTACACCACAGCCCCCAGTTTCTTAATGAGAACGGGGTGAGAGACAGTGTCAAAAGCCTTCCGGAAGTCCAGGAAGACTATACCCACTGCTACCCCTGCATCTAATGATCTGGTGATCTGATCGTAAAAGGCCACCAGGTTGGTCTGACAGGACCTGCCACTGATGAACCCGTGTTGGTTGCCCCTAAGCATGCAGTCCCCTGCTGGACCCTCCTGGATGTGTACCAGCATAATTTTCTTGAACAGCTTGCCTAGGATTGAGGTGAGACTAACCGACCTATAATTTCCTGGGTCCTCCTTCCTCCCTTTTTTGAAGGGTGTGAAAGTTGTATGTAAGATAATTAATGCTGTGGTTTATCCAAGGGTAATGCACTGTGCTTTATCCAAGGGTAATGTACTGTTAATGTGTTTGAAATTATACCTAAGTTCAGAACAACAGCCTTCCTGAACTGTGTTAGTGGTTTCAACGATACTCCTGTGCTCACGGATGTCAGCAAAGTGGACAGGTCAGAGCCTATCTTGAAAAAAAAAGCCTTGGCTATGACTCAAATCTCCAGACATGTAAATGAACTCTGTTTCCAGGCACAGAGAAGCTTGGACATAAGGTTTTTGTATGAGGATGGTGGAAGGGTTGGCCTAGGGTCAAGTCTGCAGTGTGGCTGTACATGTCCAGCAGTCAGTGTCCCTTTATCGTGTTTCTAAAAGGACAGTGTAAGCTGAGAGCATGGTTGAGACAGTGGTGTAAAGAAAGGAGCCCCAGTGATGCAAGTCCCTGCTGTAGATGGGCAAAGCGGGACTTCCGCAAGGAGTGGGTGATATAATAAACTGACATCCCACTTCACGGTTATCCATTGTCCCTGGATTTGCATTGACATGGTTACACTGTACTAAAATCCATATTGCCACAGCACCTAGGAGTCCAGTCCAGGACCTGGCTACACTTGAGCTAGGTATTGCTGCAGCAGCCCTTGCCACAGAGGAATTACAATCTAGGCATAAGACAGGAGACAGTAGATGGCTACAAACAGTGAAGCCCTGCAAGACTGTATGGATCAGCATTGGTGTCCTAACTTTTGTCAAGGGTTTTGCAGGCATTGTGCCAAATGGGAGTTTCAAGGAGTGCTTTAAAACAGGACGGTGGGGTAGCTTCGCAGATGATTATGGAGAGCTCTGAAGGACAAAAGCAGGAAAAAGCAGGTGGTTTAAACATCTAACTAGAAGGGGATAGAGGCTGATGTATATTAAATGGAAGCCAAATTGGAGAGGGTTTGGGATGGAACTGGTTGGGAGGGACTTCAGACAGCAATTTTAACCAGGATGTTCAGCCCGAGCTGAAAAAATTAGGTGTAAATACAAGCCTCCTCCAAGCATTCCCCTCATTCAGTTATAGCCCTTCCCTTGTGAAAAGCTATAGAAAGGAAGGGTGGAAAACTCAAGGTAACCTTTTGGGTACTGGGGAAAAGGAAGTGTTCCTGTATCTTAGCACAGGCACTTAACATGGTTTAAAGCTTTCAGTAACTAAAAGTGATCAGAACCATTGGGCAGGGAGAAAGAGAGCTCATCTAGGAAAAGCAGAGCTCAACTGAAGTGTTACCTGGGGAGACAGTCACATAGTAACACTCAAGACCATTAAAAAGGAGAGATGATTGTTAACACCTGTGGAGTAAAGAACAATGAGCAGTTAAGTCTATTGACTCCTTCAGGTACCTGAAAAGAAATGCTGCTATTTCTTCTTGGCAGTTGGCTTTGGACAGGAATCAAAGTGAGGTGGTTCTGTTCTGGGCAGAAAAATCAGCTTCCCAGTTGGGAGGGACTGATCTGGGGGGGGAAGGTGATTGATGCATGCAGGCAAGCACAATATTTAACATGTTACGGATGTTAGCTAACCTTCACGATGCTCCAGTGAAGTGGGTAAATAACCCTGTCTTACAGAAAGGAAAATTAAGACACAAGAAGGTTAACTCATTTTCCCTGGTATTCAGTATCTGCATAGGCTTTTTTAAAATCCTCCAAATTGCCAATTATCTTGAAGCAGTTAATGCATTGGCTAATGGCGGAACTCCCCAAATGTTTGTTCCAGCTTTCAGACATTTGCAGTTTGCTCTATGGAATCAGCCTAACTTCTTATTCACCTGCATTTGAGATTAAATATAGTGTAAAAACAAGTCCGCAGAGAGTTAGTGGCAAAGCCATGATTAGAAATCAGTAGTTCCTACCTCTCAGCCATCCACTTTAGTTCTCTAGACCATAATGCCTTTAAACTCACAGAAGATCAAACCATTTAAAAGATCAAATTTAAGACACATGCAGAGCTAAATTGTCCATTGGCTTACTTAGTGCTTGTGTCAGTGCTTGTACTGCTGAATATCGCCATGTCCTTAGAGCTTCCAAGGTTAACTTTCTGATATGAACTTAGCATCTTTCTCCTTGGGTTCATATATTACTTAACTTGCCACTTAAGTTAAATTGTTGTTTACTGTCACATTCCTTAATCTTCTTCCAGAAATATAAGATGATAATTCGTGGTCTAAAACGAGTGCATGTCCCAAAGTGTACATTTGTAGGAAAGTACATATCAGCTGCAAGTTCCCTTCAGGCTTTATCTTTCAGTTTAGGTGAACGTAGCATAAAAAAGTGAAAATCCTCAGGGCTATAGTGAAGTGGATGATGAGAGATAGTAATGACATCTTTTTAGGAATAAATAAAATCTATATGGGTGTAGTAGAACTTCAGTAATTCACATTAATGATTAGGATGCTCATTGCAAGTTATTGACTTTTCTGAATTAGTAAGTGAATAAATGCAGCTGAGATAAACAGGGATAATGCATCACAAAATGTTTCTTAAGCAAGTGTAGTTTAGTCTTAATAATTTATGCTAATACAACATAATGCTCTAGTAAATGCACTGGTATGTTTTGTAAAATAATGAAGTCTTTAGTAATGTGAGACCTTTCTATGACAAGCAGCTATTAAATGACTGTTGAGAAAATGAGGGGAGTCTGTGACTTTTGTATGTGTTCAAGTTAAAATCCATACAGCTTTGTAGAGCATGAATGAAGAAGTTTGTTTGTATAAAACAGAAATGTGTATCTATTTAGTATTTTAAAATAATGGGACAAAGCTAAGGTTTCGTAATAATGGATTACCCTGCATTATAAATACCCAAACCAGTTCAGATGCATTATTGGTTGCTGTTTCTTCAGGAAGGTAGAATATGTGAGTATTAGAATGAGTTCAGTAGCAAGTGTATCACTTTAAGCACTGTTTATGAGCACTGCACTTGTACATTATAGAACCAATTTATTACTTTCAGTGATATTAATTATCCTAATACTGTAAAACACGATTCAAAGCAGTTCTTTAGGCAAGGAATCTGGTCAGGGAAAGCTTTCAATTTTAAAATGCAAATTTAAAAATACAGCACTTCTTTAGGAGTCTTTAAAGTTTGGGGATAGAATTATAAACATTACAGAATCAGTGTGTTTTAGTTAACCCGAGTACATAAATCTGTTTGAATTCCTCTTAGAAGAGATGCTATTAGATATGATCGTTATATGCTTAGTGATTCATGGACCTTGTTACATACATGCTTTGTAATGTATGAATTATTTAGTAAGAAAAATCACAATAATTTTGTTGTTACTCAAAAATTTATAGGTTGGCAGAAACAATTATGCAGCCCCTGAAGCTGGTCTTGTAGGGGACGGTAACATCATTAACACTGCATGGCCATTTTTGCTCAATCTAACCTGTACAGTTTATGCTGTAATTTTTCAGTAATTGTGCAGCAAACAGCCTTTAAACAATATTCATTTCATTAAGGATAAAATCTCATCTGTTTGTGCTTTTCTTTCTTTTAAAATATGTGCGTAATTTAAAAGAGGACCCAAATCTTTCATAACCCTGTCTGAATCCAAATAGCTTCACTTCCCTAAAGTATATTTTTAAAAATTCCAAGTACACTGTACCGTCCAGACAACAGAGCCTCCAAAAGTTTCTTTGGGCTCTGATTCTGCTCCCGTTGAACTGAGATCGGTTGAAATTTTCCAGTGAGGTTGAAAGGAGCAGAGCCCATCTCTTAGTACAGAGGATCTGGGCAAGTCTGTGCGCCAAATGCAGAAGAGCTGCAAGGGGTGGTAGGAAAGGCATGGAAACACGGTAGATATTGCGGAGGAGATCTTTGCGCTGGCTATGACTAGACTGGTATATGAGGAGGCCGATCGTTTGGAAGAACAAATGAATACAGAACGGCTGGACAGTTCACGAGTGTACCCGCGAGCGATGCAGCCACATGAACTCCCTCACCAACGCTCATGCTTCACTCACCAAGCCCTGCAGTGATTTTGGGATGTGGGCCAGGAGGAGTGGATTTCAGTGAAGTATGTAACTTTAGTTTGCTATCTATCCACGCAATTTTTCTCACGTATTCACCTACCTCTTTAAAATCAAAAGGAACCACAGCTGTGAAAATACATGCCACCAGGGTAATGAGCCATGAGTCATTCCTTCTAGGGAGCAAGGAGTTCTTCTCACTACATGTATTATAGCTGTTCTTTGTTTTCGTGTTTAGAAACAGGTATTGGTCACAGACAGAGGTGAAATAGTGGACATGGTTGACCAACAATTTAGATCTGAATGTTGCTTCTCAGGCCCCCTTTAATCCGTGTATACATCCGTGCGCATATCTCTCTATTTTTAACATGTAATATAATAAATACCTTTCCGTGTCTGCGATACAAATGGTGACTATTTACTCTCTAGGCTCCTACAAGATGGGAAATATGTAATCTCGTGGTAGAGATTATTGTAGTAGAAGCACAGAGGCACTCAGAGGACTTCCTGACTCACTGCACTTCTGCCTACGTGTCTTTCTAAACGACATACCTGGGATTTCCTCTTACCTTCGAGCGTGGGACTGGAAGCAAAAAAAGCTAGGTTCTACTCCTGGCGCTGGCACAACTCCAACTCTTCATTTGGGGCCATGGCAGTTCACCTAATTTCTCTGCCTCCATTTTCACTGAAAAATAAGAATTGCAATGTCTTGTGAGAATTACTGGTAGGAGAGTACTTGGAAGATGCGCGTGCAGATGACACAGCATTACTAAATATTATGTTTACTGCTTGCACTGGCTTCACACAAGGAGCTGCTTGAGCCTGTCCAGATGGTCATCTTACAGATGCCACTTTAGCAAGGAGATGAGAGGTGGGACATCTGAGCTATAGAAACCTCGAACGAGGGGGAGGAATCCACAGACAGATTCAAGAGGGTCCCAACCTGCCCCCTCTGCTTTCTGCTGGCAGATGGGGTCCTGAAACTGGCTTTGCTGTAACTCTTAGTCACGGGACAGAGAATAGAGAGAACTGCTATTGTAGATAGCTCCTTTAGCAACAGAGATCAAAGGGGGAAGTGCATGGCAACACAGGGAAATAAGTCTGCTTCCTGAGAGCCGGCAAATTGTGCTGCTTCCCATGTCTCGGGGACTCAGTGGGCTATAGCACTTACTTAAGCCTGTACTGTAAAACAAGCCTAAACCTTTACAGTGTTATTGGGTGCTTTTTTTCTATTTTAATATCTCCCTAGTAATTCACAGCTCTTCTACCGAAGCCACGAGTTTCAGGATCCACCTCTGAATACTGTACATCTGGAAGTCTTTTGTGAGAGTACATGATAAATACGGACACTTAATTACAAAGAGAATTGATTAAACCCATGCATGTTTCTTGTTGACTACATGTCATCTGTATTATATGGAGAAGATCTGAATGCTTAATTATTCCATTTTTTTATGGCTATCTGGAGCTCTTTAACTGTTTCCTTACTGAAAATTCTTTAGGAAAGGATGAATACAGGAAGGAAACATTAGGTGAACTTGGGGAATCTCTTTACGTTGTATATCAACATGTATCTGCAGTCTTGCCGCACAAACAGGAATTATTTCTTAGCAAGATTTGGGAAAAATGCAATTAAATAAAGACCTCTGTGTTCAGTAACCTTCCCATGACAAAAATTCTACTGGGTGGCATAATAGGAAATATGAAATGATAGACCTTGATTATGTGGTTTTCGGGAAAGCCCTGCTGCAAGCTGTAAATGTTTGATAGCTTTACCACATACAATATAAAGAATAAACTCTGAAGTTTGATTACAGCTGCATCAACACAAATTGGAATAGGGGATTGAAAGTTGTGATTAGCTCTGGAAAAGCTACATAATATTTATGCAAATTTGGCAAATTGAGTTGGTTTTCCCTATAGCCCTATGAATGAAAAAGACATTTTAGAAAAATCATGGGGCTATAGAAATTCTATGATTTTCTATCCCTTTCTTTAAAACGTAATAGAAAATGAATCTTCATTGCAAGGTACACAGGGACTTGAGACAAAAGGTTCATTTTAACAGAAATGAACTCCACATGGGCAGTGGCAATTCCTGGGATATTCTGGAGTTGGTGCTATATTAATTTCTACTGTAGGAACTAAATTGTGAAGTTATTGAACAGAGAGATAACTTATCTTCACTAATGGCCATTCAGAGATTATTTTTAAAAATACACTCCATAGTTTAAAGTCTTAATATAGAGGATCTTGAATCCGTTATAGGAATTAAATCAAATACAGTTGGCAGCTTTAATTTTTTTCCTCCTGCTTTGAACATGTAAGTCAAATTGTCCAGTTAATCATGCATAATAAATAACAACCTCAAGAAGTTCTCGCAAGCAAGCTCAGGAAGTACAGGTTGGATGAGTGCACTGTGGAGGTGGATAGAAAGCTGGCTGGATTCTCAGACTCAAAGGGTAGTGATCAGTGGCTCAATATCTAGTTGGCAGCCAGTATGAAGTGGAGTGCCCCAGGGGTCAGTGCTGGGGCCAGTTTTGTTCAATGTCTTCATCAACGACCTGGACAATGGGATGCAGTGCACCCTCAGCAAGTTTGCAGCTGACACCAAGCTGGGGGGAGTGGTAGATACACTGGAGGGTAGGGCTAGGATTCAGAGACCTAGACACATTGGAGGATTGGACCAAAAGAAATCTCATGCGGTTCAACAAGGACAAGTGCAAAGTCCTGCACTGAGGAGGGAACAATCCCCTGCACCGGTGCAGGTGGGGGTGACGGGCTAGGCAGCAGCTCTGCAGAAAAGGTCCTGGGGGTGACAGGGGACAAGAAGCTGAACTGCAGCCAGCAGTGTGTCCTTGTCAAGAAGGCGAACGGCATCCTGGGCTGTGTTACTAGGAGCGTTGCCAGCAGGTCAAGGGAAGTGAGGCCACATCTGGAGTCCTGTGTCCAGCTTTGGGCCCCCAGTACAGAAAGGATGTGGACACATTGGAAAGAGTCCAGTGGAGGGCAACAAAAATGGTTTAGGGGCTGGGGAACTTCTGAGGAGAGGCTGAAGGCATGGGCCTTATTTAGCCTGCAGAAGAGAAGACCGAGGGGGATTTGATAGCAGCCTTCACCTCCCTGCAGGGGGGCTGAAAGGAGGATGAAGCTGGACTGTGCTCAGTGGGGGCAGATGACAGGACAAGGAGCAATGGGCTCAAGTTGTAGCAAGGGAAGCTGAGGCTAGGTATTAGGAAAAACTCTCACTCGGAGGGTGGTGAAATACTGGAACAGGTCACCCAGAGAGGTGGTGGCATCTCTATCCTTGGGGATTTTTAAGACCCAGCTCAGCTGGGATGAGATATTTGGGGTTGGTCCTGCTTGGAGCAGGGGGTTGGACTAGATGTGACCTCCTAAGGGCCTTTCTAACTCGATTCTCAGTTGTGAACCGGGTGTGGAAGTCAGTATACTACAAGCGAAGTTAATGCACAGTTGTGCATAGAAGGTTATTTATGTACAGTTGGACGTGGCATGCAGGAACCTGTCATTGCTTTGGTGTTGATGTGTTGGGTAGTGGAGACAAAGCAGCGCAGCTGTGTGAAGTTGCAGACTTCCAAGGATTTCCAGTCTTTTCTGCCCTTCCTGTGACCGAAGCATAAGGGTTATAGTATGGGATAGATTGTGGACCAGGCAGCAAGTCGGAAATGCCAACCACAGTGCATCTCCCCAGCAGCACAGGTTACCATCGACACATCCGACCTGTCCACCATTCTTTGCACTGATTTCACATATAATTTTTAACCGAGGCCCTTGGGCCCAGGATATTTGAAATACTGTCTGAAATTCTGGAATGAAGACTGGAATCAAGGACTCCACTTGGGCACAGCTGAGGTCTCCAAAGCAAGTGTAAAGTTTGCTGTGCAGGAGGGAGCTTTCTAACTTGCAGGTGAAGCAGGGGGACCATGGTGGCTAACGTCCTGCTGCTGCAAAGGTGGTTAAAATATGCTTGAGAGATCATACGAATAGAGCAGCAGGAATGGAAGGGACCGCCGGCGATCACATCTAGTCCAGCCACCGGCCTGAGGCAGGATCAGCCCTGTCCAAACCACCCCGTACGCGCCATCATCCCAACTCTGCCTAAAACAGCCCCGCCACAACACAGCCCCAGCACCCAAACCTGCCACAGGGAAATAGTGTCGCACACACTTGTGAACTAGACGTGGGCGGGGGAGACGAAAAGAAGCCAACCTAGAGACAAATTAAAGAGATGTGATATATGAGAACATGACTGGTATATGATAGGTTATGAATACTGGCAACCCGTGTTTAATGCTGTTTCGCTTAGCGCTGTTCCACTATAATGCTCATTTTAAATTGACACTTGATTCCACTTAGTGCTCAGCGAGTTTCGTTACAATGCTCCCGGTCGCCATCTTGGGTTGTCAAAAACTTTTGGTTTTGCTTAACCCTCATTTTGCTGAACACTTGGTTTTTCAGGAACCAAATAAGTGGGGGTTGCCTGTATGTTAGGTGTTAGAGCAGAGGTTTTCAACCTTTTTTTTTCCCATTTGCAGACCCCTAAAAAGTTTCCAACAGAGGTGCGGACCCCTTCGAACGGGAGATGTGGGCATTCACACATTTCGATTGATCACGGCCATCTTTCGTGGACCCCGTCTGCGGCCCACAGGTTGTAAACCACTGTGTTCGATGATGGATGGACTGTATCTGATAGATTACAGGGGTGTTGGGTGTAGCTGTGTTGGTCTAAGCACAGGCAGACAAGGCTCTTTGGATAAATCCTGTATCTTTTATTAGACAGCTTAAGTAGTTGGAAAAGGATATGATTTTATCATACCATATTATCACATTATTTTAACTCAAAGTTATACTCAAATAGTTGGAAAAGGATATGATTTTATCATGCCATATATCATATGACAGATTATGAACGTGTTACACGACGAATTATACGAAAGCTGTTCAGAAAGTATCAAGACAGATGCTGTAGGAAGCCAAAGATTTTATTTCCAGGGTTTTGGCTTCATCTCCTTGGAAGTCCTCTGCTTCTGCACAGCACTTCTCCCAGCCTTTCTGCCACTGTCGGGAGCACCTCTGATGAGCAATTTGTGGATTGGCTAAAAGCTGCTCTGTTGCATTTTCTTTTATGGTTTCCACGTCACAAAATCTTCCTTTCACGGCTTTCTTTAGTTGAGGGAAGACAAAAAAGTTGCACTGTATCCCACAAGTGCCGCAGCCTCCATATTCACCTGATATGGCCCCAGGTGACCCTTAAATAAAGAAAGCCAGATTTTGTGACCACTAAACAAAATGCGATGGAGCAGCTTTTACCGATTCCACAAGCTGCTCATCACAGGGGCTCTCGACAAGGGCAGAAAGGCTGGGAGAGGCGCGCGGCTGCAGGAAGAGCAGACTTCCAAGGAGATGAAGCTGAAACCTCTGGAAATAAAAATATTTGGTTTCCTACAGCATCCCTCTCGATACTTTTTGAACAGCCCCTGGCTGAGTACCGTACAGGTGGTCCTCAGACTCAGGACACAACCGGTTCCTGACAAGTGAAACGCTGCAACCGGGAACGGTAGGAAACGATGTTAGAAATGGGGGAGCCGAGGCCTCCTACGCTACTTCCACCCAAAACCCCCCAGACGGTTGTACTCGAGCAACTGCAGCCCAGCGGTGTAGCTCCAGGCGCATTTATACCGTGAGCAGCAGCGCTGTGCATTGGAAGGGCTTCTTGGAGGTGACTTCGCTGCACTCTTGCCTGGCGTCTTCTCGGGCCGGCTGCAGGCGCCTCTGCTTCCTTGAAGGCGGCGGCCCCGCCCCACGGCTGCGCCGGCCCGCCGGGACCGGGTGGCGAGCTCGGGGCCGGGGCCGGGGCCGCGGCGCGGGCGGAGGGCCCCCGCGAGCGCGCGCCTGCGGGCCCGGAGGAGGCGGGCAGGGGGGCGGCCTCCCCCGCGGGCGCCGCCTCCCGCTTTCCGGCGCCGCCGTTTTGATTCCGGAGCAGCGGGGCCGGGGCCGGGGCCGGGCCGCAGCATGTGAGCCCCGCGGGCCGGGGATGCTCTTCCTGCTCTGCGGCCTGGAGATGGAGAGCCCCGCGCTCGTCATCCGCATCCGCATCCCCGACGGCGGCGCCGTGGACTGGACCGTGCCCTCCGCGCCGCAGCTGCTCTTCAGGGACGTGCTGGTGAGCCGCCCCCCCCCGCCCCGCCCGCGTGACGCCGCAGGGCGCTGTCACGCTGCGGCGCGACGCCCCAGTGATTCTGGTGACGCGACGAAGTATCGCGACACCGCAGCCTGTTGTGACGCGGCAGTGCGGCCCTTCAGGGTCTCGTGACGCGCGGCGCCCCTGCGCTGCAAATTAGCGTGACGCCGCAAATGGCCGTTACGCTGCGGTGGTGCACGTGACATCCGTGTGACGCGGCAAATCGTTCTCGTGTGGTAAATTACTGTGACGCTGCAAATCATTGTTACGCTGCGAATTACTGTGATGCTGCCAGGTGCTGAGGCTGCTGGGGGCCACCTGCGCGCAGAGGGGCTGGAAGTTGTGGCCCAACAGCGCTGCCGACAGGAGTGCCCGGTTTCCCCCCCGAAGCGCTAGGGCTCCGCTCCCCGATGCGCGCGCGGGCCCTGCTGCGTTGGGAGCGCGGGGCGGCGTGGTTCAGGAGACGTCACCGGCGGGCAGGCGGACGCCATCGGGCTGCGAGCGCAGCTTCGGCCTTGCCAGCCGGCTTCGCAGTTTTGTGGCGCTTCATCGGTGTGTGCGGATGGCGTGAAAGGGACTGAGGCCGGGTCCCGAGGGGTCCTCGTGTGTAGTAGGTGTGCTGCTTTAGCTCAGGGTACAACTCCCGGGCTGCCCCTAGCCCAGCTCCTAAACGTGCACACGCACATGTCCAGCCTGAGCACCAGGAGCGAGGCGGCCCGTGAGGCATGTCCGGCACAGAGTACCAGGGCAGGGGGGACACAAAAACGGGCGCTGTCCAAGTGCCCACCGCAGGGTATTTGTGGCTGACGCAGTAGAAATGCTGCTGCTTTCCGGTCAGCCCGTGCCTTGTTTGTGGCTCTCCACGCTTCCAGCCTCCGTTTGAGCTCTTCTGCTCCGTTCGATCGGTCAGATGGCGCCCGGCTGCGGCGTCCTGGCCTGGGGGTGACGGGGAATGGCTTGGTTGGCGAGGTTGCGATGCCAGCGGGGCCTAGCGGTTTCGGATCTGAGATCCGCAGGCATATGACGGCGTATCCATCCCAGCACCTCTGGACGGGGTTACTTGCAGCGGGCAGAAGCGCTGTGAGCAGATCAGATCCAAGAGGAGCAGGACCATGGGATCCTTTATGTGGAGTATAGCCCGCTGTCTCGGGAGCCTGGGTGTCATCCTGCACAGCTCAAGGGTTTCTGGGCTGTCCAGCATCCAGAAGTGGAGGACCCTGAAGAGCGCCGGGAGTCATCAACATGCACTGTGGTCTGCAGCTGCACCGCGGGGATGAAATCACTCCAGGAGTCCTGGGAGAAAACAGCAGAGGAGCCAGGTAATGGCTCTATTCCTGTTGTGTTTAGGGCCTGCCAGACAAACCAGTGCCCAGGGACTGTTGTGTGCCAGAGGGCAGGCAGAGACCACGTCTGGCTTCATTCGCAGATGCAGGATCCTGCCTTCTCCATCCATACCTGGCCGCGGCATGCATGATACTCCCAACTGTCCTTTGGGAAACCTTGAACAAAACATGCACAAACAAATGGCAGGAATTATGTACTGAAAGACCGGTGTTAATTCCCACTTCCCCTCTCTTAAGGCAACCGGGAGCATCTCCCTGCAGGCAGTTAATTTTGACCTTTTCTTTACTCCTTTTAATTGAAGCGGTTTAGGAGAACTTTATGTGATGCAGGCTTTCCAAGCATCCCTCCGTGTTTCTGGCCGGCCATGCTTCCCTCTCCCTGCAGCATGCATGACCGGTCCCTGGCAGGTGCTGACTTGCTCCTTGGTCAGCAGGAGATGAAATGCAGCCAGCGTACACACTGTCGGGCTCCCACAGGGGCCTGGGACAGCCGAGTCCTCTTCCCATCAGAAGTTTGAAGCTGGCCCGTCTCCTGCAGCGTGGTGTCAGCCTGAGAGACGGTGGAGGAGCACCATGAAAGCGAAATGAGGGGCCTCGTGGCTGCCCTCTTGAAACAAAACAGTTGCCCCCTGTACTGCTTTAGAAAAGTAAAGATCTCGCTGTTCCAGCTGCTCTCCAGTCCAGCACAGCAACATCATCATTTCTGGCTTTGGGGTTCAGCAGGAGAGCGCTTTCAGGAGATGAAGACCTTGAGAGAAAACTTTCAATTTAAAGCCTGGTGTGATGTGGGCAGCTCAAGGGGAGACGCTTCCTATTTAAGGGTTTTTTTTCAGCCTTGACAAAACAACTGATCCACTGTTTCTTTCATTTAAGGGACATCTCAGCAAATGCATCTGAGTCTCCCACCCAGGCATCAGCCATCCCAGGGTTCAGGGTTCATCTAGCTGGAAGAAGAGGATGCAAGAGGATCTGCTGATGGGGGTACACTGGGACTTCAGCCCCCTCCTGGTACTCAGGCATGAGATTTAGAAGCCGGACGTCTGGTCCCAGGCTGCTGCAGCAATCAGGGAGTGAGAGGAACACAAGGCGGTGAATGACCTTGCATCCAGCCATGGCTGCGTGAGCAAAGAGCGTGGTGACAGCCAGGAGCAGATGGCGATGTTCGTTTGCGGGTCTGTGGGGCGTTGGGCCAGCAGGAGCCGGGTCGAAACTAGCCTAGCAGAGGCTTTAATGGAGAGCCACCGACAGCGGTCATCTGGCTTTTCCCATCTATCGCATCACGCTGCCCAGGGTCTCGGGCTAGCCAGGGTGATAAGGAGGTGGCCGTGGTCTGGTTACCCTTACTGCTTCCCTCTCTGGCATGGCTGATGGCGTGTGGAGAAGTTTCCTGATCAGGACCACTTGCTTTTCATCCAACCCTCCAGAGCTCGCTGTATGCGTGTCCAAACCTATCTGGGATGGCAGAGTTTCACTTCTGTTCACCAGTTGAAGCTGTGTGGTTCGAAGTGCAGAGCACTGTCCTGATAGAGCAAAGGGGTGCTGCTTCTCCGCAGCCGCCATGCATTGCCCGCAGCGCTCTTGTCTCGGATGCTCTGCAGAGCTCTCTCTGGTCACTTCTACCTGGAGGCAATTGCAGCACCAGCTCTTCCTGCAGTTCGGTGCTCGATAAATGTGAGCCGTGATTGAGCAGAAGCACTCCAGTTCACTGCAATGCGAGGGTGAACCACCTTGGGTAGAAGAAGTGCTTGCCTTTGATCATCGCCTTAATCAGACCGACTGCAAGTTTTTGAATCTTGGCATCCTCTGTTGTATTAAGTAGTCTGGCAGCCGTGACAGGGTGCTGTGCGCTCAGCCGTTGCTTTGGACGCTGGATTGCTTCTACTTGCCACCCCAGAAGGGAGACTGATTTGCCCTGCTCAGCTGGGAACCAGCAGATGCGCTTTCAAGGTTTGGTGTTCACCATTTCTACATTGCAATCCTCTGGTGTATCCACTTCTAAAGTGTGATTCTGCAGGAGCAAGAAGCATTAATTAATTCTTAACTATGTTGTTACCCTGGTCTGTCTGGGTGTGTTTAATGAGCAAGCCAGGTCAGTATATTCCTTTTTATGTGGTTATCGCCACCACAGCAATTAACAAACGAGTGAAGCCTCTTTTCGCCGTGAAACCACAGTAGACCCAGCTGGCGACATTACCGTAGCAAGGGGGTGGGTGACGAAGCCTGGATTGGGATGGTGTCCTTGTGAAGTAGCAGTGATCTTCACCCAGATCATGGACAGGGTGAAGGGTAAGCAGCAGAGATGCACTTTGGTTGGGGGATGTCACTTTGTCCCAGGGTGGGTTGATTTAAATCACTGGTCAGGAAGTCTCCATTTAACCATTGTTTTCTACAAAAAGTGCATCCTTGTTGTTTGATACCTTTGTTCGTTTAACTTCTTGAAAATTTGCACTTTTTGAGAGAGGTAAGGGCTTGGCTGTGTGTACACAAATGTGCAGAGAGACAAGAGAGCTGATGGGTAGGTAATCAGGTCTGTTCTTGCTCATCTCCATGTCCTGTTGTTAACAAGGATGTGATCTCCGGAGGCAACAAAATCTCCCTATGCCTGAAGAAGGGCATTTTTGCCTGAAAGCTTGCAAAGAACAATTTTTCCAACTATTTGGTCTCAGAAAAGATATCACATCTACCCAAAGAGCCTTGTCTACCTATGATCTCTGGAGACACAAATTCACAGTATGAGAACTGAAATTCAGCATCACAGAGATGCTTAATGGGATTTTCTAGAGGGAGCACCAAGTCCCATCGGGTAGAGCAGTTTTCTTTCATCTTTACTAATCTATAGAGGACCCTCTGGGAACCCCATGAGATTGGGCTCCTAATATAGTCCATGGCCTGTTGTGACCTATTTATAAAACTTTTCTAAAAAGGTTACATGAATATATTGTCACAAATAGTATATAACTAGAAGTTGTAATCCCGTTCCCATGATGATATCTTTGAGGTTCAACTTATCTTAAAGCTATCTTTATCTAGATTTTTTTTTATAAAAGCATCTTAACAGAAAATTTGATTAAATACAATCTAATATAAATAAAAACATCCAATGTTTTAATATATATTTATTTAAATTGTTGACTTTTATCTACCCTGCTTTCCCCTTCTTCCCTGTGTCTCGTCTGGTCCAGGATGTGGGAATCTGATGCATCTCTCTCTTTCTCGGCACCTGTCACCATCTGGAGCAGATTTGGGTTGCATGGCCATGAATCATATCAGCACAACTGTTTGGCCCCAAATATCCTTTCCTCCCACCTTCCTCCCCTTAGGTTTGTGGAGTGCAGCCTGCTCCAGTGACCCAGATAGGGACATACATACTGCAAACATGTGTAGGCAGCACCATCGTGTCTCAGCTTGGCCAGAAGCCTGAACCTTTGAGGATGTCGTTAGAAACAGCAGAGCACTAAGGGATGTTCCCTTTGCTTTGCCTGAGTTGCTGCAGCCTCAGGGGAAATGGGGTCGCTTGAGGAAAGCCGAGTTATCCTTGTGGGCATCCCTGACTGTGCCTGAGCTGGGGTAATAGGGGTGAGGGCGTACCTCGAGTGTGCACCCTCAACACCAGGGAGCTATCGAGACGCACCTCTAGGCATGGCATACATGGAAATGCCACCAGGCTGGTGAACACTGGGTGCTGTAGGAGCTTTTTATGTTTTTAAAAGGGGGTGATTTTTTTTGACAATTTAACATCTTGGGGACCTAAAACATTTTGCAAACATATGGGAATCAAGCCGTGCTGCATTGCAGCAGGTAGGGAAGAGCACAGCCACACCTTGTTGTACGGGGAGGGAGACTGAGGCACGAAACTGCCCAATGTCTGGCCCAAGGGCATATAGTGACCCACCGGAGGTAGTGGGTTATGGTCTGGGAGTTGTAACATGCAGTATACTGCTCTGCACGCACAGATACGTCCCCATTAGGTTTAATATTCAACTGCTCAAATCCTACCTGAGGGTTTCCTCTGGGCAGAGCTCTGATAATTAACCAAGTGGCATGTAGCAGATCCTCAGGGTTAAGAGATTACCTAAACCGTGCTTGTCCCTTAGATGTGGGGCCATGCACGTGTTTAAAGTGGGGCATGTCCACAAGGTCGTGGGTTGCATTCTTGCGAAGGTGAGGGTTTGCAGCGCAGCCGGGGGAATGCAGTGCCAGGCTGCTCCAGCGATTGCTGCAGCTTCGACACCAAAGGGCTCCACTTCTCCAGTCAGCTGCACGAGACCGCTGATGTGCTCCAGGGCAGAGAAGTGTTGCTTGTCCTTCGTTCACTAACCTGCTGTGAATGAAGAGGGCCGTGAACTGCCCCGAAAACTGAGCAGGGCTCTGCTGTAGCAGAGTTGGGGTCTCAGTGCTGATCATTGGATCAGGGCTTCAGACATTTCCTCTGCATATCCAGCTCTAGGCTTTGAGGTTATCAATGACCAGATCTGTTTTAAGGATCTTTCATCGGGTTGCCATGACTGACTGATTTGTCTGTCTTTGTCAATCTGGATCGTACCCTTTGCCCCAGGGCTTGAGTGCCTGGAGGGCGAGTAGAAAAGGGCCTTATGCTCCTTTGGCGCTGATGTGAATTCCTGCACGGAGCTGCACCTCTCAGCAAGGAGGGTGAGTCCTGGGAGCGGCAGCAATACTTGCACTGTGGTTAAAAGGCATGGTTTTAAAGTTTCAGCTTCCTTGTCACCAAGATACAAATGGTTTTACCATCTGACCACAGATCAGCTTTGATAGATTTCCTTTTTCATCTACCATTACCTGCATTTTTCCTCTCTCTCCACTGTTAATGGCCTTCTGTTTTGTTAGATAACACATTAGTTATTCTTGGTCATTGATCACTCGTTGTCTGCTCGAGTTGCAGGAGTTTATGGTTTGTGACCTCTGCCGGGTCTCTGTGCTAACGTCACCGATGGTGAGAGCCTGCTGGAAGTTAGGCTGGCATTATGAGTCTGTGTTAGCGAAGGGTCGCCCAGGTGTCCAAGTACATCAGTGCTTCTGCGCAACAGGTGAAGAGACATTCTGGACATCAGATTAGTTTCACGATTAGATCTTCAAAAATGTCGGTGTTTTTATTTGGTCCGATTCGGCAACAAGATTGGGTAGTGGACAGAGCCGAATTGGTTCCTGTTTAATTTGTTAATGAAGCTGCGTGGTGGTATGGTTTACTCTTGTCCTGAGCTTACTGAATTTGGATGATCTCGCCTCTCTTTTTTCAAATCCTACTGCACTGTACACTCCAGCTTTGGCAGGTCTCCCAGGCGGAGTCAGAGTTGTTGGTAGCTCGGGGGTGTGGGCGTCTCTCACTGACTGCGCCTTCCCACCTCTCCCAGATGTGTGCAGCAAGATCCACGTGAACTTTTAGCTCTGTTGACTGCAAACTTCTGCATGCACCTGCTCCTGTTAGTTTACCAGTAGGTTTATTTACCAATTAAAGCAAACTCGATTGAATGTTGTTATGCAGGGACTCACACTGTTTAACTAACTGGATATTAAAACAGTGTTAGTTAAATCAGGGGAAGTGATATGTTTGGAGAAGGTCTTATTTCCTTGCATAGAGTTTGTATAGTTAGACTGTCATCTCTTCGAGACAGAAGCTATATCTTTTTTTAGTATTGTGCCAAGCACCTACAGGGCTCTAGAAATAATTAAGCCCAAAGACTTTCGTTAATAATACATTGAGTTTTGCATTGCCTAAATATTTGTGATTTTCTTTTTTTGGTTGTTTTAAGTTACCTGCATTGTGCATCCTTTGTTTTTTTATGCATGTCTTTTGCAACTTAACCTGTAATTTTTTATGTCAGTTTATTTAAATACATCAGATGAGAAAGCAGGAATAGAAAGTTTTAGAGATGCAATATGGTCCAGTTGCAACCATAAAGGTTTTCCCAAGAGTCATTTTCTGCCTTTTCATTACATTCATTCTCTGCATAGCGCGTGTTACTTTTTGGTTCAAATACTTAGAGCTCAAAGAGAAACAAGCCAAAAACCCCCCAGCCCCTGAAGAAGTGTAAATGTTCACACCATGATAAATATATTTGCTTTAATTTCTAATCAGCTTCTGACATTGTCAGGGGCAGCTGTTGTGGGATGAGACACCAGGCAGCAGCAAGAGGGGGAAAATCATGCTGTGCATTTATGCCGTACTCCAGCATGACCTACTGCAAGCTTGCAATGGCTGACAGCAGCGTATAGGGTATTGGTGAGAGTTAAATCTGAATTGATCTTCCCCTGGTTTTTTGTGTTGTAGAGGTAACTGAAGCTTCCCATTTTTGGTCTCGTGCAAGAAAAGCAGAATGCAATGGCATACCAACTGCCGATAAAAATACTTAACACAAAAATGCACTATTTGGAGAAGAAGTATGCAGACATTCCCTGGTTCTCGATTCCACCATCCGTATAGAATTTGCTTCTGTCCTAAGAATATTGTAGTGGAAGGAATCTGGGCAAGGGAGCAAGGGCTTTTTAAAACAACGCAGCCTGTCCTGTGCAGCTAGAAAAGACTTGCACTGTTTGGCTAGTTCAAATAATGTGTTGGGTTATTTTGGACTGGCTCTGAATGGCAGGACTTGCACTTCCCTTCCAACGAAAAATGTTGGCCCCACTGGTCGGGGAGCTGCTGTTCCACGCACGTCAGGGCAGCGCTTGCAGCGTGAGCCTGCAACACAGCAGCCGGCGCATCTGTTCTTGCTCAAAGCTTCCCTGTGCGGCAATGGGGAAGTCAACTGCAGATCCCAGGCGACAGTCCCAAAACCTGCCCAGATTGACGGTGGTCTGCCCTTCCCTGAGCAGCAGTTGGAGGCACAATCTGAGGCTGGTGGGGGAGGATGAAAACAAAAATTAGAGGCCCCCCTCTTCCAATCGGCCAGCATGATCTAGGGTGGAAGGACAAAGGGAGGGCTCGTTCTCATGTATAAATAAGACTCAGTAACCTTTTAGGTAACCTTGAAGCAGTACACAGGCATCTGCATGCCCCAAGGATAAAATAAACTCTATAGACTGCAAGACCAGGCGGTGCAGAATCACTGCTCTGAAGTCAGGATCAAGTGATTAAAGGTGTTTATTCCCTCTGTGTGGCGTGGGGGGCGGGGGGGAACAGAAGGAAACCATCATCTTGGACAGCTTGGTTTTGCGCTAAATGTTTGTGGTGAGGAGTTTGAGGTGTAGGGTATCGAAGATTTTTTAAATTTTATTTTCAAGGAGCAGCTGTTTGAATTTTCACTCGGAAACATCTTGAGTGCTTCCCAATAGCATATGACTAATTCTGTCCTGTATCGTTGTTTAGGATGTCATCGGCCAAGTTTTGCCTGATGCAACCACAACGGCATTTGAATGTAAGTATGGCTTGTAAATCCTGTCTGGAGTGTGTCTGGTCCAGGCTCCTCCGCACGCATTATGGAATTGTCATTTTTTAAATAAATAATGCTTACATACATTATATGTTACAGTTAAATATTTATGCTTTAATGCAAGTTTAATGTTGAAACACAGCTAAGTCATATTTTATTATTTAATCACATCTTGAGTGAGCATATTTCTACAATAAAGCTTTAATTACCAGCGTGACCTTCTCATGCTCTTACTCCTCCCAGCAGTTGCATTGCTTGAATTAAGTCAAAAGTGCTTGTAGGTCTGTGATGGTTGCTTGGCATGTTAACCCTCAGTTTAAGAAAAAACAAAAGAGCTGCAAGTTGGATATTTCAAGAGAACTATGGTACTGAGTATAGCATAGTTCCTGTCCGGGCAGCCTAGCAGTTGCTGTATTAAAATCCCAGCTCAGGTATGTTAGGGCCTTTCCTTTGCGAGTTTGTTGACTCTTTATTTGACAGGTCTTTCTTTTCCATTAGAAAAGCGGCTCTCTTCATATTTCAGCATCCTCCACAGGTTGCTGAGACAGTAGAAAAACAAATAATAACAGTCACAAGCTGGCAGAGGGTAGGTTTAGGTTAGATATCAGGAGGCGCGACTTCACGGTCAGGGCGGCTAGGGCCTGGAACCAGCTTCCAAGAGAAGTGGTGCAGGCTCCTACCCTTGGGGGCTTTAAGAGGAGGTTAGATGAACATCTTGCTGGGGTCGTTTGACCCCAGTACTCTTTCCTGCCATGGCAGGGGGTCGGACTAGATGATCTGCTCAGGTCCCTTCTGACCCTAGAAATGATGAAACTATGAAATGCTTGCTGATAGCTTGTCACATTTAGTCTCATCTGTGAGCAGACGCTTTCTCCTCTTGTGTGCAGGGCACGTCCAGCAGTAGCAGGGTGACTGCCTCTAGCTTCAGGTTGGCCATTTCCTTGCATCTGCAAAGACGATGCGGTCGCAAGGCTAGACTGGGAAGCATGGTACAGGGGTTGAAGTCCTGATGCCTCCTGATTTCAGAGCATGAGCATTATTTAAATAACAAAATAGGAGGTCTGAGAGAGGAATGGCTATGATGAGCACTGGAGTCTGTGCTTTCCCTGCTCTAACGAACTAGGGAGACTCTAAAAATGCAGCAGAATTCCCCCCCAACCTCTCCTGCCATAGATTAAATCCTCAAGCGATGCTATGTTTCTAGTTTTCTGTCCTTCCTACAGATGTCAGGTAGCTTGCCTTTTATCTATATTCTCCCTATTTCTTGGTGACAATGAGAGCCAACCGCAGTTCTTTGCAGAGAAGGGATGAGAGTCGTGGGAAAACACGTCTTCCTTAATTATTGGGCGGCACATTGACCAGCTGCAAGGAACCACCGATATCTGGGGAATGAATGACTTGGGTCCCCTCCAAACTCCAGGTTGTATTTGTCCATATTTCGTCTGTACCTAACGTGGATAAATAAGCTACGATACTGCTGCAGTTGAAATCTGTAGTAAAGTTTTCATTGGAGCCATAGCTGCAGATTTATCTATTTTATTATCCCTCTTTGCATCCTGTTCATCATTGTGGCTCTTGTCACCATGTTTTCCCAACATCAGCAGCGAAGGGCTCCGGTCCTCATATGCCACTAGGAATAAGACCGAAGGCTGTAGCTTCCCCAAGGGCAAGGAGCCGTCCTTTCGCTCGGGTCTAATATTTATTTGGTTGAGTGTTGCGTGTGCAGTTTGTGCTAGAGGGAAGATTCCCCCTGTTTTCTGCACAAGGCCTTTCACTAGCAGAGATGGGGCTACAAAAAGAGCTGTAGCGGGTCAGACCTGGCCTGTGAGCGGCGATACTGGAGGCAACCTGCGAGAGCCAGGTTCTTCTTCACTCTCCTTCATTTGATCAGAGGCCTGGGAGGCTGACGGTGACCCTGCTTCGTGAGCCCTCGAGTGCTGTGTGTAGCTTTTGAGTTCTGCTTCGACATGTTGATGGTTTCCGTTAATCAGATACCCGGCACCAATGATCAGGGTTTGTTAACCTCGCTTCGTTTATCCTGCCCTGAGTCAAAGCTAGGACTTTCTACAAGGACCTGAGCAAAACAGGGCTCCAGGCCTTGCCATTTCTTTTATGATTTGTTATCCCCCCTGACACGCGCGCACACACACGCGCGCACGCACACACACATCTCCCTCATCTCACATTAGCTTTGTTTGAACTTCATGCACCACTAATAGTCACTGCAATCAGATCAGTAGCCCATATTAATGGGACCATGTGTAGAACTTTCCTGGAAATTCGTATTTCATTGAGTCCTCTAACATCTGCTGCTGTGCTTTCAGCTCATGTCTCTAGTCTGCCATTTACATCTGCACAAAACAATTCCCCCTGCCATTTAACTGGCAGCTAAAATATGCTATGTATATTGATGCTGGATTTCCTGGTTACTCTCTCCATATCAAATGCCTCCATTTTACTGGCTCGAAGCTTTGTTCTCACCTGCTCGATGACTTTCTCGGAGGCGGATAATTGCCATCACGCGCGGTCTCTTCCACTGCCTGTTTAGTTATTGCTATCTGCAGTGTATCTCCTGCCATTGGCCCCGATGCGGGTTTTACCATTGTGTTCCACGTGGCTCCAAATAAAATCCCGAGCAGCATATGGCCTGTTATGATCCTTTTATCCAAACTCTGCCATTTTGTATATTTGTGACACACTGCAGATTTTGCAAAGATTGCTTCATAATATTTGTTTACCATCTGCTGCACTCTATTTGGTGTCTTGCTAGGATTTCTTCCTCCATTTTCAGTGACATTAGCAAAATCCAGCCAGTACATAGGCTTTTTGGTTCTACTTTTGCTTCTCTAATGTGCTGGAAAATCATATTGCTGTGCTCTAGGCAAGTAGAGAAGCCTGGAAATCTTTCTGAACCAGCATATCAGATAAAGCCAGTTTGGGGGCTATAGCTAGTTATGTTTTGGTGGGATGGACAGCAAAGGGTCTGTGCACTTCAAATGAAAAGTGTAGTCTCTGACTTTTTTTTTTTTAAATAAATACTCCTGATTTGTTTTACACTTGCTGTCTTTGAATGCCAGGTAGTTATCTGTCTTTCCTCAGCGTCTGCAGTGTTCCTGTTCCCTTCATAGTCTCAAGGAGGTCTAGCATTAGAAGTGAATCCCACCTGATCTTGGGGCTACTAGGGTGTTTTCCAAATGGGCTATCAGACTCCATCAGCTCATTTTTCCTCTATTTGTCACTGCAATTTTTTCCTCTCAAGTCAGGCTTGTTTGCAGTGCTGGCCTCTGCCCCTTTCTTTCTTTAAATACTTTTTTCCTGGTCTATTTTTGTCCCTTTATTACCTCTGTTCCCAGTGTTTTCTTTGTGGCCACTGTTCTAACAGCGGCTTCTCTCTCGCTGGCACGGCTACAGTTTTGTTCTCAGCCAAATAGCATTTCAACCCCTCCCCTTTGCCTCTAATGTTTTCAGGCAAGGAAACATTCAGTCTCATCTCACTAACTCTTCCTAATCTTTTCATCATTCATGACTTGCTGGCTGCAGGCTGGTAACCCTAGTGAGTATTTTTAGCAACCTGGCAACTTACCAGTTAAATTTCCAGGCATCCATTGTGTTGCAGAAGGTGGTGGTGCCATCCTGTCAACAGCCATCTTTCCAATGGCTTGTGCTTCTGCTCCACTAAATATATACATTCGAACCCTGTCGGTGTTTTCAGTTGTACACTTTTTCTCTTTATTCTTTTTTTTTTCTTTTGGAGTTGCTCTCCCTCCTGCTCCTTAAAGCTTTGCATTGATCTTCTGCATTTCAAAAGCAAACTGAACAAAGTCCTTTGCCCGAATGATTTGGATCTGGCCTGGAATGAATGTGTCTAATCGTGAGCCAAGGTGATTTTTCATCTGAGGAAAGAGTGGCACATTTTATGTAGTTATGTGCTAAGGCTTTTATTTTAACAGGGGCAAAAAGGAGTTGAGACACCCAGATCCCATCGACTTCCAGTGAGAGCCACATGCTGCAGTTTCTTGAATCACAGAAAAGCGGGGCTGGAAAGGACCTTAAGAGGTCATTTAGTCCATCCTTTGCCTAAGGCAGGATCATCTCTATCCAAACCATCCTATACCAATTCGTTGTCTAACCTGATGCAACGCAAAACAAAACACCCTAACCTACCACAGGTAAAGCCGACGGGAAATGGTGGTCAGCATCTTGCTGCTGTAAAGGTTGTTAAAAATACACGCAAGAGATCCCAGGTCTCTACCATACCGTGCCACTGCAGAGGAAGGCAAAACCCCTGCAGTCTGCACCAGTCTGACCACGGGGTAAAACTTCTTCCTGACCCCAGTCTGTCTGATCCCGGGCAGAGGGTCAAGACCCTCTTGCCAAGAACTCCGAGTTTTAAGTCCCAGCGGGAGCATTTGGCACAGCCCAGTCCCCATCCCCAGCTTGGGCTGCATCAACACCCACTTTTGAGGAAGAGTTTTTAAAAAAAAACTATAAGAATAAAACCGACCCTGTGACGTACACGGTAGCAGGAAGGGAAAAAAATGCTTTCCCAGTCCCATGCATGTGTACTCCAGAAATGCCGGCATATATGAGCTGCCTGCAATGGGCCTCATGAGCCTAAAACTATGCATTCATTTGATACTGCCACCCTTAAGCTTCTTTTGCTAAAAACAGATTTAAAAGGCCACCAGACGTGGTGGGAAAGTCTAGTTTGGAAACCTGGGGAAATACACGTCAAAGGAATGCTGTATCTTAAAAATACCAACTTCAGTATTGCTTACATTACGGCAATCAGAAATGGGGAAAAAAACAGCAAAAAGGGAAATTAGTTTAAAAAAAAAAACAAAGCAAAACCCACCATTTTGCTTTGAATTGAGAGAGGGCCTTCCAGCGTGTCGGGTTACTGCATAGCTCCATGTGCGGTAGCATCTGAGTGTTCCCAACCGTTCGCTAAGATCAGAAGACGCATTCCTACGTTAGACCTTAATTAGTTTTTTAAAATGCTTTGCTGTGCTGAAGTCCTGCTGCACCTTCTTGTGTTTTCCTGTTTCCCCAGTGCAACCGCAGCACCTTTCCGGCACAAGGTACGCCATGCTGGTGCCCGAGTGCCGGTTCCAGAGCTGCGACCACATTGCACTGCTGTTCATGCATCATGCGCGCTCTTCACCCACATTCATGCAGCGCTCAAATCTGTACGACCTGCATGGCTCTGCCTGGGTGCTACATTTGGTGCTAGCCTAAAGTGACGGGCATGTAAATAGGGACATGTTTAATGCTACTGTATTATTAAGCATGGTAGAAACCTGTGCCTTGCTGTCAGGGAGCTGCAAGAAGGGAAGAGAGTAACAGGACCTGTGAGCGTGTGGGAGGAAGGAATAAGCTGAAGCACATGGGGGTTTTACAGTAAGAGGAAGGCTGCGTAGTAGAGCAGAGTCCACCGTTGGTTTATATGGTGGAATATCAATAGCTGTGGAAACCAAACTCCATGTTCAAGTGTCTAGACATATTAAGCAACTGCTCCACCTTTGCTCTGCATTTAGTGAGTGTCACCAGAGTGACTCGGTGGGCTCGTGTAAGGAGTAATCTGCTGTGCCAAAGTCTCTGATTTCACAGAGAAAGTCTGATAGCATCACAAACTGCCTGAGAGCAAAGTTTTACGTGCTTTGCTCATGTCCCCTGTCTTCAGATACGATGATCGCCTCTCTGTGTGTGTCCAGGAGGCTGTTGGTAAAGCTGGTGCAGGAACATCCTTCTGCCCTCCTCTTCCTCTTGACATTGGAGGTCCTTCAGCTCCTGGCTCTTGCTGCCTTTGTTTTTCCCACCTTACATTTCCAGGTTCCAGGCGGTGATGATGATAGGTAGAGTCATGTCAGGGTTATTTAAATAAGCTGAACTTTCTGCTTATTTGTGTTTGTTTGGAAATGTTCAGTTGTTCGAGTTAAATAAGCAAGCAACATTTGGCATATCAAAATTCAAAAAGCAAATGTCTTGCTTCATTTTTAATAAACGTTCTACTTTTTCCCCCCTCCCCAGATGAAGATGAGGATGGTGATCGGATTACTGTTAGAAGTGATGAAGAAATGAAAGCCATGCTGTCTTACGTAGGTATACTGTAACAAATGGTGATGTTTTCATGCTCATCTGTTGTGCTGTGTTTTTGTGCACTTGTCTGCTTGTATCAATGCATTGAAGTAAGCTATAGTGTTTATAAAATATTCTTTTAATATATTTAGGTATTTTGAAAAAAAAAATCACATGTGAGAGTTGTGGGTGTGCTTCACAATTTTAAAAAGACTTGTACACTTACTGATCATATGATGAACATTAAGAATAATGCATCTTAATGACTTTTGCATTAGGTATAGTGCAGGCTAAATGGACTATCAATTTCTTGTATTTTTTATGCAGTACTTAAAGTAACGGCTCATTAAAAATGAACCCCTGGGCTCTAAAAATTTTTCAAAATCTACTTTCATCTGGAGACTATTTTACCCCTCCTAACAGAAGAGTTACATTGTAGCTGCAGGCTCAATATGCATAGAAGATTTAAAGATAGACTTTCTGGGGTTTTTTTATATCTACAAAATGTGAAAACACAGAGTTACTTATTGAGTGGAAATAATTTGAATATGGCTAAAAGACTTATCTTTCATATTGCAAATGTAACTGAAAAACTCCATTTAACATTTACTTTCAAAGGAAATGGATAAACATGAAAATAATCAGTGTTTTTTATGAATATTTTCTTCTAAGTTGGGTATCAAGTGGGAGCTTCTCCTAAAATGCATTTTTCTGGCAAAAGATTTATTTTTTATTCCATTTTATTTGTTAGCTTTGAACATGGCTCAATCGACTGCCATGCAACTGCTGACCTACCAGTCACCTGACTGAAGATGCTTCCTGTGCAGGCTGCAGCGTGTTTTAGCTTTGTTTGGCCTTCGTGCTCTTAAAAATGTACAGGTGGCTCTTTTGGGTTCCCAAGTCTTATATTAAATGGCAGCTACTTTTCCTAAGGTGGAGGAGGCGTGTCTCTACCTGTCCTTTGTGACTATAAAATATTTACTAGCTAAAGTGCTTTATCTTCTCCAAAGGTGTTAAAAAGGAACAAAAACTGAGTGTGAATTTGAATAGAAGGTCTTGTAAAGTACTGATAGATGTTCCCCCACTGGATTTTGTGACGGCGTGCGTGGTGTGATGAGAGATGAGCTCTTGCACAGTCGTGCAATGTCGTATTTATTTGTTATTACCATCACCTCTTGCTTCGCTCAGGAGCTGGCGAGTCCAGCGTGCTCAGCTCTGCAAACCCACGGCACGCAGGACCTGCCCCACAATACAATTCCTGGACAAGAGACAAAGGTGGCAGATTTCAAGGAACCACTGGGTCAGTGTGACCGGCAGTACTCAGCACCAGCAGCCTAACTGTTGGCAAGCTCTTGGCTGGGAGAGTTAAAAGTTCAAATTCAAGTTACCGCTCCAGTCCAGCATCCCCTGTTTTTGAAGGGTCTTTGCAGACTGATCTCTTTGAGAACTGGACTTCGGGTGGTTCTGCCTGTTTTTATAACAAAATATAACATGCATAGAACCATTTATAGCAAAGGAAGTGCAGAGTAAAACTGCCTTGTAGTCTTTCCCTACCTAGGTCTCCCGGGGTGCCCAGAGTGGGGAGATGCCTCCATAAGGACTCTACTACTGGCTTTGATTAGGGAATCTAATGGTCAGAGGAACTTTCCGGACATAAGTACATCGGGGTGTACAAAGTAAAGCAGGGGTGTATATCTGTTCACCAGAGCGCCCCAAGGGATGACAAGATTGAATGGTCACAAACTCCTCCAAAACCATTTTAGGCTGGACATAAGGAAAACCTTCTTTACTGTCTGAGCCCCCAGGCCTGGAACAGACCCCTCCCCGAGGTGGTGCAAGCATCTACTCTGGTCTCCTTTAAGAAGTGTTTGGACGCCTATTTTGCTGGGATCCTTTGACCCCAGCTGACTTCCTGCCCCTGGGGCAGGGGGCTGGACTCGATGATCTTCCAAGGTCCCTTCCAGCCCTAATGTCTATGAATCTATAAATGACTGCAGAGCCTGGAACTTGTGTTGGGTTTGATACAAATTTCAGTGCAAAGGTTTTATAGCAATAATAAGGTTCATGTCAGCAAAGGATTTGGGTGGAAGGGAGGCACTTCAGGCCAGGAGAGTGGCCCTGAAAATGCCTGCCTAACTCCTTAGGCATCTAAGACTAGATGCCTGGGTTTTTATCAGTGAAACTCCCTAGGCCTTAAAGTTTTGTTTTGGGCATGCCCCGAGCTGCTGCCATCTTGCCAGGGCTGAGCATTTGGCATCATGTTTGCTACCCATGCTTAATCAGGATCCTCAGCCTCTGTGTTCGCCTGCCGTAGTCCCCTGAGGGCCTGGTTCAGTAGGCATGCTCAGCTCTGCTCTGCATACCCTAGTTTGAGCTTCTTCGCTTAAGAGAACATACGAAGAAAAAAATTGTAATAAATTATCCTTTAAGAATTGTAAAGTCATTTTGTTTCCATGGAAACTTTATATCTATCGAAGGAATTCTGCAACCAAGCGGTGTTAACAATACTCTTGTGATAACTCTGCATGTTCAGTTATGAACTTGCGGCAATCAACAATCTGTTTTTACAGCCTTTTATTTCAATTTACTGTTCGGGCAGGGACGGGGCCAGGGCTTTTTCTTTTGATCTAGCTGTCTGAAGAACCCTACGCAAAGCTTCTCTTTGTCAACATGTGAAATGTTTTTATTGTGGGGAGCGGGGAGGAAGTATTGCAAACCAATGTATTGTGATCACTGCTAATTAAACAATGTCAAACATTCTTTTGATATAGCCTTGGCAATTTTAAAATCGCCTTTTCTTCCAGTGATTTATGATGTTCTCCAAGAAGCTTAAAGCAAAGAACGTGTCTTTTTCCTATGGTTCAGTATTTTGACATTGCTCAAAATACCAAAGGGCTTTTTCTTCTCCTGTGCTTTCTACTGAGCACAAGCCAGTTGAGAACACAGTTCAGTATTAGGACTTGCCTGGAAAGCACCAAATGGGCAGCATCTTCATCTTATTTGATACATCTAAAAGTGCAGTAGTAATAAACCTGGAAAATGGCCCGCCTTCCTACTTCTGCATTATAACTTTGAT
The DNA here is from genome assembly GCF_052110815.1 of Crocodylus siamensis. Lineage (NCBI taxonomy): Eukaryota > Metazoa > Chordata > Crocodylia > Crocodylidae > Crocodylus > Crocodylus siamensis. The sequence continues at coordinate 3,804,697 of NC_143409.1, read as the reverse complement.
CCTCTGCATTTTAATGACTTTGGTGTTTCCCCGTATTAACAGACAGATGAAATCTGGGTCCAAATCCCAGTGTAGGAACCCATAAGTCAATGCAGTTTCAACACCACCCTGGTGATACTCTCTTGATTCCCATCTTCAAACAGAGTCTTCTGCACTGTTTTCCTTAGCATAGGTCTGGACAAAACTCAAGTCGGGGTCCACCGAGAAAGATTTTTTTGCCTGATACCAATAGCTGATGATTAACCAACCATATTGGCTAAAGCTGATCTGTCCAATAACTGATATTTAGTAATAGTGCAAGGCATTTTAAACTACTGACATAAGTAAACCTTTTGCTTGTTTGGTTGTTTTGCATTTATAGTGTGTGTGCACGTGCACATGCACCCCCCCCCTTGTCTGCTCCAGCACTTGATGAGGAAGGCGGTGACCACCTTATTCCCACACAAGTCCTGTAGACATGTTCTGTAGTCTGCCATGGGCTTGGAAGGGGCATGGGGATCAGACAACGCTCACCAGAGGGCTCCAGGCACACGGCTATAATTATTGGGTACAATGACCATAAAAAGGCCGATAGCTGATAACGTCATTTCTCCTTTTATTGGTTTTGATCCGATATCCAACCAATATATCAGTGCACCCCTAAACACAAGACCCCCCCAAGTTCTCCAAATGACAGGTAGCAGGTAGAAGACTAGAGCAGGACGGGAATCTTTCAACTTCAAGGGTTTGGTTTGATGGGGGGTTTTGGAAAATACAGATTTGTCAAGATGGAAACTCTCTGCAGAAACAGACCAGATTTTATTGACCTTTATAAAACATTTGTTAAGCCCAGGATGGAATTTCTTGGAACCTGGGAGGAGCCCAGAAGAGCTCATTGTTCTCTGGAATATGGTGGACTGCGGCATTAACGTCCCGTGATCGTTCTTGATGGCCTAGTCGATTCTGACTTGTTTGTTAAAAGTGAAGCAGCTCCATGAGGAGCTGTTGAGTCACCTGGGATGCATAGGACTTGGGTTTAAGTCCCTGTCACAAGTCAGGCAGAGCAGGGACACAAACCTAGGTCCTCTCTGTAACCACTGGGTTATTCTGGGACAGTGGACAATTTCAAAACATCTCAGTTTGATTTCACATCAGCACAGAAGCACAAGATTGAAACCTCAACATTTTTCATAAAACTGACTTAGAATCATAGAAAATGAGGGTTGAAGGGACCTCAGGAGGTCACATCTAGTTCAGCCCGTGCTCAAAGCAGGACCAGCCCCAGCTACATCATCCCAGCCAAGGCTTTGTCTAGCTGGGTCTTAAAAACTTCCAAGGATGGAGAGTGCACCACCTGTCTGGGTAACCTGTTCCAGTGCTTTGCTACCCTCCTTATGAGAGAGTTTTTCCTACTATCCAACCTCAACTTCCCTTGCTGCAGCTTGAGCCCATTGCTCCTTGTCCTGTCGTCTGCCCCCACTGAGACCAGCCCAGCTCCATCCTCTTTGCAGCCCCCCTGCAGGGAGGTGAAGGCTGCTGTCAAATCCTGTTTTGGTCTTCTCTTCTCCAGGTTAATAAACTCGGGTCTCTCAGCTTTTTTGTTTCCCCCCCACCAGACGTCTTTTCCTGCCGGCCCTACAGATGACATTCTTTGGTAGCTGAATACCTTGGCATTGTATTCTTCCAAACTGTTTTTTGTACTACTTGCAAACTGGTTTTTGTACTTCCGGGGTCGGACCTGATGATCTGTTTAGGTCCCTTCCGACCCTGCGTACTGTGATGCTACATAACTATGCTCTCCAGTTGCATAGTAGGACTTTATTATGTCAATGATTTATACCAGAGAAGTGAAGGGGCTTTGAGTTTCAGATGCCAATTCATCCACTGTCCATTGTTTGGAGCAACAAAGTTAAATTCTGTAAAACTTCCTCTCACTTTTTTTTTTAGTCTGGTTGAGACCAGACCATTTAATTGGACACTAGACATTAAATCAGGAGTGGGCAAAATGTGGCCCGGGAGCTGGATGCGGTCCACCAGGCCATTCTATCTGGCCTGTGGGGCCCCTAAAAAATTTAGAAAACTAATATTTATCTGCCCTGGGCTGCCTGTCATGCAGCCCTCAATGGCTTGCCAAAACTCAGTAAGCGGCCCCTGCATTAAATGCTCCAAAGACATTTAAATGGGGTGACAGCGATCAGAAAGAGGGAAGAGGGACCTGCTCACACCCACTCCCTTACTTCCAGTGTGTACAGGGTGGGCGGACGAGAATAGGATGGGTTTCAACACAGACAAGTGCAAGGTGATGCACCTCGGGAAGAACAACCGGCACCATACCTACAGGTTGGGGAACTCCCCTTTTATCAGCACGGAGGCGGAAAGGGATCTGGGGGTCATCACTGACTCCAAGATGAACATGGGCCGGCAGTGTGGGGACGCGGTCAGGAAGGCCAACCACACCTTGGCATGCATCCACAGATGCATCTCGAGCAGGTCCAGGGAGGTGATCCTCCCCCTCTGTGCGGCACCGGTCAGGCCGCAGCTGGAGTACTGTGTCCAGGTCTGGCCGCCACACTTCAGGAGGGATGTGGACAACATGGAGAGGATCCAGACGAGGCCACTCGTATGATCAGGGGACAACAGGGCAGGCCCTATGAGGAGAGGCTACGGGACCTGAACCTGTTCAGCCTCCAAAAGAGAAGGCTGAGGGGGATCTTGTGGCCTGCTATAAACTAGTCAGGGGGGATCAGCAGGCATTGGGGAAGTGACTGTTTCCCCGAGTACCGCCAGGAGTGACCAGGAATAACGGTCACAAGCTGGCAGAGGGGAGATTCAGACAAGACATCAGGAGGCGCGACTTCACGGTCAGGGCGGCTAGGGTCTGGAACCAGCTTCCAAGAGAAGTGGTGCAGGCTCCTACCCTGGGGGTGTTTAAGAGGAGGTTAGATGAACATCTTGCTGGGGTCGTTTGACCCCAGTACTCTTTCCTGCCATGGCAGGGGGTCGGTGTAGATGATCTGCTCAGGTCCCTTCCGACCCTACAGACTATGAAACTATGAAACTATGTGTCTGGGATCCTCCTGGATGGCAGTTTCCTCTGGGGGCTACACTGGCCGGACCAGCACTGTTCCCTGCATCTGGCCATGCCAGAGGGGCCGGCCTGGCCAGGAGTGAGTGGCGGAGGCACTTGTGGGTACGGTTAGGTCCCTGGTTTGGGGGCCAAGCCAGAAAGCCACGTCAGTATAATGCCAGGCAGCTGGCTGGCGCCTGCAAGCCCAACATTGCCTCTGCAGCGATGACAAGCCCCAGCTGTTCAGCAGAGACAGGCCCGGACTGGAGACGAGGACCGGCTGGAGCTCTTAAAAAGCTGCTGGAGCTGAGGCACAGTAGGGATCCGATGGGTGGGTGAATGGATGGCTGAGGAGCAGTTGAGCTTGGTCATCCACATCCAAAATGGGCTGTTAGGGATCCCTGGAGCGCAGCCTGGTGCTTTCAGCTACAAGGCTGGGCATGCATGAGACTTTACAGCGATGTTGAGTGACTGCTGATCTCTTACAAGGGCCTGCGATTTCACGAAGGCTCTATGCCCAGAGGTGTGAGGTGGCGGTGTAGGGGCTGGAGGAGCTCCCATTTAGGCCCTTAAGACCTCATTGCTGATCCAGAGGGCTCGGCGGTGTAAGAGACTGGTAGTTTTGGTGGTTACTTTTCCCTTTGAGGGTTGGACTGCGGGTGATGGGCCACCTGGGAGACAGCGATCATCGCTTGCTGGAATTCACCATCCAGCGTAAGGTGGCAAAGGGCTGCAGCAAGGCAACAGCCCTAGACTTTAGGAGGGCTGACTTCAACAAGCTAAGGAGGATCGTTGGGGAAGCGCTGAGGACCCAGAGGGGAAGGGAATCGGATGTCGAAGGTGAGTGGTTGCTCCTTAAGGAGACGATCCTCCATGCCCAAAGGGAGGTAATCCCAACAAGGGTCAAAGGGAGCAGGAGGGCACATAAACCCCCATGGCTCACTAAGAGCATCCGGGAATGTCTCCTTGCTAAAAGGGAGGCATATACCCAATGGAGAGATGGGGTCATCACCAAGAAGGACTATGTTACAGTCGCCCGAGGATGTAGGGGGGCAGTCAGGAGGGCCAAGGCAGAGTTGGAGATAGGACTAGCTTCCCGGATTAAGGACAATAAGAAGTCCTTCTTCAAATACATAGGGGGTAAAAAGAGGGTCCCGGGTAATGTGGGGCCCCTGCAGGACACGATGGGCAACTTAGTCATCACGCCAGATGACAAAGCTAACATATTTAACGATTTCTTTGCCTCTGTCTTCCTAAGTAGGGACCAGTTCAGCCACCTCCCTGCTGGGCCCCCCTCGGGCCCCGAGAGAGACACGCCTGGGCCAGGGGTTAGCGAGGAGTTAGTTAGGGTACTTCTGGAGAGGCTGGACGTGTTCAAGTCCGCTGGTCCGGACGATCTTCACCCTAGGGTTCTACAGGAACTGGCCGAGGTCATTGCGGGACCCCTGGCGCGGCTCTATGAGCACTCGTGGTGCTCTGGCGAGGTGCCGGAGGACTGGAAGAGGGCCAATGTGGTCCCTATCTTCAAAAAGGGAAAAAAAGAGGACCCGGGAAATTACAGGCCAGTTAGTCTTACCTCAATCCCGGGTAAGCTCTTTGAAAAAAATATCCTGGCACACATCCAGGAGGGCCTTGCGGGGGAATGCATGCTCAGGGGCAACCAACATGGGTTCATCAGTGGCAGGTCTTGTCAGACCAACCTGGTGGCCTTTTACGATCAGGTCACCAAATCATTAGACGCAGGGGTTGCTGTGGATGTAGTCTTTCTGGACTTCCGGAAGGCTTTCGACACTGTCTCTCACCCTGTCCTCATCAAAAAGCTGGGAGACTGTGGTGTCGATGCCCACACGGTCAAATGGGTCGCCAACTGGTTGGAGGGCCGCACCCAGAGGGTGGTAGTGGATGGGTTCTTCTCGACCTGGAAGGACGTGGGCAGTGGGGTTCCGCAGGGCTCGGTCCTCGGGCCCGCACTGTTCAACATCTTCATCAGTGACTTGGATGAGGGGGTAGAAAGCACCCTGTTCAAGTTTGCTGATGACACTAAGATGTGGGGGGATGTGGGTGCACTAGAAGGGTGCAATAGGCTACAAGCTGACCTTGACAGGTTGCAACAGTGAGCGGATGAGAATAGGATGGGGTTTAACACTGATAAGTGCAAGGTGTTGCACATGGGGAGGAAGAACCGGCACCACACTTACAGGTTGGGGAACTCCCCTCTTGCCAGCACGGAGACGGAAAAGGATCTTGGAGTCGTCATTGACTCCACGATGAACATGGGCCGGCAGTGTGGGGAGGCAGTCAAGAAGGCCAACCGTACCCTGTCATGCATCCACAGATGCATCTCGAGCAGGTCCAGGGAGGTGATCCTCCCCCTCTATGCGGCACTGGTCAGGCCGCAGCTGGAGTACTGCGTCCAGTTCTGGGCGCCACACTTCAAGAGGGACGTGGACAATATGGAAAGAGTTCAGAGGAGGGCCACTCGTATGATCAGGGGTCAGCAGGGCAGGCCTTATGAGGAGAGGCTACGGGCCCTGAACCTGTTTAGCCTCCACAAGAGAAGGTTAAGGGGGGACCTTGTGGCCTGCTACAAACTGGTCAGGGGGGATCAGCAGGTATTGGGGGAGTCCCTGTTCCCCCGTGCGCTGCCAGGAGTGACCAGGAATAACGGTCACAAGCTGGCGGAGGGTAGGTTTAGATTAGATATTAGGAGGCGCTACTTCACAGTCAGGGCGGCTAGGGCCTGGAACCGGCTTCCAGGGGAAGTGGTGCAGGCTCCTAGCCTGGGGATTTTTAAAAGGAAGTTAGATGAGCACCTTGCCGGGGTCATCTGACCCCGGTGCTCTTTCCTGCTAAGGCAGGGGGTCGGACTAGATGATCTACCTAGGTCCCTTCCGACTCTAGCTACTGTGAAACTATGAAACTATGAAACTGCTCGTAGGCTGCACATCACCTCCGGAAAGTTTCCATCAAAGTCATGGCAGATGAGACTGAGCGAGGACTAGAGCACTTTGAGAGGGGAAAAATTGGCTGCAACTGCCCTATTAAAGATACAACCCTCCCTTCCAGGCCACCGAGTCATGCCGGGAAGGCAGCTATGCCTTGGTGACAAACGGATTTGGACAAGCATTGGATTGTCCAGGTTTTTTTTTCCCTCCGCCCTCATACAATTGGATGAAGATGACGCTTTCCCATTGGGGCTTTTTTTAGCTTTACTTGATTGTTGCTAATCTTTCTGCGATCCTGTCTTTATCGCCATTAGGAAAGGATGCTTCTGTTTTTTCCAGCACGGCTTTACAGTTGCTACTTTACAGTCTCAAGGTGCAGGCTTCCCACAGAGGTTTCATTTTGTTAGCTGGTGTGAATGTGCAGCTCTCTTCCTTCCCCAGACATCCTAGGAGTTATGGGACGGCACCTTGCTCCATCCAGCCACTGTGCTGCACTCAGTACTCTCCTCTGTCGTCCCACCCCAGTTGGCTGCTTCAGTGAGGCACATGCACATGCTGGTTTTCCCTTCTAACAGCCTCTCGCTGTTGTTTGGACCCTTATAGAAGCCTTTTGGGAGCTTTATAGTCTCCTGGACTTGGAATGAATCTTCCGTAATCTGAGAAAAATATTGGAGAAAGTAAAATTACTTACCGCTGCTTTTGGAAGTGAGGTTGTTATAGCTCAGTGGACATCTCTCTGCCCTCCCTGTGGAGCAGGCGATAAATTTGTTCAGTGCTGTCTGCCTTCTCGGTGCAAGCAAACAAACAGAAACGCTGTTGGTTAGGAGCTGCTGGCCATCATTTCCAGCTGAGGATGTGCGTATGATATAGCTCTCCTAAAATGTTGGAGGTGTGAGATTTCCTGTAAGTCGTGTGCTCTGGAAACAGACTGCAGAGAACAGCGCTGTTCAGCGTACTTTCTGGGGACAGGTATTCCAGATGAAACCCCTTCTTGGGGCAATTAAGCGTTACTGGGCCTGGTACTGAGTATTTGTGGTATCAAGCAGATGTAAAAAATTTGTCTGAGAAAGCCGTTGTGCTGCAGTTTGTCATCTGCACAGTGAAGGTTTTGCCCAACAAAAGTGAACCATTTTTTCCCCCTGCCTAAATAAAAAGAAATAATGAAATGAGATCTAGCCTGTTCTGCTCTGGTAAGGTTTTACACATGGAAATATCCTTGAGGTTGTTTCTGACTCTGACCGTAAGCATGGTTTTCAAGCAGCCGTATAATTAATTTGCTTTGTAGTGCACAAAGAAGTGTTGTGTCCTGCTTATGAAAATACTGTAAGATGATAATTAAAAAGATCTTCCTATTGTACGTAGCAGTTAATTAAAGAAAGACATTAAGTAGCAGTAGAGCTCCACTATTGCTGTTGTCTTGTATCAGTATAAAAAGGCAGTAATTTTTTTGACAGCCACTGATTGGAAAGTTGCTCGCAGCCTTCTGAAAGCAAGGGGTACATGCTCTGGATCAATAACTGGCAAATTTTCCATTAAAAAGAATACCTGAACAATGTTCCAAATAGCCACTGGCATCTTAATTTTCCATGGAAACCTCAAATGCTCATATGTGGAGGACAAGTCATTTTCGGACAATTTTTCCAGACTACTTGTTAACAGTTATTGCTGTCCCAAAAGGTTGACAGCTTACATGATTGATATTTCATTTACTTGTCATCACTGTGTGAGTAATGGAGAGGGCCACATTACTACTACTGTTTTTTTTCTTCTAAGAAACATAGTCTCTTGAAGAATGTCTGTTTCAGTGTATTATTCTGGACCCTACGTAGGTACTGTGGGTTTATGCACTGTGCATGTGTCTTAGGGTCCAGGAATAGCACTAAAAGTAAAGAAATAGTTTCTGTGCCAGTTTGATGCTCTTCCTGGGTGGGTAGGGATTCTTTTATAGTCCTATAGCTCTTAGACACCATCTCCTTTATTTGGGGTGGGGAGTCAGTCATGAAGGGAAGGACCCAACTTGCTCAGGATCTACACAGTATGGCAACAAAGGTAGCTCTCTTGCTCCTGGGAAAAAAAATCTTTTGACCCGTTCAGACTAGCATGTTTTTGTGTTTAAAAACTCTGCTCTGTATAAGCCGAGTGAGAGCATATATACTGGGATTATTAAAGATCACGAGTGTAAGTTAAACCTGGGTAGAATATCCACTTGGAAATCTTGTGAGCGAATTTTAATAACAAACCTGGTCTTAAGAGCCCGCATTCATTGAGAGATGGGACTCAGTGGGACTTAATACTCCCAATTGTCTCTCCTCCTTGCTCGGCACTGAAGGACTGCTTTTCATTGTTGCTGATCTACGTAAGAGAAACTTGGAAAAAGTGAAAGCTGCCTTCTTCCACAATCCCACGGCCTCTTAGCGAGTTCAAATCTTAGCCTTGTAGAGGAAATAGGGCCTTCATTCTTCAAGCCAACCTGCATCTGTGGACTTCTGTTCCCAAGCAAAGCCCCCTGTGAACATCAAGTCTGCAATCAATCCTAAATCTGTGCCAAAATGGGAGCTGGGGACCTTGGAGCTTCCCCACCTGTGTCTTTGGATGCCCGCACATGTGACGTTTTATGCAGAGAAAGCACGTAGCATGCACAAGACTGGTCTTAATGACGTGTCCTACGGTTTACTTACTCCATTTATGTGGCTCCTCCTGGTTTAGTTCATTGGTTGCCATTCCATAAGAAAAGGAAAGATACTTTTTGTGTAACTTAGCTAATGAATAAGCCAACCCTCATGTTGACTTCCATTTTGCAAAAATCAGGAAAAGTTTGTTTTGTGGGTAGTTATTGGTGTGTTTGGAGCACCTGGGTTTGGTGCCATGTTGCTTTACGGACTGCCATATTTAGGGTAATTTGTAGCAACATAGGAAACATTGTCACTAAAGACCTTTTTATATGTGTTGTGGGACACGGCACCGGGTGCTTTAACTAGCAAGCCGCACTAATTAAGAGCACCCTCGTGTCTTGTGTATCGGCATTGCCGTGCATCCCCCGCACTGAAGAAATGGCTGCGGGGCACTTTGAATTAATGCTTATTGAACATGTCTGATTTCAAAGTGCCCCAGCGCCATTTTTTAGCGTGGAGATGCACAGGGATGCTGTTACACATGGCACTGAAGGCTGCCAGCGTGCATCAGTGTCTGTGCTCCGACGCGCTAGGTTTCCAACTCGCTGGAGCAGGCTCCACGCATGTGTACAAGAGTCCTAAGCATTTACCATAGAACATTATCATCCTAAGCATCACAGCCGGTGAAGCTGAACTACCCAAAAATCTGGCCCATCATTAAAATTTTCCTTAACTTGTGTAACAGTTGCTGAAGGAACATGTTATGTAGCGTGCTCTGAACACTCTTCATTGCCAGAGAGATGCTGAATTTAACACAGCCGACAGGCAGTGGTCAATCCCTTGCCATGACTCACGACAATGCTGGTTTTCATCAACCTCAGTTTATTCACATTCATAGTTTTGTTCTGTGAGCAGAACAAATGGTAGGAAAATATTTTAAAGGCTGATACGTATAATAGCGATTTTAAAAACGGCTGCGAATTAAACTACCCATAAACACTGTTCTCGCTATTCATACATTACTTGAGTAATCATGTTCTGTAATCTCTTTGCAGTATTATACCACTGTAATGGAGCAGCAAGTAAATGGACAGTTAATAGAGCCGCTGCAGATATATCCAAGAGGTAATGCTTAACAAATTCTAATCAACAATGATTATATCAGTAAACTGTTTCATCAACAGTTATGTTTTCAGAAGGTTTAAATGCACATAACAGGATGTTACCTCTTAATTTGGATACAAGAATTCATTATTGTAGGGACTGTATTGAAAACTACAGTCACTGTGTATAAAACAGCTCATTTTCTAAAGTAAATTAGCCTAGGCAGATTCGGTTTGCATTGTACATATTTATGCATGCTTAAAAACCTCCGTGGTGATGTGGTTGTTGTATGTATACATAACCAAACAGATGAATCACTTGAATTCTGGCTGCTTATAAACATGGCTTTCTTAAGTTCCTTCTTCTGAAGTTGTTAATCAAATGAATCCAATTGCGTTATGACTGTTTTGAAACTGGAAATGTGCCCATTACAAAAAGAAAATTTATCTGAGCTCTTAACAGTTGACAAAATGGCATTTTATATACAGGTCAAACATACACTTGAGAACATGCTTAGATGCTCTCCTGAGTAGGTAAGGGCTTATCAAATACTCAGGCCTGGGGTACTTTGAACAGGAGAAAGGGCATATTGCATTTTGTACAAAGTCTTGTAGGCAACTAGTTGGGTGTTTTGGATCTGCACATCTCTGCACTTAGGAAATGGTTAATAGGATTAGCGTGTTACATAACCCCTCTAATTCATTCAAATGTTCTCAGTATCCAGTCTCTGAATCTGTAGTTCTTAATTGATGAAACAGATAAGGTTTAAATTCTCCAAGTAAATCTCCCAGCAATAAATTAATTGAAATAATTAAAAATTAAAGTCTTCCCAGTTAACTGATACTATACAAATAATCATAGTATGAGCTTCCCAATTAAACATTCTAGACTTTCATTACTTATAACTCTCTGAAGTTTGAATTGGGCAATTAACCAACAGGCCTCTAACACATGCTAATAAGGTCTCGAAAGGAGGCTGGCTGTGCTGGTAGAGAGCTGCTATGGAAAGAGACTGGGATTCAGGAGAAATGCTTAGCTGCTTACATCTCAGCCTCGCGGAGGCTAACGTAGCAAAGGTATTCTGGTAGACTCCAGCTCCGGAAAAGAGCCTGTGCACCACTCGACTGATTCCTTGCTCCTGCCACGAGCTCTGGAGAGAGTGCAGCTCAAAAGAGGGAAAAGCGTCTCTCTCTCTGTCTCTGTAGGTCAGGTTGAGATGCAGGAGTCTGTCTTCTTCCTGAATTCAGGTCTCTTTCCATATCAAACCACATTTCCCTGCCAAAACCCATGATACTCTGGGAGAGCTGAGCACCCTGAATGTATATCATGGCTTGGAGGTGAACGTCCACTTTGCATATCTTGGAATTCCCGCGTGCAAGAAAAAAAACATTAAGTGTCTCGGGTGGATCCAGGAAGGTGCTGGTCACCTCTTGGGAGTCATGAGCACCTTCATCTCTTTGCCCTTGGAAATCAACAGCCTTTGAAGGTGTCCTGGTTGGGAGGTGGCCAGTTGCATGCAGGATTGAGCTCTTCAAGGGACAGGCAGAGGCTTTCTTCACTTGGCCTTTCCCACTGGGACCCGTGCTGGTGCGGTTCCCGTGAACCCTTCCTGCTGGCCCCTTGTGTCCTCTGTTTATGCCCTCCTTGCATGATCTCCTCGGTGGATTGCACTATTGCCTCGGCTGTGCTTTGCAAACCTTCCTGTTCATCCCCAATGCCTTCGCCCTCCCCCCAGTCATGCATGTGGACGTGTGTTTGTGTCTGTCTGACTTGTACTTCTAGCTGTGTTCCCACCCGCTCTGTCAGTACTGGCCCAAGTTGTTTTCTTCTCCTTCCTTCCAGCCCTTTTTCTGGGGTAACACATCTGTTCCCACTTGCTAATCGCAGCGTCACAGTCCTTTTAGATTTTTTCCCCTGCTTCTGCATCCTGCGTTTGCTCAGTTCTGTTGCTTCTGTGGCATTAGACATGCGTGCCCTTTCCTCTGTCTGCTTGCAACTGCACCTATAGCCTAGGCTCTCTTCATTCACCTCTTCACGTGCTTGCTGGTAAGAACACATTTCTTTCTTATCCCCTTGGCCGTATCTCCCTCAGCTTCACTTGGATTTTCACAGTGTCGTTCAGCTTTTCTTCATGTCACTGGAGCTTCCCCTTCCTTCAAAATCCTTTACAATTTCATGCCTTCCTTTGTTACTGCCCACAGTATTTGCTACACTCTCCCCTCCACTCTGTACAAGTCCTTGCTAACTTCCCATTGTGGGTGACTGGTGCCTCCCAAGTCTGGGTGGGCACCAGATCACTGACCAGGGGTTGTCCCCCAGCAGCCAGTTGCTGAGCTGGTGGCGAAACCTGAAGTGCGCTTCCAGTTTCATGGCCGGCGCTTCCAGGGGGTGCACGTGCACCTCCTACACGTTCCCAATGCTTCCCAGACCACCACGTCTAGTCTCCCACTTGCTCTTCTCTGAGCACAGAGCCATGGGAGACTCCATGAAGCCTCCCAGCGTTGCACATCCACGTGCCGTTCTTTGCTGCCTTAGATGTGCAGTACTGGTTTCATATCCATTGGTTCTTTGAGGCAGCAACTTCTATATGTAGCCTGTTTCGCCTGTTAAAAATAGCCATCTGAATAACAAGAAATGCCAGAATTCTTTAACCCAGCAGAAAAATTTCTCTTAGCAATGGGCAACTTCAAAAAAACCCCGAAAACGGAGCTTGGAAAACCACATTTTTAAAACCCTTTCCCATTAGATAAGTTTTGTGTTTCCAGGGCTGACCACGTCTCTGTGAAAAACTAGGATAAAGAGTTTCTCTGAAGAACACTTCAACTTTTCCTAATAATTGCCTGATTTTTGCTTAAGGTAATAGCTCAGGAGAGAGATGTTTTAAATAGATGCAACCTATTTTTCAAATTCATGGCAAATAAATCACTTATTTAATACCATGTGAATTTTGTTATCAAAGCACCCAGGTGAATGTTACTTGGCATGTCTTTTTACTGTTTATTCAAAATGTTAATTTTCATTTCCAAAGAAAAGTAAATTAGAAAATGCTGATTCTTTTTTTTTTTAGAATAGTTGAAAGTTTTCAATTTTTTCCTTATCCTCAGTGTCATAGTATTTATCTTCTTTAAGAATAACATGGTAATTTCTAATGTAGTTTAAATGCAGATAGCCTGGTCTAACTGATGTGTTTAATAACTATCATCTGTGTCCTTTTGACTAATAAATAGCTCTGTTTCCTGCTGTCAGAAACCAGAGTGAAATACATGTGCATCTGAGAGAGAAAAATCAAATTCATCCTTCCCCAGACAATCAATCAAAATTGACAGGCCCTTTAACATACAATTTGTAGGGCACTGTAGTTTTAAAATGGGAACTGTCCGTAACATGTAGCTAGAAGCCTTTGTAGCTTTAACATTTGACAAAGGCACATCCACTGAATGGAGAAAACATGACAATATGGAGTTTGAAAGGTTTTAAGAAAATATTCTTCCCAAACAGTACTTCATCTTTACATCTAGGATTTTAACCTAACGTCTGGATTTGCTTGCAAATAAACAAAATGCAACTCCTTTTTATTCTCCATTTAAAGTAGCCTTTCTTCAGCTCTTTGATCCTCAGATTTGTTCCCGAGGTTGTTTTTTGCATATTAAAACATGCATTGCCCCGTTTGGTAACATGCCACTTTTAACTCTCTTAACAAAAAATTAGTTAACTGCCAGGGAAATACAATGTGTAAAAATCAAAGACGACCAAAGATATTGAAAGCATTTGAATTAGAGAATGTAATCTAATCATTCTAGCTCACAGTTATCTTGAACTTGATGTCTTTTAAGCAGAAATTAGAATTTATATTAGATGGTATCAGAAAGCTCTTAGCCTTTATAAATGCTCACTCCTGCAAGTTAAAAATCCTGGTTCATAATTCCCACTCTGGGTCTTAGGGGGCACTTTTCAATCATTTCTCTCTGCTAATTTTGGTGTCACCCTCATTTCTTTTTAAAAGATTCATTTTGAACAAATTTGTAAATGGCCCTGATGTGTTCTACAATTTAGTCAATTACTGTTTCAGCCTGCAAGCCTCCTGGGAAACGGAACATACATGGCCTGAAGGTATGAATTTCAATAATTGTTTCAGTAAAGTTAGATGGATTTGTAATGCTGTGTTCCACTTATTGAAATGTCAAATAAAACTGCACTTTCTCGAGCTCTGACAAGCAGATTTTTTTATGATGGCGGGAGAAAGATCCATCTGCTTGGTGTTGCCTGTAATATCTTTTTATTAAAAACCAAAATGCGTTCCTTTCTTGCCTTTGCTAAGAAGCTTCTTAGATATTTACTCTGTTATTAGTACTAATTTGCAAAAAGCAGGTTTTGGTGCTTCTTTTTTTGAGCGAAATTCTTCATTAATTCAAACTGATTAATATATCGCAATGAGGTTGCGTGCGTGTTTGCGCGCACATGCGCATATGTGTGTGTGTGTGTACATACATATATAAGCATTAAGTGTGCATATGTGTGTAGTAGATATGAATCAGTCACATATCCTGAAAAGCTATATGATTCACATAAATCATATGTGATTGATTCATATCTACTCTCTAGCCTGCTCCTGTAGTCATATATTCTTAGTTCTGAGTTGCAGAAAACTATGGGATGATTTTAATATAAATGATTGTTTATGTCTTAAATGAGTTTCTGCCTTCTCCTATATTATTTAAGCTTATAAATTGCAAGGAGACTAGTATGTTGCAGTCCATCAGTTATACAATCTGCTAACCTACATACAGACAAGAGCTCAACCATGGGCATGCCTAGCAACAAGCTAATTAACCTTCATAGTGAAATGAGAAATTCATGGCAAATTACAGGTTAATTAGAATGGTGTCCTCTGAACATAAACGACTGATAAAGATTCTTTCCCTGCCTGCAGGTAAATACAAGAGCAGGGTGTGCTAATAATAGCAGTTCAGCAGTCTCGGATTCCCTTCCAAGCAATAGGTAAGAGTCAAGAGCAGAAGCGTCTGCAATTTTTTTATTTTTGGTTAAAACAAAATGGAGCCCAAAATGTGGTTTGTGCATAATAATTAACAGCAGCCAACTTGAAATGTCAAATAACTTTATAAACAGGGCCCCTGGGAATAAAGGGATAAAGTGGGAACAAAAAATGAATTAGTTTGCCCTATAGAACTTGTTACTCTTATGTGGCTGGACTTCACTAAACCTATTTTCTTCTGTTAATAGATATCTCTTTAGATGTCTTTATTCTCGATACAGCATTGCGGTGTTGTATAAGGGTGATGTGGAAGTTTGTTTATTTCCGTTGACTTGACAATAGAGATTTTGCCATTTAGCTTGTTTGGTCCTTTATTGGATATCCATGTCAAAGTGATTTCATGGAAAAATTTAGACCTGTTATTTGGACATACAATGCAGTGCATTGCTCATCCTGACCTGGGATTTTCGAAAAGCCCACAAGGCCTCAGGATTCAGCTACCCCTGAATTTCAGTGGGGTTTAAGAGTCTGACTTCCTTATCTTGCTTTCAAAATCGCACACAACGTTTCTCTGCGGATACGAGAACTCTCTTTAATACTGGGAAGGTAACTTGTACTGCACTACATCATATGTAAGGCATGGGATCAGGAAATGTTATACACATTAGTCCAGAAGCTAACATAATTCAAAGGCTCATTATTTTAAATGAAGTATATTCAATTTAATGCTATGTTTTCCACTCAACCTGGTAGCAGTTGTCCTCTGAGAACCTTTTTAACCCGGTTGATAAAGGTAATCATGATCAAAGATACAGTTGGGTTAAGTACTGGTCGGTTTACAAGCGAGGGGAAGTGGCTTGTTCTGTTGGTATCTGCCAGTGGTGAAGTCCTTTAGGCTGATAGCATTGCTCAAGATAACCCATTTTTGGCAAGCTCCATAAGGAGAAACAAAAGTGGACCTACTCAGAGCCTCCCTTTACTCAGTTCTTGTGAAGTCACTCAGGAGAGCTGAAGCACATTAAAGCACTGAAGACCACGCTTAGTATGTGAGCATCAAACTCTTCAAAGGCGCTCCAGTCAATAGGACCTAAAAGCAGTGACCAAAGAGATGGTGAGCACTCTGGGCAAGTCTATTTTGGACCGAGTTGGACTCAGGTAACTCCGAAATGTTGGCCGAGTACCACCACTGCACAGACACTTCTGGTGTCCCGTCGAAGGAAGTATTTACAGGGTGGGATAGACTCCGACAGAGCCTGTGTTCGGCAAGGGGCTAAGCTAACGGAGCCGATTTCCTGTCTCTGTCATATTTTAGCTTTCCGTACTTCCTGTGCTCTGAGCTTTTTCTCAAAGTGCACTGAAAATAAGCCTTCTAGAAGATTCTGTCATCTTATTTAGTAGTTAATTGCCATTTCTTATCCAAAACCTTCTGCACTATGAGTTGTGTTTTTGAAGTAATTGAAAGTCTCTCTTTGTTTCATGTTCACAAATTGTTAGTCGTGAGAGATGACAAGATCAACTTATGTTTCCGTGGTAAACTTAATTTTTCTTTAAAGTAGTCTGGGAACAAGAGGCCTATTAAAGAACAAAGCCACCAAATATGAAATCTGTGTTTTCACTGTACCTGTTAGTAATGATCTATGATCAAGACACATGCCTTTTAAGGATATATTATTCTGTTTGGCATTTATTTAAGTTCACCAAAAACAGCAGAACATTTCTGTGAGAAGAGGTGTTTTCTAATAGTTCCAATACCAAGGCAGATTGATGTGTGAGTGCGGGCGGGGAGGAGGTCAACGTTGTCAGGAAAATAGGGGGAGTGGGGCAGCCTTATATTTTCAGGGAAGAAGTTAGCACGGAACTGATGAGAGCAGCACATATATCACTTCTCTAAAATGGTCTTTGGTTACAAAATACAACCGTGACAATTAGTTATAAGTATCCCACTAGAAATGTAATGTCACTGACAGCATTGGATCTTAGCTAGTTCTGCTGGAAAAGTATACAGATTGTGAAGCACTTCTGTCTCTGTGTTTTGATACATTAATTTGGAGAAATTTTGGCCGTATTTTATGGTGAAATATGTTATGTGTCAAAATATTTACAAAATAGAGTGTGACGTGGCAGAGCTGGTAACTGAAGGCTCTGAAAATATACATTTGCAGCAAGGACAGAAATTTGCTATTAGTAACCAATCAGTGGTCTTTGCATTAGTATACTTCTTGGTCTGGACTGCAGTTTTCTTTGAGGAATCTAGGTTTGGTCCAAACCCAACCCCCCAACAGTTGAGAGATTTGGTTAGGGTCCTTGATCTGTCCAAAAAAACAGGACTGGCTATGAAGTGTGGCATCCAAACACCTTAAAATAGTATCTTCCTTTCAAGACAGACTCTCTCATCTCTTCCCCTTGGTTGAAATTAGGCTTAAAATAAGCGTGACTTAAAAGTGGCACAATCTCCAGTCAATATTATGGGCTGAGTTACCTGTTGTTTCACCCTCATTGAAGCTATTGTAATTGCATTCAGGAAATTCAATACCTTATCCATAAAGAGCATGTCTACACGTGTGCTTTAATAAACATTTTCGCCTATTTTAGTGCACATTAAAGCATCACAAAAAAAGAGCTCCTATATACATGTGCGATTAATTGAGTCTGCTGGAGCACAGAAATTGCCGTGCTCCGGCAGCCTTTTGCATTTCCTAAATCAGCATCACTGTGCATCTCCATGGTGAAAAGATGGTGGTGGGGTGCTTTGTAATAAAACACGTTCGATGATCTTAAGTTCAGAGCGTGCTGCTGCCATTTTTTAAGTGTGGGGAGGTGTGCAGACGCTTATACCCGTGATGCACAGATGCTTTTAATTAGCATGGTTTGCTAATTAAAGCACCCAGTGCTGCATCCCAGAGCATGTGTAAAAATGCACAATGTGCTCGTTAGCTAATGTGCATTAAAATAGGCTAATGCACATTTTTCTAGTACTTCAAAAATGGATGGCGTGACTACACATTCATTAAGATGCTTTTGTTAACGTGCATTAAATTTAGTACCTCCATTGTGAGGTACTAGAAAAAGGCACCTTAGCCTATTTTAATATGCACTAGTGAACATGCAATTTTTTGTGATGCTTTAATGCACATTAAAATAGCCTAACTCACATTAAATCACACGTGTAGACAGGAGGTACTGGAGTTAATGCTTATTACCTAAAGCACATTAATTGACCGTGTACACGCACCCAAAGTATAGCAACTCTGCTTCCTAATTTGATGTTGTGCAGTTGTTTGCATGACACGAGCTACAGTTGTGGCTGTGGAAGCTAACTTTAGAGGTGCATGCATTGATGAACAGAAATGTAATTTATACTGCCCACTTCGTAAAATATCAAAACAAGGAGGCACAGCCTTGGAAAACTAAATGAAAACCTTGTGTTATCTATTAGATTAAAAACACTGGCTGGCCAGTGGATTTGCTCTTATTGACAAATGATAAGTTGAATCTTGAAGAGCAGTATACTGTCTAAACTGTTTTGTTGAAGGTTAAGTTAGTCTCAATAATTTCGAATTTTTGTTTTTCTTGTACTAATTGTATATTCAGTCTGAGAAGTAGCCGGTTCCTTTTGTAATTCAGAAGTGAATCACTTGGAAGGCGTAGCCATCAGTGTGAGGCTTTGTTGTTGGATATACATTTTACTCAATTTAATAAAGGGACACTGTGTAATCACTGAAAATTATTATCTTTTTCAGCCTGAAGAAGTCCTCGGCGGAGCTGAAGAAAATATTAGCCAATGGCCAGGTAGGTCCATTGAATTGAGCCTTGGGTACATGTCTTGTTACTGCCTAAATACCACAGTGATTGGCGTGCTACAAATAGGTAGAGAGATGCTTACTGCTCATTCGGTTGTAATGTGTTCTTTTAACACAGGAGTGGGAGAGACCATGAAAACGGTCACAATATGAATGAGTTATGTGTCCTGATTTACTTTGATTGGCATAGCAATTTGCTTCCCATTCCTCAAAATGTGCTAATCAGATTTAGCTCCAAATAGATTGAAGCACCTCTCACACATGTTGCGCTGTTGCCACAATTTCAGGGAAAGGAGTTAATCAATTTTGAATAACTAAATCAGCAGCTCCATTAGAGTGACCTTTGTATTTTTAGGACAGGAAGCACATAAATATTTAAGTGGTTTGTGCAAGTGGGGGAGAGAGAAAACTCCCTCTTATTGTTTGGAGCCGCATTATATGGTACATAATAAAACATGAAAGTTGGAAAAGGCTTCCTCGTCTCCTGCTCTCCTCTCCTTCAGCTGCTCAGGTCCTGGTACGCAGAGCTGAATAAAAACGGTTTAAATGAGCAATTGATGGACAAACAGACGCTTCAGAGCAGTCATTTCTCACCCGTTTTGATTCAAATAGATGGACAGATCCAAAGTAGTATAATGGCTTTAAATATACACTACTAAATTAAACTACTTAAAAGAATACGAGATTCTTCAGTAGCAACATAAATAAGTTTTAATGTTTGTCATAGTGAAAGCCCTTTGATAGCCTTGGAGGCAGGCACCTGTCCATTGCGATCAAGCTTGCCTATTAGGCTCTATTGACTGAGACATCTGTGTCACCGCAAATAAAAGACTCTTATTGATTTTCTTAACTGCTGTTCACTTCCCCTCCATGTTTCGAAGGCTGAAATCTTAATTATCTCAGATGCGTATTCAGTGCCTTCACACAGTGACCTCTCCAAACCTCATTGGCATTTCATGAATCAAGTAGTTGTAGTTGAGCATGTCAAGAAGATAAAGGCTGGTCTTCATGCTTGTCCTTCGGTATCACCTGTAACATTGTGGTGTAATAGATGAGAATGCTCCTTTAAAATGTGAGCCTAACCGCTTCTTACTGCAGCCTTGCTTATTTGTCGCCGAATCCTTTGAATACAGCTTGGAAATGCATTTTTAAGCTTGTCAGCATTCCTGTCACAAAAGCAGACATTGATTCTTGCCATGGCGGTCTGTTCCTTCCTTATAACCGTTTTAAAAATGACAGCGTTCTCGCATCCAGCTGTCGGGCCAACTTTAAATGATGCGAGGTCCAAAAAAACTTTCTTTTGAACTTCTTAATGAAATTTTGTAAATGCTAATCCATAGTATGAGAAAAGTCCTTTTGTGTTCCTTAAAAAAAAAGATAGCTGAGCACGAAGCCATATCTTTGTGAATACATGCATAACCTGAATTTACTATTTTTACTTGTTCTAAGCAAGAACATGAAAGGCATTTATACACTTAAAATTACAGAAAGCTTTGGGTTGGATTTTTTTTTTAATCCTACTACATAAAAAAAAGGAAGCCCCCAAATCTGTTAATGGTATTTGAGGCTGGGCTTAAACTCATCAAAGGATAGAAGCTTAGAATTAATATTTGACTTATTACCCTGAATTCACCATGCTCTGATAAGGGAATACATTGCAGATCACCAGAAGAAAAAATGCTCCTCTGTTATCTACCTTATTTCTACAATACCTGGTCACAGCTGCCTAATCTAGAGACAGATATTTAGTTGTAACTTTGACTTTCTCTCCTTTTTGGGAAGAGGCTTTAAGTCATATTTAGCCTTAGTTTAATAGAGCTTTTTGCAGTTTATGCTTTCAAACATTAATAATGATATTCCCTTCCAATAGTCTCCACTTTGGTTTAATAAGGAATTCATATTAATCATTAAAAGAAGGGGACATGATTCTTCAAGATAATCAAATATTGACAGGTTAGAAATAGCTTTCTGCCTAGGTTCATTGATATAGGTTATGTGATATAAATATTTATTTCTTTTCTGTCACTCAGAGTAAATGCCACCAATTGATTCAGCATTGATATAGTGTCAACAGTTCATAAGAAACATTTGACTGGCTTGTGTTTTCCGATTAGTCTCTGGTCTATAAAGTAGGATTTACTAAATCTCTTCAATTGTCTGCTCATAGAGTGTGACTGCTTTCTGAAACCATTATTGCTTCGATTCGCAAAGCATAGGTATAGCGAGAGGACTTGGCTTCCGTCAGAGCTTTACATATAAAATAAGGATTAATTGAGCATTTTGCTCTTAATGATTTACAAGAGATAGACCCTGATTTCTTTCAGAGACAGCACATATAAACAAAGGGTGTTTTGTTTGCTGAGTCGTAATTGAAGTCTGCTTCACTTTTTCATTAATTTGTTAATATTGGCATCCGATCAAGTTAATCAAGGTTGGTTTGGGATGTTTAATATTCCTGTCCACGCCATAGAGTTGTTGTTTTTGTGCTATCATTTTATGATGGAGGATTCAGTTCTCCCAGTAAAATAAATAAATCACTGGCTACTTTTTGGCATTTTTATTTGAGTCAATAAATCAAGCTTTATCTCTGTAAGGTTTTTTTTCTGGCATGTATTTGCTCCATCCCAATCTCTGTGCTTCACGCTCAGCTCTGTGCAGCTCTTTTGTGTGCCACCCACAAGGAAAAGGACAGGGTTGGCAATCGCGGGAAGTAGTGCAGCATCACAGTGACTGGCAGTAAGTGCCCTTGGTTTATGTTGGGACGGCTCATTCATACATTCACGAGTTAGCTCAATGAAGTGGGGGAAAGGAGAACTCTAATCTTTGCTGCTCCTTTGCAATAAGGGGCATAAAACAACACTCCCAAAAGATACACCCACTGATATGGGTGTATCAGCGCCCAGCAAGAATTGCAGTGTTTCTCCCACATTTGAGAGGGGTTTTATTCTACGTTTACAAAGTCTGAGCATTTGAGTTACTGGATTTGGAGCAAAGTGCCCATGCATGCATTGCCAGTTGTGGAGCTGCATATTGCGGCAGAAAATCACTCCGGAGTAGAGGCCAAGCACTAGCCTGCCCATGCATCATTTCCCCCCTGCCCCACCCCCGAGAGGTATACATCCAGTGTTCCTAGAGGGGAAAATTCTGAGCAGATTTTTTTTTCATGCATTTAGTTTTGCATGTTTGAGTCAAGTATAATAATCACAATGGTTTTCATTAATAAAAACCAGTTTTCAGCAAAAACTGTAAGGCTTGGTTTTGATATTGAATTGGCCTTTGGGTAGGAATCTTAATACACCTTGCAGATTTCTTGTCCAGACTTACCTCCTGCTCCAGTGTACTTCTAATTATCTCAGAAGTCACAAGCTTACGCCTTGGAAAGGTATAGAAGAAAAATATTTCCCCTGATAAATGAGTGCTGTTTTTTTGTTCAGTTGGTTGAAGAGCAGAACAAAATATTTAAAGCTGCACTGTAGTGGCCTGAAAACAGATTATTTTTAATCAATTAAAAACTCTATTTTCTGCTGCTGAAACTTGCTGAAAATAGACTCTTTCGTAGGGGTTTATTGCAGCTTGCTTTTACAGCTTCATCTGGCAGAGCTATTGGTGTCTGGGCTGGTGCAGATTGAGGATGGATTTTCAAAAGTTGTAACGTGTTTTAAGAGCATAAGTCTCTGCTGACTTTTGAAACCTGCCCCAGAAGCTGGGTATGTCCTGAGATAAGTTAGTTCATGCTCATCTGGTGCATCCCCATGAGCTGTAGTCACACCTCAGACTGCCATGTAGACCCGTGCTTGGAGAATGTCCCTCGGAGTAAATAAAATTGGTAGGATGTGTAAATTGAATCCCTGGACCAGCTCGTATGAATCTGTAACCAGGCATCTAATGAGTATGAATAGTCCATAGAAATGGGTCCTTTTAAGATTTGGTGGTAGACTCCAGTTAAAGTAGCATTACAATCTGAAACCATCCAAACTCAGCTATTTACTTCAATGATAAGGTAAAAGAGCAGCTTTATTTTAATTGGCAAAATATTTTTGTTCACCAAAATTTATCACAATTGAAAGAGTTGAGGCTTTCGGTGTTTTTTTGGAAAAGGTAGGTAGACTTTTGTCAAAAAAAGATGCAGTGATTCTGAATAGTGGCTTGCTTCCTTGCAGGAAGTCAGTGCAGCAGTCAGATTGTACAGGAGAAACACAGTTCATGGTTTCAAATTTAAACCAGTAAGCCAACAAGCAGAGGTGCAATAGATATTTATAAAACCCCGAATGGAAATGTCCATGTTTGGGACATTCGAAGCCTGCCTGTGTCAGGGGAGCTCTGACCCTGCGACTCCGCAGGGTTCGGCGGGGAGTCCGCTGGCTGAAATGACCTACCACCCTCTCGAGGAACTTGCCCAGGAGAACATGAAGCTTCTCAAGCAGGCCATTTATTATACTACTGAAAGATCATTATTTTTATTGGACATCAATTAAAATGATTTCTGTGTCTTGCAGAAGTGGGGCCTTCATTCAGCATGTGTATATAAATTAAGTGCTGGGAAGCAATTCTCCTGACAGATGCATGTCATGCAATTAGCATCCATTAGGCCAATTCCAAAATAAATGGGCCCAAATAAACTTTTCTGGGCACATTTCAGATGGCAGCGGTTGGGTGGATTGCTTCCTCCCGTCCCAGCTTTGGCTTTGGTTACATGCGAGGCTGGAGACCCTTTTCCTATCAGTATCTCTGACCTGACCCTCTTGAGCTATGTTATATCATTCCATTTTGACACCTTTTATCAAACTTTAATGAAATGACCCAGGCAAACAAATTGTCATTAAACTTTCCATCACTTTGTCCCTTGGTATCGTCTTTTATAAATTGGACAGCAAATGTTGTATTGATCTTCTCGTTCTTGCTGCTGAACTTGAAATGACCCAGACTGCTTGTTGTTTATGGCCTGGAGTTGCTTTTCCTTGACATTTCAATCCACAGCATGACATCTCTTTTGTTTTTCTTTCTTTCTCGTGGAGATGAATGAACAAGACATACGGTATCTAGACATCCTTGGTCATGGCAATGGAGGCACAGTCTACAAGTGAGTGTTGAATTTCACTTCAACTTTTTTGAAAACGAAATCGAGCGGATCCTGTTTCCTGGGGGGACCAGTCATGTTGGTGGAGGGACCTTTGCAGCTGCGTAGTATAGGCCTAGAAAATAAATATGCAGTGTCTTAGATGGGGGGGAATTCTCCTTTCACATTTGCCTTCCAGATCTTGCAGAGTCATCGCTTCTACCAGGTGCTGTGAGGAGTGGTACATTTTTATTATCTTCTTAATATTTAGAGTTGACTCTCTCCAGGGTGACAAGTTAATGGCCTGCAAGCGCCACTTGAATGGCCTGGAGGCACAGCGATTTTTCCTTCACCGTTTTTAATAGTGTTGTTCTTCCTTCCTTACCACGCCCTTGGCTAGTCCAGTGCTTGTGATGACACCAATTGGATGGTGATGACCCCGCTGCTCTGCTTTCCTACAGCGCTGCAAAATGAGCAAATACCCGTTTTGTGTTGCATTCACTTTCCTCCCCCGCAAGCACCTCTCCACGCAGACTGATGATGAATATGCTAAATGATTAAACTCCCCCAAATTTTGGTAGCGATGCGTATACCCTGAAGCCAGTATTAATTTTAATATTGTAAAGATTATAGTAGCAGAGAAATAGTTTTCTTGACAGGAAAGTCTTTCTCATGTGTAGTACAAAGTTTAAACTACATAATGTAATATCTGGTACTTAATAGTCTTCAGTGGTGTATGAAAAATATTCCACTAGGAATTAAAAAATCCATACTTTGTAAGAAAGCCCTGAGGGAGTAATAAAGGTTTCCTCCAGAGAGCTATTTACCATATACAGTAACCCGGCATCCCATTATGATTTTGTTTATACCTTAGACATCTTAACTTTGATATTAACATTTTTAAAAAATGTTTTAAAAACCACAGCACATTTATTTTAGTTTCTAATTGGCT
The DNA here is from genome assembly GCF_052110815.1 of Crocodylus siamensis. Taxonomy (NCBI): domain Eukaryota; kingdom Metazoa; phylum Chordata; order Crocodylia; family Crocodylidae; genus Crocodylus; species Crocodylus siamensis. The sequence goes on along the minus strand of NC_143409.1, from coordinate 3,780,189 downwards.
GCCAACGGTGCTAAACTGCTGCTTTCTGTCTCCTCAGAGGAGTTTTAATAAAAATGAGCTTTGCAACCCTTAAAGGGAAAATCCAAATTTTCATATGAATCTTAGCAGGTTTCCAAAATTGAGGCTAGCCTGGTAGAGGGAAAGTAGCCTAGCAGCCTGCGTGCATGTTTTACTTGTCTACTGGGTATAATTTCTGTGGACTTCATGTGTATGTTGTGTATGCTATGTGATGTGCTTTTTCTTTTTTTTTTTTTTCACTGGGAGGGCAAAGGAAAACAGTGGATTCTTGTGCTTTGCTGCTCAGTCTATTGCTTCTAATTGTTGTGTGCTGGGAAAAAGTTATTCTCTTCTTTCTCGGCTAGAGCTCAGTCCCAGCACCCTAGAGAGAAGCGTGTCCTTGGATGGTAGATGGAGGGGTTGGGAGGTGGGTTCTTCAGGGGCCGGACCAGACCTAGCCACGGCTGAACCTCATGTTCAGATGGTCGTGGAAAGTACTGAAACCCGTTGAAAAGAGGATATCCTATGCAACGGAGATCTCGCTTATTAAAACCACGTAGTCATTGTTCTCTCATTTTAGATCATCCTCTTGGAAGTATAAGCTTGAATGAGGAATGAGCGAGCTGCTGTTGGCAGTAGGCGCTATTAGCTAAGTGCACGCGTGCACCCCTCGCCTCCCTCAAGTCTCACGGGTCCAACTGGAGGCTCAGCACCATTGGACCCTCCGGGGGGGGCAGGATTGTTACATGATTGTACGATGTCTCCTCAGGGCCTGGCACTCGCCATGCGACTGACCTCACCCTAATCCTATCCCAGTGCTCTTTCTCTCCTGCTCCCTTGGCCTTACCTGGGCACAGAGAGCACATTCGTCACATGGATACCGTATGTCCAAGTTCAGTGCCTGCCTTTGGTGTGCCGAGGTTAGTGCCTTCACTTTCCAGGTGATGGGAGCTGGCAAAGCGTTACTGATTTTGTTTAAAGCAGTGATGCCGCTTTAGGAGGACATAGGAGGAAGGTGATGGTGGCGAAAGATCCTCGGCGGAGGAGGCCAGCACAGGGTAGAAAGGAGGTGAGAAGGAAGATACAGGGGAAAGGAGGAGAAGAGTGGCTGGAAAGGAAGTGCTGAGGATTGATTTTTTTCACGAAGCCTGATGCTAGCTGAGCACAAAGCTCAGCCAAGATGTTCTCCCCAAGCCCAGCTGTTGCCAAATACCCATGGGCTTGCCCTAGGTTTGCCTCTGATCAGCCTGTCCTGCCCTCTTGGTCTGTCATCCAAGGGCAATGACCAATCTCTGCTTTCAACTGCGAGCCTGCAGAACGAACCTTGCAACTTGGGGCAGCGTCCACATGAACGCTGACCCGCCACCTTGTCCAGTTGCGAAGTTTAGCACAAATGTCAAAGTTTTAAAAATATGGGAGCAATAAACATTAATGCCGCTTAGGTGCATCTGTGGGTGACGTGCTCCTGCGAGGTGCAGCAAATCAAGCGGGGAAAACTCTTTCCATTTTCCTGTATTGTACCATTTGCTTTCCTGTCGGAGAGTGGAGACGGGAGCCTGTTCTTCTTTGCCAAAGAGGCACGGATATTATACAAGCCAGTAAGAAATGGCACTGTGGAATACTTACAGGTGTTTGGATTGCAGTACAGTACCAGATAGCAACTCACGTAGCTTTAATTCCAGTAAATCAATAAGTGTTTGTCAAATAAAATTAATTGCAAAGGTTTGACTCACTCTACCAGCAGTCTGTGCTGGAAGGTTGTTTTGTTTTTTTTTCCAGAAGAGATCATATATGGTATTGATTTGGTTCTGAAGAATGAGCATGTATTTGGGGTATCTTTTCCTCTTTTTTTTCCCCTTTTTTTCTCACACTTCATACCAAGTCATATCCATTATGGCAATGATATATTATCAGCGTTCAGCAAACAAGATAGCGTGTTGCAGGTCGCTGAGCAGAAATTTTCAACCTCTGTTTCCACGTGAATTAACTATTATTGAAATAGTTTATTGAGATTGAAGTATTGATCACTTCTCATGCTAACCTTGGCCTAAGGGGAAAGAGAGGGGCGGGAATTTTTGTTCTCTTTGAAAGACACAACATTTAGTTAGAAAATATATTTCATTTCTTTAGATTTTTACAGCCTGCCCTGTTTTATTGCTTGGAGAAGGGGTATCTTGGCTTTATTTTTATGACAGTATAATTATACGTAGAAATTCACTTGATTACTGTGTGTAGCAAAATTGTTCCAGCGTATTGGCTTGGCCAGTATTGCTATACAAACAACTTTTCAGTCAATTGAGTCTGGTAAAAATCAATACTTTATAGCAATATTTCTAGTGAGAACTTGCTGAATCTAATTTTCCCCACCTTAAAAGAAAAGGGATTTTATAGTTGCTTAACTTCCTATTAAAATTATTTTCTGCTACCTTTTGATGCACTCTTTTCTTAATTAAGGAACGCTAAGTATCTGCAGAGTAAGAGCATCAAACAAAACGATGGTTATAGGGGGTGGTGGGAGGACGCTGCGAATGCTCGCACTTCATTTTGAAGGAAGTGTGCTGGACATAACGGATAAAATCCCAGCTGCCCGAGACTGAAACACCCCAATCGCCCCAGTCTGTTTACTTGATCAAACCCTTTGGACCTGCTGATTATCTTCACTGTCTAATTATAGGCCTCATCCTATTAGTTCTTGTTCAGACTCGGCTGCTCTTGATTTCCATGAGAGTCACCGGCGCTCGGTCCCTCACACAACAGGGCCTGATACAGTTATGCTGGAGGATTTATTAACGTTCCCGTTTTCTAACAGGCCTTCTAATTTTTCTCGACTCTTTTGTAAAAGGTGATATGATGGAGGGTACAGGCTCTTGGCTGCTGCACAGCAGAAGAAAATATTTGTATACTACTGCATCTAGGGTATTTACTTAAATTGCTTTTTTGAAAAATAATTCACTGGGAAGTCCAAAAGGCATTGAAAGCGTGTGCCTCTCTGCCACATTTTTTAGCTCCATCATTGGTTACAGAGCTCCGAGAGACCACGTTTTGTAAGATTGCTTCCTTACTTTAGTGAAATATGTTAACATTTTGATTTACAATATAATGTGCACACTCTACCACTGAGTCTGAGCAGTTGCTGCACTAAATTATTTAGTACCAAAATACTTTAGCAGTATATATTTAGAATGTAAATATTCTACAGGAGTGTTTTTGTTGCTGGCAAATAATTCTTTTGCACTATTTAATTTATTTATTTATTAATTTTATCCTGGTGCTTTTTAAATTTTTTTATATTTTCTCATTTCTGTTTTTGGAAATGTAAATAATGAAAAATAAAATATCCAGACAAAACTAGACCACTCTGGAGGCTTTACCGCATTTTAAAATGTGCAGGGATTTTTTTAAAAAGCATACCTACAGTACATGAACCTTTTGGTTTTTAGTAGATCAGCTTACAATAGCAACGAGATTTATCAGTATATTTAATGAGCATAAAGACTTAAATAAAACACAACAAATGGGGCAGCAAAGTTATTTTCAATCAATGAGAAAATGCACTGGTTGTCAGTATATCCACTTGGTTGTTAAACCTCACAGGTTTGTTTGTCATTAGCATAATTGGCTGGTGGGTCAGTAGAGAGCCATGGCTGGCGCCCAGAATGCAAGAATTGTATCGCTAGAGAAAATGGAGATACATGTGGAAGTTCAATTTGCTTGAGCAATTCACGGAAGCAATTTTGCTGCTCGTTCAAGTTGTACTCTACAGCATATGCCCATTTCTGCATTCTTCATCAGGCCCATCCTTGGGGTGCCCCATTAGCGCATCGCGCACAGTGCCTGGCAAGACATCTGGACGGTTGATGTCTTGCTATTGTAATGTTTCCCTTCTCCTCAAAGCAGCCTGTGCAAGCTGTGCTGATGGAGCATATTTCAGAGTCCTCTCTCAGATGAGGTGGGGGAGACAATGTCACTTCAAGGGTAAATCAGGTTGAGGTTGTCCAGCATCCAGGACAGAACAGACTTTGCCATTGTCTTGTTTAGTTGTGGCCCTGCGGGATGCTCTTGAATCCTTGTTTCTCTCCAAGTCTTTCTTTGAGCAAGGGCGGTGGTGCAGGTACAGAGTGCACATATCATCTAGGAGGGACCATGTCACGACAGCTTCGATAGCATGTTCTGAAGAAACAGTAATGTTTCTCATGCATCTTATTCTTCTCTCAATTTTATTAACCCAGTCTCTGAATTGGTGCCCCCATCTTCTCTCCTGGTTGAGTATGGTGGGATTTTCCTACCATCGTCTCCTTCCCCATTCTGCTTCCATCTCTTAATGTTGGATTTCCTGTATGAATAAAGGTTTATTATTATTATTAGAAGTAGTAGCATTATTACTGTTGGTATTATTACTATTTATTAGGGTGATTCGATTCGGAAAAGATTTGGTCCGATTCAGTGGCTGAATCTCCAAATCTGAATCGAATCGGGTCCAATTTAAAGGTCCAAATCGATTCAAAGCTCTCTGAATCCTCGGAAAAGGTGCGGAGAGCTTTGAAGATTCGGACAGTCCCCGCGGCTGCAGCAGGGAGCTGGAGCTGGACTCTGAGCAGGTAAGTACTAGGGGCAGGAAGGGGGGGGCTGGGGAAGGGGACCATGGAAGGACCCCTGCCCACCCCAGCTCCCGGCCCTTTAAAGAAAACCCCGGTGCTCATCGGGTGCTGCCAGGTGGGGGGCAATCCCTACTGCCCCACACTGCATGGGGGGCTCTGTCACAAGCCCCTTGATTCCCACCCCCCCGCTCTCCGGCCCCCCCATGGGTGTTCTGCACAGGCCAGCTCCAGCGCTTTAAAAAACGAAAACAAGAAAAGCCCAAGACTCACTGCTCCTGCAGCAGCCTTGGGGCTTTGGGGGGCTCATGCAGAGCTCCCCATGTAGCACGGGGCAGCAGGGATCACCCCCCGTCAGCAGAAGCAGTGAGTGCAGGGGGGAGGGAGGGTTGTTTTTTTTTTTTTTGTCTTAAAGGGACGGAGCTGGCCCAGGGCTGGGGGAAGGGCGGGGGGGGGGCTTGGGAGTCCTGCAGATCCCCCCATGCACTGTGGGGCAGGGGGGCAGCAGGGATTACCCCGTCCCCACCACCTGGCAGCATCTGCTGAGCCAGGGCTTTTCTTTTTCCAAAGTGCTGGGAGCTGGGCCAGGCCGGACAGCCATTGCCGGGTTGTGGCGGGGATGGGCCTGGCTAATTCGGACATTTGGCAGCAGCCGAATCTCCGAATCAGGTTCAGCTGAATCAATTCGAGACAATGATTCAAATCACCAAATCGAATCACTGTCCTCCGAATCAGCCAAATCCAAAGTGAATACTAGCCACTTTACACAGGCATGCTATTTATTATTACTGCCGTTGCAAGTATCATTATTACTATTTTTATTTAATTAGGCCTTCCATCTAATAAGATAGACCTCAGACAGAATGAGGGTTATAATACCTAGCTCCTATTTAGCACTTTCCATTCATAGATTTCCAAACACTTTAAAAGGGAAGTCAGTGTCAGACTAATCAAGTCTGATCCCCATTTTACAGATGAGAAAAGCGAGGCACAGTGAGGTCATGTCATCAAACTGTGACAGACGCAAGAGCTGCACCCAGTCCAGTGAGAATATGCTGCAGTAGGCCATACCTGTTACCCATGCTTGGCACTTTGCAAGGGAGGATCTCAATGCTGAATTGCTGTGACAGTTCACCCCTGACAGTGCTTAGAGGTGGGAGGGTGTAAATCACAAGCTTACAGCATGTAAAACTGAGGCACAAAGGCTAAATATGTTGCTCGAGGTCCTGCGGCATTTCTGTGGCACTGCTAGAACCTCAAATGAGATCTCCCCATAAGCCTGTGCTCCGGCCACTAGGATATACATCCTTCCTACTCTTTCGCAGCTTTGCCCCGACCATTTTCTGCTCTGCTTTTAGTTCTGGTAAAAAAAAAAAGCACTTTACCCATAATAGCTGGAACAGGTTTGAAATTCTGCATATTATCATTGCAGCGTGAACAAGACTGACCAGTGATTGCTGTTCACTTGTGTCTTTTGACCCCGGCCATCACTAGCCTGCCTCATAAAACCTGTTATGCACAAAAGTGCATAAAATGAAGACAGAGTGCCTCCTTCAAGTCTGACAAAACCCCTTCCTTTGCAGAACAGGAGCTGCAGTGAAAGTAAATAAATGAACGGACAGCAATCACAGCCTCGTTGATGAAACTGTTCAATTAAAGCACAGGCATTTACATGGTGTAATTTCCCTAAATTGCCAATGAGCCCCTTTAGACACGACCAGTGTTCAAATTGATTTCAGCATTGATTTTGGCTGAAGCTGATAAATTTCTGCTTGTTAGTTAAAGTAATTTTGCAGAAGACTTTGTGCTGCAGTATTGAAGTGTTCATTTAGCTGATGGTTAAAAGAGCAGTTATTTACAGAGGGTTGTACTGTTGTTCTGAGCTGGGACAATTCCCCTATCATCTTTTTACTTTTAATTTTTTAAGCTTCAGTCTAGCAATCAATAGGTTATTGAAACTGATTAAAACTTATCCAACCAGCTGCCTGTGGCCGTTTAATTAGAAACTGGATGATTCTTAAATTAAAGTTGTTTTGTTTCCATTTTATACCCATCCTGTGAGCAGATTAAGCAAATAACAGCCCTGGAAACTTAAGTTGCTTTTGTTCTTAATAAGCTAGGGGATGCTTGAACGCGGCATAAATTTCTTGACAACTTTCCCTGAGTTGGAGGGAAGGGGGCTCTTATGGGTAGGACCAGTCATCTGCATAAGAAAACGTTCAGGGAACTTTCTTAAACCAGCTGACAGACGTGGGTTGTTTCTTAGTAGAGACCATTTTCAGTGGCCGTGTTGCTCCTACCAGCTGATGCCAACTGGCCTGAGCAGAAAAGACTGCCAGTTCCCCACAGACAAAATATTGTATTTTTGCTTAATATTATATTTATTACTTTATAACTATCACATTACAAAAATTCACCAGCATTGTATTTTAATCTGAATCCTTTTCCCAATTTTTAATTTTTGTAGTGAACCATTTAATGATATGGTAAGGTCAGTGTGGATGTTGATTTTTTTTTTTTTTAACTCTGCCCTCCCCCCCTCCATTTTTTTCACACCTATGTTCCTGAGATGCATATAAGCAAAATGATGATGAAAAGTAGCCATTCAAATTGGTGTCATTCGATATACCACTGAATAGTCTGGAATAACAAAGATCAGTCAAATGTGTCTAAGTGTGTCCTATACAAGTGAATCTGCCAGATGCATCCTGGAAGTGGGCCTCAGTATTGTGTGTAGCCATTTGGCAGGTTCAGTGTTCAAGATCACATTGCACAACACAAAAAAATCCATTTATTCTACATAATTTCTTAGGCTGTGCTCTTTCTCCCCCCTGTCTGAGAGCCTGCCAGCGCTCCATTAAGTGATGACTACATGGTTATTGCATGCTCAGGGAGAGAAACATGTCTAGTTGTCTCTTGTTGTGTTAGGGTCCTAGGTGGGCTTTTGTGAAGTATTTTGTTTTGTTTTTATACATAGAGTCACAGACAAGGAGGGCTGGAGGGGACCTCAGGAGGTCACATCCAGTCCACCCCCCTGCTCTGAGCAGAACCAGCCCCAATTACAGCATCCCAGGCAAGGCTTTGCCTAGCTGGGTCTTCAAAACCTCCAGTGTTGGAGATTTCACCACCTCTCTGGGTAACCTGTTCCAGTGCTTTACTACCCTCTCCATGAGAGTTTTTTCCTAATATGCAACCTCAACTTCCCTTGCTGCAGCCTGAGCCCATTGCTCCTTGTCCTGTCATCTGCCCCCACTGAGACCAGCCCAGCTCCATCCCCTTTGCAGCCCCCCTGCAGGGAGGTAAAGGCTCCTATTCAATCCCCCCTCCATCTTCTCTTCTCCAGCCTAAATCAGCCCAGTTCCCTCAGCCTCTCCTCACCAGTCATGTCCCCCAGCCCCACAAACATTTTCGTTGGCCTCCGCTGGACTCTCTCCAATGTGTCCACATCCTTTCTGTAGTGGGGGGCCCACAGCTGGACACGGGACTCCAGATGTGGCCTCCCCGGTGCTAAATACAGGGAAAGAATCACTGCCCTTGATCTGCTGGCAGCACTCATACCGATGCAGGTAGTACCGATGTTGCCATGTATTTGTTAACCATTAAAGCAAGAGGTGATGAGGTTTGTGATGCTTCTTACTTGCTGAAGGTTTTCATTCCACGGTCTCAGGTTGCTCTCAACCCCGAAGGGACAAGTAGGGAAAAGAGGATCGTCCGCTAATTTATTTCCAGCAGGCTTTAAAAAACATGTTTAAAATCTACTTCAAGTCATCTCTTCCATCCATAGTTTCAATGTGAAAGTCAGTGGATGGAGGGTGAATTAAATCACCAATTTTAGGAACTATTCAATGTGGCTAAAATCATTTTGATGGTTGCTGTATGGTTTTTGTATGCAATGCAGGTCTAGGAATTATTTAAGAACACCCTTTTGTTCCTTAGTTTTCACTTCACCTGGTTATCACGGTGAAGGTTTTCACCAGACATGGTATCAGGGTGAGGACTGAGAGTTACTTGTGGCTAGTCTGTTTTGTGCATGCAGAAAGGCCGCCCAGTGGAACTGGAATCAAATTGTGCTGGTGGATCGGAGCTGGGAGGGGAGGAAAAGACGATTTGTGAAGGGTCATTTCCAGGGTTTCACCATGTGTGCTCAGGAAACCTGGATGAAAGCAAGCAAGAAAAGATGGAAATAGTGTTAGGCTGTGCAGGTCTCTTGCACAAATCAGGTGAGCATCTCCAGGTTTGCATCTCCCCCTGCATCACAGAGGTGATGTTTTTACTCTTTTGAAGAGTTGAGATCTTGGATACGAACATCTTTGTTCTTGTTGTTTGGTAGCTTAACAACAAATCATTTTGCAATCAGTATTCAAGCATCTGTAGTGGTATTTGAGATAGGAGGAAGGTTGGCATAGATTACTATTTGAACTAGCACAGTCCCCATAAAAGCTTCTTTGTGTAACTGCTGTTCACTTTGGATTTCCTGTTTTAACAGCCAGAGAGTCGGGCTAATGTGTTTGTCTATTGCAGACGGCAACAACTGTCAAAGTGTTTATTTCCTAGAAACAATTTGAATTTGTTTCTTTAGATGGCCACTTTAGGACGTGACAGCGCTATCATTAGAACTCCAAAGTCTGACCATTAGCAGGAAACCCAGTTTTAAAACTACGAGGACCACGTCCTCCTCTCCCTCCTCACCCTCCTCCAACAACAACAAAAAAATTAGCAGTAAACCAAATCTGTGTGTGATTTGCGGCATGTCGTTAGCAGCTGGTAACCAGCATGTCAATCTACAGTACATAGCGCTCGGAGAGAATTTTATTCATCTTACGCAATGCTGTGACACAGTCATTTTGCTCTAGGTTATTTCTCATAGGGCAAGGAAACGTTCAATTTGTTTGACTCTCTTCAGAGCTCTTGCATCTGAACAACAGTTCACTGATGCTGGGTGCTGCCAAAGGAAAGGCTGCTTATTATGCAAACATTTACACTCAGAATAAGAAACCCAGATGCTTCCAGAGGCATCTAAGTTTCTGTTGGGTCTTCAAGACCTCAGCCTCCATCCTGAACATCTTCCCCACTCTTGCTTTGCATGATATTGTGTATGGTGCATGCAGGATGTTGTTGTCCAGGTAGATCACGCTGGCTTTTTTTGAGTCCACCGTGGCTTTTCGATAGCGGGCTGACATCCATTAGGATAAGATGGCACAGTATTCGTCAGCACTGGCGAATGGAAAAATAACATGCTATTTTTAATACCCATGGGTGGTGGATAAATGGGGAGGTTGCTGAGAAACGTGCACGCAAGCACACGCTGGAGAGGTGACCCACGCGCCTTTCAGCTGTTCCGAAGTGCAAGATAAGGAAAAAATGTTGGGCTTATATTCCTGCAAATGCCTGTGGTTGCATGGGGAAGCATATGCACACATTCAAGGGGTAAATTTATCTCTTGTCATTTAGGAAGAGAAAAACTAATAAACCCAAGATAATGTACCCGGCACACGCTTAAATTCATGGAAGAAAGAGTATTCCCCCACCCCAAACACACACACACACAACCACTTGTGCCCTCAAAGACCCCATTTCTGGCACAAGGCATCCTATAAGACAAGGACATGTCAAGTGAGAGAAATGCTTTCAGTTTTGTCTGAAACGAAATAGGGGAAATAACTGGTAAAATGTGACTTGTCCAAGCATTTGGGTCTTGTTGATGACATTTCTACCTAGCTTTCCTCAGTAAGGAAGTTAAAAACACACAACCCTTTAAATCGCATTGTGGTAGAAGTGTTATTGGTATATTATTCCAGCTTTTATTAAAGAAGTAGATGAATTACAGTACCATAATGGAAAAAATGCTCTATACAAAATTCGACTCTATCCTTTTATTTTTTATTTTTTTCCGGTGACTGGCTGGAGTACAGGTAGCTCTCCCGAATCTGGAGGTTCGTTCATTTGGAAAAATTCCCAGGAGTTCATTCAAGAGTCTACAAACGATTTAAGAGAATAACTGATCCTACTGTTTTTATCAGGCTCCCTGAATAATATTATGTGGCAAGCAGTACTTAAGCCAACAGTAATGAATAGCTGGAATTTATTTAAAAAAAACCCCCTCAAAAAACCCCCCTACATGGCTTGTTCACAGGCCAGTGGCTCCATTGTGCTGTCACAGTTGGAATTTTTGTTCACTATTAGAATTGGTGTACGAGATTACCCAGGAGATCCATGCAGGCGCTTGCATAAGAGGAAAGCACCATTTACCTGGTGCTTTGTGACCACATTGCTAATGAATTTACGCTATAACGTTACTTTACTTTGCTAGTTTTGCTCAAGTCCGGTATGTCTGTGGCAGGGGAGACCATGGCTTCTCCTTTCGTCTGGTACAGAAAGCATCTAGCTGGTGGGAAGGGAAGAATGTAGTGTGGTGGACGGACCATAAAAACAGGGAGTGGGAGCTCCTGAATCGAAGTCCCAGCTCTGACACAGGCTCCCTTGCTGAACGGGGGCAGGTTACTGAAGCAGTACGTCTTCGTTGCCTCATCTGCAGTGCGGTGGATAACGTCATTAATGACTTGTCACCTGTACGACGAGCCTGTCGCGTTTCTTTATATCGGTAGGTAAGTGCCGAGGTTTCGCTATTGGATTGTAAGATGTTACAGATGGATTACCACGCATTGCATCCAGGGCACACTGGCTCATGTGGCTTGAGAAGGCAGGAGCTCAGCGCCTCGTTTTAGACTTCCACCGACAGGCGCCTCCAGTCAGTCCACCCCATGCGTGTCCCTGGCCATTTCCTCAGGGGACGGCTGGATGTGATGTTAGCTGTATGACTCTGGTGTGCATGAGAGGCTGACCTTCAAGTACGACTGCGTGGTTTTGGTAATTTAGGCAAAACGCTTAAGAAACGTCAGTGTTGCTGGGTTTTTTGTTGTAGCCATGCTGGGCTCAGGACGTAGGCAGGCGAGGTTCTTTGGCTTGATGTGATCTCTTTTATTAGACCAACTGAGACTCCCCGTGCCTGAAGAAGAGTGATTGCACCCGGAAGCTTGCAAAGAACTTTTTTCCAACTACTCAGCTGGTCTAATAAAAGAGATCACATCTACCCAAAGAATCTGGCCTGCCTTAAGAAACCTCATATGTTTAATTTAGGCCCCTTTTCTGGGACCCTCCTTGAACCATTCAGGTGCGGGCATAAGGTTTACATTTAAAACAATGTGAGCATACTGAGAAATATGTCTTCTCTTTTACCTGCCGGCATCCGAGATCAGGGTTTTTTGCTTTTCCTGGAAGAAATCCTATTGTGGACGCTGTGGGGAGGACCAACCCCTCTGGCAAGAACGATTCCCTCCCGCCCTGGCCGGTTAAAAACACATTTTCATTTGGCATTTGACCGGTGTTTATGAGCTCATCCAAGTTCATTTTGGTTGGTTTAAGTAGATTTTTGTGTCTGTGAGGTATTTACATGGAGAACCTCAGGAAATCATGAGATGTAGGAGAGTTTTACATCTTTAGGAGGAAAGAGATGATGGGCTATAATTTATTTTATGGAGTGAGTCCAAACTATTTCTCCAAACTCAGTCTCTCCCTTGAGTTTTCTGTGGTTTATATGTTGGACAGAAAAGGCAGATAACAAAGAGAGTTTTGTCATGTTGTATGGATTTGCTAGTGGCTGTTGAATTTCAGCTTTTGTACTTCTTGCACAGGTTGCTCTTTCATTTTATTTGGGGGTGGGAAGATGTTGCCTGGAAATCTCCCCCCTCCTCCAGTTCCCCCATTAACAGTGATTCTCAACCAGGGTAATACCACCCTGCGGTGCTTTGAGATCTTTCCAAGGTTGCCATGCAGCATTAGCACTTGTAGGTGTGCAAATATGCTTCACAAGATCAATTCGGAGATTGCAAGGAGGAATCCGTAGTGTTAAAAATATCCTGCCCTGTGTCCTTCTTTCTGAGTTGTTTGCAACAGAAGAATTGATGGAGTATTTTTCTCTAGTCCAAAAAGAAGTGAAGCTGAGAGCTGGCATTTTCTGCAATGTTTCTTGAGTCTATTGAGGGGTTTCTTGAGTCTAAAAAGGTTGAGAGCCGCTGCCCTAGGACCTCATCAGAGTCTCTCTTGTATTGATTTTTTTTATCACTCTCCACAGTCCAGCAAATCTCTTCTTGGGTTATCTGGAGGGCTCTGGAGTGGAGGAATGCTGGCTCACTCACACCATCTTTCTTTCCGTGCCCAAAATAACCAGCCTCTGCCCCGAGACCTGGGCATGCTGCGACTTCACAGCATTCCCTGGAGGCAACTCGATTTTGAAAGCGGGGAAGACAAAGTTATGCTAAAGGACTTGGCTCGCGTTGGTCCCTTCAGGGCTTTAAATGTCTAGAGACATGGTTAATAGTCAAGGTTAATAAAATATTTGACACAACTGTGCCAGTCTTGCTTACCAGCTGTTCGTTGTAATGGATGTACAGGGCTCAGAATAATGAATTCTAATGGAAATGTGAATGAAGAGATTTAAATTTTCTTTCCCCAGTGGGGATGTTTCAAAATAGGCAGGAGTTGGAGCCTGTTTTTGCTGTGCCGTTGCTTTAAGCAAACCCCTCTGAATAGCACACCTTGAATTTTTGCTAATCAGAACGTCCCAAAACGGAAAGGTCAGCCATTTCTCATGTTCAGAGATTCAGTTCCTGGGTAAATTCCACTTTTTTTTTTAATTTAATTCTTCTTTGATCTCAGCACACCAGGGCAAGGGCCAAGGCCTTCTATAACTTTTTTCACCCTGTCCATCTGCTGGCTTTGCTCTTTTTGTTTGCTTCTACAACCGTAGCTATGGTTTGGGCTCTGTTACCCCTTCTTCACGTGATGTCCCGTCCGAGTTGGGTGGTGAAGCCACCACCTTCTCTTCTACGTTGCCCTGGAAAACTTGCTGCTTCTTCCGTGAGGCCTCTGAGAGCCTTGTTGAAAAAAACAATTTTTGCATTAATTTTTTTAAAGCAAAAATTGCCTTTTCACTTTACCTCCACTTCCTCTGAGTAATACCTTAATCATATTAACGCTGCCTCTTCCCCTGCCCTTCCCTCCAGTTGTTTGCCTCTGTTCTCCTTGTTTCATCATGTTCAATATCTTTGCCTCAAGGAGCATGCAAATGGATCTTCTCCTTTACCTGCACTGGAAGCACTAGTGGAAATGTACTTTTGGGTGCTATTAAAATTATAATAGTACCTTAGAATCACAGACAACGAGGGTTGGAAGGGCCTCAGGAGGTCACATCTAGTCCAACCCCCTGCTCCAAGCAGGACCAGCCCCAACTACACCATCCCAGTCAAGGCTTTGTCTACCCAGGTCTTAAACACCTCCAAGGATGGAGACTACACAACCTCTCTGGGTAACCTGTTCCAGTGCTTTACTGCCCTCCCAGTAAGCAAGGCTAAGTACAAACATTCAGGAAGTTAAATTGGGTTCAAAACAGCCTCCCAATTTAAACTTTGCTTGTCCCGGTGCCGACCTTGCACTTACAGACCGGGTCTCAGTGACCAGCAATCAGTTTAAACCTATAACTGAACAGAAGTTCCATGCACACAAACCAGTTTAAAAATTGCAGAACCTGGTTTAAGATGAACCTGGGTCTATGTAGGATCAGACCCATTCAATTTAGGTCAAACTGCTGCCTGGGACTTCTGCGCGCTTCCCCTGTGCAGCCCCGGGGCCGCTCTATTTCACAGTGCTCTGTGTTTTGCTCCCCCTAGCCCCTTGCCCCCCAACCCAGTGCTCTCAACCCCCATCCCACAAGCTGCTCCAGGTGCAGCTGCTTTTACCAGTGCTCCCTGCTGCTAGAGCCAAGCAAGTAAGTCCCGGTGTGCGGAGGAGCAGGAGGGATGGGGGTGTAGGTTCGCTGGGGGGACCCCAACCCCTTGCACCCCAACTGTGGATCACGCCTCCCCCACATTCCACCTGCAGGTCGTGCCTGTTGCACCCACCCCTCCCACCCCACCCATGGGCTCAACCCCTTCCCCCAGGTTGCATCTGCTCCCCTACCCCACCCACGGGTCACGCCTCCCCCCCCATGCCCCGGCCTGCCCCCAGACCTCCAGCCCCCCAGCTAGCCCCCCCCATCCTGACTTACCTGTTATCAGGCAGCTGTTTTGAATTGATTTAACTTCTCTGATTTAACGCCCCTGAATGTCTGTACTTGGCCCAAGCGTTTCCTAATATCTCCCCTAAACTTTCCCTGCTGCAGCTTGAGACCATTGCTCCTTGTTCTGTTATCCTTCCATTAACCTCCACTGTGCAAGTAACCTCGGTTACCTTCATACAGAGCATTCAATTTCTAGGGGTTATTATTCAGTGCTTTCATAGGAAACATCTGTGGTCTCTCAAACATGTACTCCGCAGCTCCCTGATAGCCCAATGGGCAGGGATCCTGGTTTTCTCAGATTTAAAAAAATCCCCAATTTTCAGTTTAAAAGTAGTAACCCAAAGTCCACATTTTTCCATGATTAAAATGAAACACCACACTATATAGATATATCTATATCGATATATCTATATCTATATATATAGATATATCTATCCATCTATATAGAGAGAGATTAGCAGTGTTTCATTTAAATCACAGAAAAATATGTATTTGAGGTTACTTTTTTAAAACTGAAAATTGGGGGTTTTTTTAAATCCGAGAAAACCAGGATCCCTGCGGAAGAGACTTAAGGTGCAGTTTTCAAATGATTTGTTTTATGCGATCCTCTTGGAAGAGCTGTCTTGTGTCAGCTACAGGGGCCCGTGACTTTGCATCCCTCGCTATCCGTAGCAATGAGGCTGAAGCGTCCTCACTCCGTTGTTAAACTTTTAGAGCATTGGCCTCGGTGAATTTGAAAGTGTCTTGGCATCTTGTAGGGATGGTACTCAAACACAGATGTCTGAATCTGCAATTTGTTTGACGTGTTAACATGTTCACCTAACACATTTCTAAGCTCGAACCAAGATGTCCTACCAAAATTGTTTCTGAAATACCCGCTTAGCTAGTAGCAGTATATTACTGCTTATCACAGGACTTTGGATTTGTGAACATAAAAGGACTGGATGCTTACTCCTGTTTCATTTACTAATTTACAATTCTACAAATGTCCAATTTTATTTTTTTAATTGTACAGTATATGCAGTATTTTAATACTGGAAAATAAAGTAATTTTGAAATAATGTTAAGTCTAGCTTCATTAATATGTTTTCAAGTTGCTAGACTAGTAAAAGTAATATCATATATGGTTAAAAGAAGAAAACACTATCCTAAGTCAATGGAAAGACTCTTATTAATATCAATGGATGCTGGTTTAGACCTTTCATGGCATCTACACCTGAGATTATTTTTAATTTGCCACAATGATTTTTTAGACAGTGACTCTGCTGAGTGGGTCGTTTGAATAGTGCGTTACAGAGCTCTTATTACACACTGTGTAAATAAGATACAGATATGGAGACACATGAATAGGATGTGGGCAGCTGTAAAATGCAACAAGATCAGACTAATAACTTCCAGAGTTGTGGGTAGTTTACACGCGCACCAAGTGTTTGAAATTGCTTTTTAAACTTCTGGGTGCGGGAGTTGGCTACCCATGATGTAATGTTGCCTGTTCAATTTTTCCTTAACACCAAATGATTTATCGCGGTCTGTTCCCAATCATCTGTGTTATAGCTTTTGCAGTGGTTCATTTACAGAGCAAAAACACAGCCTGAACAAAATGGGAGAAAAATGGACTTGTTTTTCCAGAGCTGGTTTCTTTCTGGTGCAAACTCTTATCAACTCAGAACATAGTTTTCCTGGGGTATTTTGTATCCCGCCGTACTTTGGATTTTGTTGTGACGGTTTGTTTCAGTCGGCTTTGTACAGTCGTAGCCAAGCATGGCACCTGGGAGTCCTTTGATGGGGAAGTTAATGCTCCTTGAGGATTTGTGCAAACAACACAGCATTAGGAAAACATGAGGCGCGGAAGTCAGAATAAATGGAAATGCAATCCAGTCAAGACCATCGCAATATTGTGGGCTCTGCTGCGCTGAGAGGTTGCCAGGCTGCCCGTGACTGGTTACCTAGGGCTCTTCTGCTGATGCACTGAACACAGAGAGTCTGACGGGCCCGGGTCTAGAAAAGTACTCGGGCACCTAAAGAGCAGCGTAGGCACCTAACTCCAAGCGATCAGTGCGCAAAACTCTGCTTAGGTGCCCAAATGGTAAATTCCTCCGAGAGAAGGTGTATAGGCACCTATAATGCTCTGCTGTCAGCAAGCCCAGAGGTGTTAGTTGTGGTCAAATGGCCATAGGTACTGAGATTTGCAGACTGAACCCAGATCCCTGAGCAGAGCCCGAAGTATTGGTGTGTTCAGGAGATGGTAAATATACACGGACAGCATGGAAAAGGGCCCAGGAGGTGAGAAATCTGGAGAGACCTGCTTTCCTAAGCTTGAAGGGGTTCACAGCAATCTCTCTCACCTTCCAGGAGAGCATCCTGAGGGGCATCAGGCTATTAAAAATGGTGGGTGGCACCTTTCTGCTTCGGTCCTCCCACCACTTCCTATGTCATAAAAGTAAGGAGTGAGCCGATCTCCCACATCAAGAGCATAGAGCAAGGCTTCAAGCTGATTCTCACGCTCGCAAGAGCTTTGAGTTGGACCCCCAAGTCCAGGAAGGAGGCAGGGTTTCAGCCCTCTCTTCCGTGTTTGCCTCCAACAAGTTTGAGCATCCCTCTCCTTAGCGTGCTGGCCCCTGTGAAGCCCTTTCCAGGCGGCTCGCTGTCCCCATCCACCGCGTCGGACACTTAGGCACCCAAGCCAGGCTTGTGAACTCTGGTCTCGGAGCAAAGCGTCCAGGGAGGTGTCGTCTCTGGGATCTCTGTCAGCCGCTCCAGCCATGTGCTGCACCACAATGCCACTTGGGGCCAAATCCTCTCGATACCGCTGGGCTGATTGAGCCACGGTCCGGATGAGCGGCCAGACTCTGCTCGGAAAGCCGTAGCCCACGGGACCTTCTTGGCAGAATTTTGTCCTGAGACCCAAACCACCTAACAAGCGCGTCTGAGCGCTCTGCACATCCTGCGCCATAGAGAACAAGTCGCCAGTCACCGCGTTTAATCCGTTTGCTCTGCGCTTCTCGTTTCCTTCGAAAAATATCCATCAAATATGAAGATCTCGGGATTTCGCCCTTCCTCCAGCTCCCACCAGATCAACTCTGTGGCACTGTTTCAGTGCCTCCCCCGCAGGAAGGATTTCTGACAGACCTGTCCTTTGCCAGGTGATTCACCTAGTTCAGTAGCCTCCTCGGAAAATCTTGCTTTCAAGTCTCTCTGCTGAGCCGTGGCCAGATCCTGCCTAGCGCTGAGCGCTGTCACTTCCCAGCACCTTGCATGATTGGGCTTTGGATTGTGCTGCCTCGTTAAAGAGCCTGGTTACTTGCGGCCTTATTTGTCTAACCACGGTGGGCGTGTTCCCTTTGTTGCTGGGGAGACGGGGACGTTTGTAAATAAATGAATAAATGAAATTAAAAGCTGGGTCCTGCAATGAGCGGGTTTATTATTTATAAATTGTGTTGTATTACTTCAAGCTCCGCATGCGTACCCGTAGACATGGCGATGGGTGCCTATAAAATGGAAGAATCGTATATTTCTTGAGATCGAACCCATTATTCCCTGGGTTTGTAAGCATACAATTCGAAAGCTTCAGGAGGGTATTAAATCTCCTCCATTAGCCAGGCTGACTGTAACCAGAACGTTCAATTCCAACTCGCGGTTCTACATAATATCTAACAAAACCGTTTTCCCCACACACTCATTGGAACAGGTAATTACTGTGGCAACTACAGACTAATTTGAAGTGTTAGCTGTTAATTAAAACACTGCAGAGGTGTACAGTTGTCTTTTGGTGTAACCAAAGCTCCTATTCAAACTTCATTAATCACTTTACAGTTATTGTGCCGGGGAAGGTCGGGACAACTGAGACGCCGGATCAGTCGAAAGTAAACAAATTCCCTTCCTCCCCCGTTCCCTGCCATTTGCAAAGCCAAGGGACACGCTGTACCCAAGGGCCACGGTATCTCCTTTGTGATCCAATTCTCAGTGATAATTAAATGTTAAATTGGTACTGTCAGTGCTCTGTAAACCAAACCAGGTATCTGCCCTCTGCTGGAAATTTAACCCAAACTTCCACGGATGAATTAGCGTGCATCATAATTAAATAATCAAGTCTTCCCTTTTAATTCACTTGGAAACAGGAGACCTCTCTTATGGAAAAAAAAGATCAGCTTTCTTGACAAGCTAATTAAGTTGCCAAACTGTCCAGCACAGTACATACTAAACTAACAGACGTTAAGCACGCTATCTCAACCTGTTCATTTTCTTATCATTTCTGCTCATCTTAAAGAAGTCTGGCACCGTTTTGCCAGGGTTGGCTCACCCGTCTTACAGCAGAGCGTGGTTACTCCACTTGATGCATCGATTATGCATTCAGCTGTTGGTCTGTCATTGATGGCTTCATCTGAAGATCCTGTTTTCTGCATCGTATATTGATATTAAAATAATCCCAATATTGATGGGACGGTACATAAAGCGCTGGCAGTTTCTAAAAGCTAATGCCACTCACATTCATAAATATTTATGCTATAAATTATTAAATTAAGCTTGTTAAGCTTCCACATCATTAATAGAAATTATACAAAGCATCTCAATGTCTACGTAGGATGGTCTGCTTTGTGCTGGGTATGGTTTTGTTCGAGGAAAAAAAGCCTATCAAGAGTTTTTCCTCTTCAGTAATAATTGCTAGTGGCATATAGGGCTGAAATATTGTAATTCTTTAAAGTTAATGCCAAGGATATGACATTATTGTGCATGGTATCATAAATCAGTCTGAGACAATAAAACTACTGAAGAGGAAAAACTTTAATGGTTTTGTTTTTATGCAAAATTACATTGAGTTTTTTCCTTATACCTTTTTATTTTCTTGGAACGCCATGGCTAGGGATCCGTAGTTTGTGGAATAGCCAATTATAGATGTTTGGTAAGACAGGTTGACACGCGCTGCTCTTGGATTACTGTGCAAATTCATTTCCAGAGCGCGTAAACGTTAAGGCTCGGCTGCATGGTTGTTAATACATATATTAATCCCCGCAGTTACAGATGCAGGATGTTCCCTTCACTAACTAATATTTTGTGTAGTCTTTAGATGACTATAAACAGTCAGTCATCCCTTGGTTTACTTCAGTTTAAGTGTTGCAGTTGTGCATCTGATTGTCTTAACTCTCATCATGCCCTCAGGATGACACGGGCTGTGTTCAAAAGCTTATTTTGTATGAAGAATATGCACAGGGTTTATGTTATCTTTGTTACATCTGAAAAAAATTTGAATACAGGTAAATACACATTCATAACCTTTCTAATATGTAGCGTAATATTCTCTTGTGCATCCGCTTTTCTACACAACACACAAAGGTGTAATGTTGGCAGTGGAAGCTGTTGAATGGCATAAAAAGTGTTAGCTGGCATAAATACATTTCTTTTTTTCTTTTCTAATCAGTTGCTTTTAGCCAAACGCTCTGAATTATATGTGCCATTTGCAAACATGATATGGAAGCTGTTTTCGAATAAAAATGCATTCCCGTCTCCTCTTTCTGGGAAATCAGTATATACGTGCTGCACTTATGTATCAAAGTCATTTGTGTGTAATCTCACAATATTTACATTTTCCCTTCATACAGAGCATATCATGTCCCTAGCGGAAAAATACTAGCAGTAAAGGTAAGATATTGGCAGTAATTGTATTTCTTTATTTTTAGTCTTGATTGCAGTTTCTTTCTTCTTCCTTTTATGCCTGTTAAGTCATAGTTTGCCTTATTTTTCTGAAATCTTGGAAAATGACCCTGCATAACTCTGCCGGGCTGAAATGACCACCGAGCTCCCACAAGTCCAGAGGTCACTGTGTGGTAGCTATAGGAGTCTTCCGTCATTGTTACAGGCACCTCGATTCTTGCCTCTTTCAGTTAAATGGGCGCATCGAAAAAGAGCTGCAGCGTGTGCAACAGTGATAAAATCTCTCTGGTGGCTGGAAGTGATTCTGTTTCACCCCCTGAATCCAAGAAATGAAGAAATAAGTGGTAGAAAGGTCACGAGAGGTCAGCCTATCTGTTCCTCTGCCGATGCTACCATTTTCCCTGGAGTATAGTCCGAGTGGTTTGTGCAGCCTCGTTTTTAAATGCCAGGGCTCCCCCTGTTCCTTTAGCAGATCATGCTGCTTTCGAAGAGATGTCCCCGTTTTAAATGTTGTTTTTTTTCTTTTACGTTTCTTTCTAAATTTTCCTTTGCTCCTTTTTATCCAATTGAGGGGATTGCTCCTTGTGGAGCAGGGGTATTGTTGTAGATGTGCCGGTCCGGGAATTGTATGAGAGGCAAGGCTTTCCATGCCACAGCTACTTCTATGGACCACCTGCATAGTTGCAAGAGAAATTTGTCAGGCTTTCAGGCGCACGCAGTTCTTGCTCCGGCCACGTATGGTTGGTCCAGTAGGAGATGGCACATGCAAAGCCTCGCCCCTCATGCTGTCCCCTTGTTCACACTTGGGGAACCTTGGACGGAGAAGAGTGTGCAAAGTCTGATTATTTGCTAGTGAAAGTCTTGCTAAGCAACTGCTGAAGGCTTTTGCATGCTGCCCCAGCCCAATGCACGGAGGCTGAAATTTCAGGTGTAATTCAAGTTGTAAACCTCTCTTTCTGAAAGGAGATCCCTGCTTTTCCCAGCTGCCACGAGCAAAACAGAGTTTTATTTTGTTTTTTTAATTTTCCCCATGTGGTTTTGATATCGCTTAAATTTACAGCAGTTCAGAGTTCAGGAAAACATTTGGCTGTGGGTGCAGATGCCATTTCAGTTCATGTTTTTGGAATTGAAATAGGACATTTTTAAAACAGAATTCATTTGTAGGATCGTTGCTTAGAAATTCTTAATCATTCTAGTTTCTTTCTATTTCTTTCTCTCTTGTGCTAAATTTGTACAATTGTTTCTCCAAGATCACTGAGTTTCATTGGGTTTTGTAGGGGAACGAGAAGGGAGAAACGAAGGTTTGTGCTAGAGGTGCAGGCTGTTTTCTGCGAGCAAAATTGCCGCAGATTTCTCGTGCAGAATTCACCTGCCGTTAGTGAATTGTCCCTAAGAGATCTTCAGTGGGAGTTTCCTTCTGGGGTTTCTTTGCTTTCAGTCATCTATGTTTCCACTAAAGAAAATTCCCTCTCTGCCTCTGAGGTCCTGTGAGGCAGGCGGAGCCGTTGTGGGTTTCACGTGAAATCCATGAAACTTGCCATGACAGCTCCTGTGTGAACTTAATTTAAAAGTCCTGCCAATGTGAGAAAAGCAAATGTTTGGTGCATCCCGTTCTGAACTGTTTCTCTGTGTGCACAAAGCGGGTGAAGTACTGCAAAGAAACAGCCCGCCGACATGACATGGAGCAGATAGAAGGGATAAAGTCAGCCACTTCTGCTTTGGGCTTTTTTTTTTTTTTTTTTTTTGGTGCCACTTGCAAAGATTGTAATTTTAATTAAAAAAATCTAAGAATTTTTCTTAGTTGTGATAAGCAAAATGTGACACAATTCTCTCTAATTTTCACAGGAAGAGACTTCTTTTTTTAAATGTGGGAACAAACCTGTTCTTCCCCTAATGTTTCACTCTGACCGTTGACTGTGCTGGTCTTTCCAACTTGGTCCTAACTCTGCCTCCACCTCCTCCAGTACCACAATTGCTTCTGCTCCCTTGAATAATACTTCTTGCAAGCGAGCACGCACAGAGGGTCTCCCTCCATCCCAGCCCTCATGCGAGCCTGCTCCGACTTCTTCTTTCTTCCCCCCTGCCCAGTTTGACCTTTTCAGGCACATTGACAGCATCTAACTGTTGGAGCTGTCAGAAACCATCTGCAGGAGGCGGCACAACAAGCGAGGGAGGAGGGATGGACTTGTCAGAGTTCACTATACCCAACATCCACCAGCTCTGTGCCCATTTCCAAGGCATTTTTTTTTCCTCAAGCAGCCCCATGTAGTTGTTTTCTCCAGCCCTGCGGATTTGGCCAGTCCCCAAAACTGCTGTAAGTTTGTTGAATTGGACTTTTATTATTAAAAATGCCTTTTTGCTTGCCTGTGTAAGTATTGCTTAAAATGAGCTTTTGAAATGTCCTTCCAAAGAAAGGCTTGCAGGGTATGGATGTCTGTTATGTTGGTTTGTAACAACACAGTCACAGGCTAGGAGTTGCAAAGTCTGTCTCTTAATCCTGGTGCTAAAATGAATTTACATTATATTCTTGAGGGAGTTGCTAAGTTCTCTGTGCCTCAGTTTACCCATCTGTAAAATCAAGGTGTGAACGCCTGTGTCTTGACAAGTGTTCTAATCGGAGCCAAGAAGACAAAGAATACAAAATACAGGGGTCTCTGTGGCTGGAAGATTACACAGAAGTGCATATTTTTGAGTGGAGATTTGTATTAATATAAATACAGCATCACAATCTGACAACACAGGTCAACACTTTGAAAACCTGTTGATTCTGTGCTTTACAGTGACGAGGTGCCAGCAAATTGCAGGTAGATGGAGCAGAAAAATAAACAAAATATTAATATGCATGCTGCAGGCCAGAGTACTCCACACCCTCATCTATTCTGTAAAATCTTTTCAACTAGATATTGCATGGAAGATTTACTAGATTTCCAAATAGGATTTATTTTCTAATTAGGGAGGAAAATCCATCTAAAGAAGGGTGAAAATCCTAGCTGCCCGCGTACTGTGTCTGATTGCCATTCTTCAACTGCTTTAGTTTCTGCTGCTCTTAAACTAGCATTTAAATGGACCATTTGATTAATCATTTGTATACTGACTATAATACTCCCAAATTTCCTTTGAGTTGTACATACTGTAAAAGACAATTATGTCGCCACAGATTAAATAAGTGAATTAAAACAGAATAGCAGCTTAATTTGACCTGTGATTTTGCACTCATTCCCTTTAGTGGAACGTATGCCACTCCAGCAAATAGATGAAGTCATCCATGACAGCTTGTGATGAATTGCCGTATTTATACTGTATATTTTAATAGCCTCACACTAATTTAAATTGAGCACAGAGTAAATTATAATTCAGTCACTTGACTGCTTGTATTTAACTTGACAACTCATCCTTATTTGTCCTGGAGGTGTAATGGAGAGCAGGGGAAATATGTTCAGGTATTTCTCTTGTAGATTTAACCCTTTTCCCTGGAAGTATTAGGTATTCAAGTCCTCCTCTGTTTGAACCTACTTGGTCTGCTTATCGGTTGCTTTATTTTAAACCAGGTAGTTGATATTTCTAATGCTGCCATCCATGGTTGTGGCGTTTGCTCATTCGAGGAACTGCCGGTAGTTCACCACCCAGGATCAGTAATCAGAAGATATGGATTTAGTGCCAAGTGATTCCACAGAGCTTGGGTAAATCCCTGAGCCTCAGTTTATCATCTGAAAAATGGGAATACTACTACCATCTGCCATTGCCAAGAAAGTATGTGTATGCTTGACCTCCATGAACAGCTCAGAGCTGAGCTCCATAAAAATGCTGTTGCATGATCCGACCCTGGGGCTCCCACCTCCAGCTCTTCTATGGCAGAGCACAGTTTCTGCTAATTTGGGGGGTGCCGGAGTAGAGGCAGATTCTTCTGACCCACCTTCTCCACCCTGCTTGTGGCTTTTCAATGTTGTAATTTTTGTCCCTGTCTTAGAGGTTGCCCAACAACCACCTCATTGTACTGAGTTTGCTGGTTCTGCTGCTGTATGAGCTGAACAGCACAGCGTTGAATTCAGTGCAGGTTGTTTTATACGTGATGCATTGACTCTCCTCTTCTGTTCTCAGTAACGCTCGGAGCAAATCACTTTTTCCTTCGTTTGCCATCCAGACCTTCCCAAAGGTGCCAGGAGGCTGCCCCAAGGTTTATTGGCTATATGGAGCCTTTGAATTTCATTCTTTCCTACCACATTTGTGCCATGTGTATTACAATTATGAATGATGCCACCAGATCCTTATTTATTGCCTGCATATCAGCTGCAATAGTTTTGGGGTATTATAGATTTCATAGATGTTAGGGCTGGAAGGGACCTCAGAAGATTGTCAAGTCCAGCCCCCCGCCCAAAGTGCAGGAAGTCAGCTGGCGTCATAGGATCCCAGCAAGATAAGCATCCAATTTTATATCATCTTGCTTCCTTTAAATGCTGCCCCAGCCACATAAAACATCTCTAGTGCTAATATTCACACATGCTTAAAGTTTGGGAGTTTTTTGCGAGCAAATCC
This sequence comes from Crocodylus siamensis, assembly GCF_052110815.1. Taxonomy (NCBI): domain Eukaryota; kingdom Metazoa; phylum Chordata; order Crocodylia; family Crocodylidae; genus Crocodylus; species Crocodylus siamensis. Next base: position 3,755,301 of record NC_143409.1, on the reverse strand, counting down.
TGCGTCTTAGAGTGGGTGGAGACTTCACAAAAGCAGGGTGAGCATGGATTAAGGGAATGTGTGTTTAGAGTCAGGCCAGGATTCGCAGAACTTTTTTTCCCCTAGTGCTGGCTCTCTTGCAATGCTGAACGCCCTAAACAGCCTCATTTTTAAATGACAGGGCATTCCACTCATAAACTATGGTTAAATGTATTTCTCTCTAGGTTTTCTGAAGTCATGCCACCTAGCTCCAGCTTGGACACAGTGAAACTCTGGTGGGCAATAAAGCTAGTTAAATGGGTTTGGAAGCCGTAAGCGGTGGCTGCTGGTATGATTCAGAAAACCCATTGTCTACCGTGTCCCCTGTATATCGGTCCCTAGTCTCAGGGTTTTTAATGAAGTATTCTGGGTTGTCACAGCAAAGCTGATGTGTGCAAGGGAACCTAAAAGAAAAGTTGCAGTTATTACCAAATTTAGAATGAGGAGGGACGGGAACATTGCAAAGTTGTAGGGAGGCTTATCCCTTTCCAGTTAGTTTTTGACAGTAAAATGCAGAGCCTGTATGTAATTGTAGTTTAATTCAGAAGAGCTGGAGACTTTTCTCCTGCCAGGTCGTGGTTGATTGGATGCTGGTACTGCATTTGACACCAATCATGCTAACTGGTTAGTGTTTAGGTCAGCAAAACCTGTGGTGAAGAAGGCAGGGAGAGTTGTCACTGTAAATAGGAATTAATAAGAGAAAATGTAGTCTTTTTATGTATTTGACAAGATTAAACCCCGTTAATATTTTAAGGGATAAAACTCATAGTGTTCCAGCAAATTTTTTTTTTAAGTTTTCCACTCTGAAAAATGTAAGTGAATATTGTTGGCAAATGACTATTGATCTAGAGAAGTGTGTTAAATGTTTCTTGGCAGCCCTATATTACAGTTACAATTTAGTTTAGTGAGAGCTTTTATAAATAACCCTAGAGCAAACTCTTGATAGAAAACGGTTATGCTTTTTTCTTTTAGACGGATGTCAATACTGTAAAAATGTATGTTTGGAAATGGACTCCCCTCCTTTTGTTTCATCAGCAGTATATGTAGCACATAATTTGTGTTCTGTTAATTCTGCAAAAATACAATATTTGCTTTTCCTTTAACTTTAAAATGGAGTTTTAACTCCAAAATAACACGTAAGGGGAAAAAGGTAAAATGAAGGCTAATAAGGTGTCAGTCCATTTCAATGGATGGTTAATTATGAAGGCACAATATTAAAACTCAAAGAAATTAATACAAATTCTAAAATCATTGCAATCATAACATATTTAAAAAAACCCAATTTAACCCTTTCTTGATTGAACTCTTCTCTTCAAATTGCACTTTGAACCCCCTTCCCACTCCCCAAGAAAAAACAAAAACAAATCAGAAAGGAATTTATTTAAAAAGTTGAATCATTTCAGGTGATAGAAATATTTAATTTCATACACAATCCTCTCCTTGCCCCTGCCCTTGGACATCAAACTATGGCTCATGTGGCTCTGGCGCACTGTTTCCTGTAGCCAGTGGCACTGGAGGCAGTGATGTGGCTAACGTTGCATCTGCCTGCGTTTGACTCTGCAGCCCAGAGGAGCAAGTGCTGGTTACGGCTGGGTCAGCTCCGGGGGACAGCGGTGGTACGAGTCCAGAGGAGATCTTGGATCCCTCCTCCAGAGCTGTAGCAAGATCCCTTAGCAGCTTGTGTGTCACACTTCCCCACTGCCAGTTGTATCTTCCTTCCAAATAAGCTGACTTAAAAGCCAAAGAGCCCTAAAGCCTCTCCTTCACCTATACAAAATTTCGAAATAATTCTTGACTCGTTAGGTGGCCTTTACCTAAAGGGCCCAGAAAGACATTAGCTGTATTAACTGTGTCCAGTTACTAACAAATATCTTTGGCTTTAAGCTTAATTACCATATTTACTCATGTACCACACTCACCTTTTCACCCAATGTAAGCACACCAACATCAGGGGTCTTGTCTTAAGCAGAAAAGCTGATTTTTTTGATTGTCCATTTGATTGGAGTAGAAGCAGCGAGACACTGTTGAAAGATGACTACCATGCTTCTCACTCTGCCAGCCTCAGGGAGGAAGGAGGTAGACTTTACCCCACATCTGCTGCAGTCAGGATCCCCTCCTGTCATCATTCAGCCATGATCAGGGTGGGGAGGAGATCTTTTTTCCCTTCATTCTGCCTTCCCAAAACAAGGTGTGCATCTTTTTTGGAGGATAATCATGACTCATACTTGAGATGATATCTTTTATTAGACCAACAGGATTTTTGCAAAAAAAAATCTTTAATTGCAAGCTTTCGGGCATAAACACCCTTCATCAGGCGTTGGAGAAAAGATTGTAGAAGTTTTCCTGGGTAGAAATGAAAGGTTGTATTTCATAGGATTTCACAGAGAAGTCAATAGATGGGAAACTCCTCTGGGCAGCCAGTTCATAGCTGGTATGAAGCCTCTCACTCCTGTGAGGATCTGTGATGATGCAGATTACTTTGAAACCAAGGCAGGAGCAGGATCTCAGGTTTCAGGTCATCACAGTTGCTTCCTGCTTGGGAAAATATGAGGATTTCATTTTTAAAAATCAGCTAAAATTTGATATCTTCCATGTGTCAGGTATCCAGGTTGTAGCCGTATTGGTCTAGAGGAAAAAGCAATCAGGACTCATAGTAGAAATGATATCTTTTACTAGACCAAGAAAATTTTTGCAGAAAAATGTCTTTAATGGCCAGCTTTCAGGCACAAACACCCTTCATCAGGCATTGGAGAGCTTCTTGAATTTGGATTTTGAATTCTGAAATGGAATTTTTGGAGAAGTGGAGAATTATTTGGAGAGTGTGAGATATGTGAGAAAATACAGTAAATGTTTTTCCTCTCTTTTAAGTCCTATGCTCAAACCTATTTTCAGAAGCCCTCAAGAATGGAAAATGGGGGGACCTGCAAAAAACCAAGGGAACCTTTAAAATTTTAGACTTGAAGCTGTTCCTATAGGTATAATTTTAGTAGCCAGAGTAAATGAATACTCTTCATGAAGTCTGTGTTTAGATCCCTCTGTGGGTGCCCATGTGCTCTGTGTGCATCAGATAGGAGCTTACCGAGGCCAAGCTTTCATTGTGTACAAGAGTATGACCGATGGGTCAGCTGCGATTCTCCCGCAGGGCAGGATCTGCCCTTCCTTCTCCATAAGAACCTGCAAGTCATCAGATGCATCCTTGAACCTTCGCCTTCTGTATCGATATATGAAGGTCTCTTAGTGCCTGGAGGACAAGCCACGAAGTTCTGGTAGAAGACAAACAAGGTTCATCCAGTGCCCCTCTGGTCAGTGATGCCAAAGACCAGAAGAGAGATCACAATGCAGAGAAAAGCCTCATCATCAACTCTGACTCCCGTAACAGTGAAGCTTACTGCATTGGTGCTGTAGAAATATTGTCCATGCACACTGTGACTCTCTTAAGTTCAGCTGCTTCAGAGTTCAGGTGGCATTTGGTATTTCTCTACAAAGACAAACTATATGTATCACATGGATAAAACTGCCAAGCAGTACACACAGCAGGGAGAGCTAGTGATAAGGAGCAGCACAGAGGAAGACTTCTTCAGCATCCTCCTGAGCAACTCTGGGCATCAATGCCTACCACTAAATATGTGACCGTGGAAGAAATGAGTACCTTGGCACCAAGGCATGTACTGCGAGGCAGGCAGTACCAGCAGCACTTTGACACTGCCTTTAGAGAGGTCTCTTCATACCATCTGTCACTGAAGAATATTCTCTTGGTCTTCAAATAAAGAAGCTTCTGCAAGATTTGTAGTCAGCATCACAGAAGATCCTGCCGGCTCCAGAGCTCAGCCGCTCTCTTAATAGGAATGGGATTGGTCAGGCCAGTATTAAGCCACTCAGCAGGTTATCATGACTTGTTTGGGCTTAGTGGCATCTGCTGTCACATCTCCCACAAGTGACCTTTCCTGTGTTAGGGGGAAAAACAGAGAGTATTCTTTCCCTTCAGCTTCTCTGACTGCAGGATGACCAGGAAGAACCTCACCCAGTGGCAGCATCCTGTTTTTGCAGAAGGACCCTTTATCATCCATCAAGGCAGGGTCCTTGGCACTCCTACCACTCTCAGATGACTTTTATTAGTCCATGACCAGTACAGGATGCTGCCTTCTAGATTCTGCACCCTACCAGTGAGTTTCACTAATGGTGTGGCAGTAGTGATGGTGCACGTGAGCAGAGAGGGATTTTATGTTGACCTGTTCCTAGAGGATTGAGCGAGAAGACTTGAGCAGCAGTGGTATACATCTCCCCTGTTCTCTCATCTAGGACTTTGTGTGAACCAGGAGAAATCATCTCAAACATAATCACAGGGGACTGAGTTCAGAGGTGCTAAGACGGACTGTCTGCAAGAACTGACCTGCCAGAGGATAGGCTGCACTCCCACCAGTCATTGCCATCTAATCTAGCAATGAGTATATCTGTGTGTCCAGGCCATGGCTTGGCATGTGGATACTTAACCGTGCTTACCAGACTTCACTTGCAGTCCTTGCAGCTGTGGCTGAGGTCTTTCTTTTGCCTGCTAAATTGTAACATGACTTAAAAACCACAGTTTTAATTCTGAGTGGCTGGCCCTGTGAATACGCAGAAGAGGATTCCTTTCTTGTCTCCATCCCCTCACATAATGCTCATCACCCCTGGGCCATCTGCAGACATACGGCAAGGTCCTGCTCCAGGGTCCCCTCCGTTCCATTTCTACCGGCCTTGTAAGGTAGCGCAAAGCAAGTCACAAGGGACTGCACAGCTTCAGTGCACACGGTCAACAAGAAGAGAGGCATTTGATTGGTCTCTTCTTTGCTGGAAAGCCCTCCAGCTGTAGACTCAGTGCCATAACACCAAGATAACATTATTGGTTCTGCATCTTCCAGGAACCAGCAGCAACCAGGTAGGCACATGGTAACCAAGCAAAAATGGTCCCTACAAGTATCCATCATAGAGCCTATATTTAACCAATGGGGAAGTCCCATGATAACATGAGGCTAACATGAAGTGTTTGCACATCAGCTCCAAGGGCAGAACGAGCTGGAGTTACTCATTCTATGTCTTCCTGCTAAAGCTCCAAGTATCCTCCCCTAAGTCATGGCTTACTATCCAAAGTCAGACCGGACAAGCTCATGCTGATCCAAATAGATGTCTACTGGACAACGACATTTTGGCAGTCAGACCTCTTGCATATGTCCATTTGGCCCTCCCATTCACCTCCCAATCTGTGCAGATATGGTATCCCAGAACTGTGTCCAGATATTTTACCGAAACCCACCATTGCTGCACCAGAAGTCTTAGACAATTGCAAGCTAAATGTTCCTGACCAAAATTCTCCTTTAAAAGTTTCAAGAAGTACTCCTGTAAGACAGGTAGTCTGCAACAAAGACTAATCCTCCAAATGGAAACAGTTTTTTGTAAGGACAGTTCAGTCCAATCTGGACCCACTTGATGCTGAAGTACCAGAAAGATCCTTGTCAACTCCCTGCACTTGAAACATTGATTGCACCCAACTGCATCAGGGATTTTCGATGTCCTCCAGTACACTTATCCCTCTCTCAAAGACCCAGCTTCTGTATGGGATCTCAACATCACTTCTGTGAAATGCATGGAGTCTCTGTTTCAGCAACTGTAGGATTTTTCAGTATGCCCTGTTACTTTTCAGACAGCCTTTCTTATTGTCACCACCCCAGCAAGCAGACCAGTGTGCTCCAGGACTTCATGGTTGGACCTGCCTGTATCCCTTTCTGCAGTGATGAGGGACACTAGGGCTGTGCAAAATTTCACTGAGTGTTTCGTGTCTAAGCTGTTTCAGCATGTTTCGAGCTCGAAACAGTGAAATTGAAACAAAACAAAAAGCTTTGAAATGAAATGAGGGCACTCGAAACGTTTCAGAAGTTTCGAAAGATTTTGAGTTTTGAAGCAGCCCAGTGGCGGGAGGCAGGGGAGAGCCAGGGCTGTGCTTCAAGTGGCTCCACTGGCCCATGGAGCGCAGCCCTGGATCTCCCGTCTCCTGCTGCTGGGCTGAGCGCTGTGGGGCTGTGGGCCCCTGGATCCGCGCCCCAGATGAGAGGAGGCTGCCTCTGCTGCTTGGGACTGGCGGCAGCATCGATCTTCCCCGGTGCTGGGTGCGGGCTGTGCCTAGCACTAGTTTCAGGCAGCGGCGGCAGCTTCCTGTCACCTGGTGCAGATCCAGGGGGCCTGCACCCCTGGGAGGAGTCCAGCACAGCCCTGCAGCCCTCCCGGGGGTGCGAGCCCCTGGATCTGCACCGGGTGACAGAAGACCGCCAGCGCCGGTAAGTGTCATGAGTTTTGCTTTGAACAGTTTGAGGTGCAGTTTCCCAGAAACTTCTGCACCTAGCTCCTTGAAATGTGGCAGGCTTCATGCCCTCAGAAGGGGCTACCAGCCCTGCAATTGTCATCCAAATCAGGCAAGAAATGACAAGGTTTTAGGCCGTTTCATGATTTCCCATTACAGGCTATGGACAAAATGTCGAAACAGTGAAAGTTTTGCTGAAAGAAAACGGAACGGTGCTTTGAAACGACAAAACGAAACACTGTTCCTTTGAAACAGCGAAACGGACGTCAAAACAAAATGATGGTGTTTTGCACAGCCGTAAGGGACACCCTAAGGCATGCCCTTTACGGGGGGAACAGGACCAGATAGTTTCCTTCTGCCCTCTTCTAACACTGGGCTGTCAAAAGAAAAAGCAAACTAAAGCTTATCCCTGCTTGACAAGCCTCTAGCAACAGAATCAAAAGCAGATATCAAATCCACCAGAGCTTCACAGTTTCCTTCTCCCCTCCCAACTTCCCCCTAGGTGGGGGTATGGATAGATCAAATGCGAGTGCACAAAACAGTTGTCTACAACTGAGATGCCATTTATAAAGCAAGTTGGTCCCTTTCCTGAAAGGCTACAGTGCTCAGCCCAGTCCTTAGGGGCATCTGAATTAGATTTTAAAGGCTATACCTCAGAGCTATTGGGATGATTATGCCTATATCTGCTGTCTCATATCAGGGGGCAGTCGTGCTGGCTGACCACCCTGTGGGGGGATTCCCTGTGATGTTAATTGTACTGCACAATTTTGCTACCGCAGGGGCCCACCAACGAAATATGAACTTTACAGGCAAGCTTGGTGGTCGGTGTGCCTCTTCTAGGACTCCTTCCAGAGAAGAGCACCAGGAATTACCTACATTTGACTGTACACAATCAAATGGATTTTTTCTTGGTGACACCAAGTTCAGGTTCTTCCAAAGGACCCTTTGAATAATAAATGTCTTGTCTTATTCGACAATTTTTATATCCCCCTCTAAAAACTACCTGGTTCCTAAAAGGAACTGGTGAGCCCTTATTTCTGACCTGAAGCTGATTCTTATCATCAAGGTCATTTGTCTCGACTTTTAGCTTGTTGAGACGGAAATATTCTCCTCTTAGGAGCCAAGTCAGTCTGTAATTCTTAAAGTGATTGATAAATGCCATACAGACCTGTATGGCATCCTTCAGTCCCCTACTTCATATGTATGACATCAGGAGGCCATATTATTTTTTCTTAACTATTAATTCTTGTATTTAAAAATATAAATATTAATTAACAGCTTTATACAAGCAATTGTTAGCTCATACTAAGATGGGGGGGAGGGATCTGTTCTTTATCTTGCCCTGTCATTACATTGTGATCAGTCTGATTTGAAATGTTTAAAAATAATTGATATTAGGATCAGGGTTCTTCTTAGATCCTATAGTAACAAAATAATAAGAGAATCTCTGCCCCAGAGATCTTGCATTCTGGGTTTTCTGTGGTTGCAGGTATCCACACAGGCAGATCAGCATTGCTGGCAAGCAGAAGTAACAAACAACTGGAGGGAATGAGGGAAATGAAATAAATTGTAATGGCTGCATAGACCAGCTGTGTGCTCAATCAGAAGGGCTAGGGTCATTCTGAAGGATGTTTTGGCATCTATTTTTATCTGAACCATGTTCAGAATCCATATAAAAATAGAGGTATTTATTTAAGAAGTAGGAGCCATTTGGAGGAATGGCAAGAATTCCCTTCTAAACTTCTTGGATACGTAAAAAGCATATATTCAGGTATTTTCTAGGGTTGGGTAGTTGACCAATCAAATAAAATTTGGTCAGTACACTGGCTAAATATCAGTAAAAATGGTAAAAAATTAAAAAAATTAAAATTGCCGATACAATCAAATAATACACGGAAAAATCACAAATCTTTCTTTAAGAAATGTATCAAAAAACAATAAAAATTTTATTTCTGTCAAGAAAACTGCAAAAAAAAAATCACTCCCCATAAAAATGTTATAACCAGTCAAAAAATACAGCTACCACCACCTAGGTTTGGCAGGGTCCCAGAAGTTAGGCTTTTTCACTACAAGGATGCACTTCAGCAGATCGGTCCTCAAGCTCCTGAGGCCAAAGTATGGCTGGAAGGGATCTCAGGAGGTCACCCGGTTCAGCCTCCTGCTCCGGATGGGATCATCCTAGTCAGGCATCCATCTAACCTGAGCTTGGCAATATCCCAGGGTGGAAGTTACAGTTTCTCGAGGTAGCCTGTTCCAGTGCCTGCCACGCTCACAGCAACGTGGTTTTTCCGCATCTCCAACCAAAATTTCCTCTGCCACAGTTGAAGCCATCGCTCCTAGTCCTGTCCCCTGCACCCAGTAGTCTACCTCCATCCTCTTAAGAATCACCCTTGAAGTACTTATCGAATCCCCCTCAGTCTTGTCTCCAGGCTAAATAACCCTAGCTCCTTCCACGTTTCCTCCTAAATCATGTTTCTCAGGCCCCTGTTCATTTGTGTGGCTCTGCACTGGACTCTTTCCAATCTGGCCACATTTTTCTTGAAGCAGGGTGCCCCAAATGGGGCGCAGTCATAGGGCACGTCCAGGCAAGCATGCACGTGCTTTTCCCCAGGGGCAAATAGCAACGTCACATAGTTGTGTTGCTGCTAATCGTCCCTGGGGAGCGTTCCTGTACACATTCTGGCACGCAGCAGATTGCCCCGAGTGGGTAGGGGAAGCCCCAGCGGCCTTACGTGAGGTCCTGGGGGTCTCCCGGGGCTGCAGCAGTGGCGATCCGGGCACGCAGAGCCTGGCCAGCCAGGCTCCAGTTTCAGGCGGTGCGTGCTGCACCCTCATGCACCGCCCTGCTTTTTTCTGATGAGTTTTGTTTAGATACCAGCATTTCCTAGCACCTAATTTTGGCCCTGTACTACAAATACATAGCACGAAGAACCTTTTCACATGTGCCCCATGTGTTTTGTGGCACCTCAAAAGCCTTCGAGGCACCACAAAGTGCACATGCGTGCTCATCTGGATGCGCCCATAGGGTGGAAGGATCGCTTCCCTTGATTTGCAAGGGACACTCCTGTTAATACAACTTGATACATGGTTTGGTTTTGGTCTACTGTAATACTCAGGTCCTTTTCTGCCGTACTGCAGCAGAGCCACTCATTCCCTGTCTGTATTTGTGTATGCAGTTATTCAGGTGTATCCAAGTGCAGGATTTCACATTTGTCCTTGTTACGTCTCATCTGATTGATTTTGCACCATTTCTCCGGTCTATCCAGGTCATTCTGGGTCCTGGCCCTACCCTCCAGGATGTCTACAACGCCACCCAACTTGGATGTCATCAGTAGTTTTGCTCGGCATGTACTCAGTCCCTTGGTTGACCTAAATTCTCTGAGTTAAAAACAATGCAGTTCCCCACCTGTATCCTAGCGCTTCTCTGGTTTTCAGGGGCGGGATTGAGATTAAATGCATGCGAGTAGCCTTGTTACCATCGTTGCATTCAAATATCATATAAGGATATTAGGCAGCACTGGGCATGTCTACGCGAGATGCTGTGTTGCCGGGCACGACGACGACGCTACTGCTCAGTAGCTCATTGCTACTGCGCGGTAGGGTTGGAAACTAGCTAAAGCAAGTACTAAATGACTGCGCCGTAACAGCTGCTCAGTGGGGCGCATACGTAGACGTGCCCAGCGACTGGCACCGTGGACATGTTACACTTCCCTCTCTTTAGGTGACTTGTGTAGACAAAATAGAAAGTGAAACTTAGGCACTTTAATGGTACCCGACTATTAAAAGTAATTAATTCTGAGCCTTGGCTTCCAGTTTCCACTCTCTGCCTGTCACTCCACTAAAACTACACCTTGGCCTGGCTCTCACCTGTTCTTTTACACGCTAACTCTCAATATACGTTTTTGAGTTTTTTAAGAGTTTGTTGACTTCTAAATTTTTGTGTTTTTATTTGCATTTCCTTCCAGAATAGATAATTTTTTTTCTAATGTTTCTATTTTTAGGTCATACCTTTAGATATTACACTGGAGCTCCAAAAACAGATTATGTCGGAGTTAGAAATTCTTTATAAGGTACTCTTTTTTACCACTTTTAATTATGTTTGCCGAGGGTCTTCATACAGAGGCTTTTTTTTATATGCTGTTTTTCTCTTTCATTTTGCAGTGTGACTCATCATATATCATAGGATTTTATGGTGCTTTTTTTGTAGAAAACAGAATTTCGCTATGTACAGAATTCATGGATGGTGAGTTGTGTCCTTTTTCTACTCTTTATTGTTAAAATGTAATTGAGATTTAAAGATACGCGCTTTGAGTAATAGAATGTAATCATTTAACAAAAAGGATATAGTAAAATACTAATAATGACTACTTATGGGCTTCAAAATCAAACTGGCATTGCGATCGTTTGTGGTTATATTTTTCTCCATATGCTATATTTTCCTAAATGTTGTTTTGTTTACTTTTATTGAAAATTTAAGTAGAACAGAAATAAATGCTAGTTTAATCTGTGGTTTGATTCTTGATTCTTTCATACAATCTGTCTTCGCTGACAGAACAGCTGTTCTTTTCTTTTAATGTTTCAATCGCCAAAACAGATTTTCTTTTAAAGAAATCTATTAACCCAGTGTCCTGTGTGTTTTCAGTGAAAATCAGTTCTTAATTGCAAGATAAGGAATTATTTTCCAGCACAGCTGTTTAGCTATGCTATACTAAGTTTCCTTTGGTGTGTTCACATTTCTCCCTACATGAATTTCTTTCAGACCCATAACATTCCCTTCCTTGAGAGCTGGTGCTAGCGTCCTTATGGAGATTTATTAACACTTTGCCGTAGAAATTTTGTGCTGTGAGATCCTTGGACAAAAGACACTTTAGATGGGTAAAAGGAACTTATTAAAGCGATTTATAATCTTTGCTTTCCTCTGTGTATCAACTCTGAGAGTCTCTGTCTCATGACTGATGAAGTCCCCTCGTGTCTGGTACACTAGAACTAAAATACTTTCCAGCATTAGAGTCTGAGTTTCCTGATGTCCTTACATTATTAAAGTAATAGTCCATGACTCTCAACAAGAATTTCTCAAGAACCAGCGTTTTCTGGCCTACCCAGGTCTTTTTTCCTTCTAAGGTTCAGTTGAGTTGGATGTGAAGAAGTAGGAGTCTTACAAATAAGCTAATAGAAATAGTCGTACAAAGAGGGCTGTCTTTCAGGAAATATGCATAAATCATATAAATAAATATATGTGATAGATAGATAGATAGATAGAAGAGATCTATATATAGAGATAGATATTGCTGTCTATATGTAACCATTGCTGCCTAGCTCCAGTTCTATTTCTCTTGAGGAACACAAAGTCCTTCATTTTCCTTCGTGTATTAATAGCTCTCTGGTTATTAGAACAATCTAGTCTTGTTACAAGTCATTGCTCTTTTCGCTGTGCACGTCCCTGCCCTGAAGTTCATTGCAACCCAGTTACAAAGATGAGTCTCGATTCTGTTCTCCCAAATGTAACAAGGTTAATTAAAAAGGATTATATTCATTCAGCAAAACCCAGGTGTGGAATTCATTGGTGCTCTTGCACTAAACAAGCATTGCTCAGAGGCTCTAGTTTTCCATACTTGTGTCATCACTAATGCACTCAGGAGTGTGAGCTCACGCTGTCAGAAACTGCATGCTAGTTGGTATTTGCATGTGCATGCCAGCTGGGTTGGCACACCACAAAGTACTTGCAAGCTCTGAAGAGTTCATTTGCTTAAAACAGTGGTTCTCAACCTTTTTAGACTTGAGGCAACCCACCTTTAGGCACTTCTAGGAAAATGCCAGCTCTCAGCTTCTGCTCATGTTTTTTGACTACAGAAAAATACTAGAGCAATCCTTCTGTTGCAGAGAAAGCCCAGATCAGACTGTTTAACACAATGAATTCCTATTTGAAACCTCTGGCCTTATCCTGTGAACCATGTCTGCACACCTAACAGTACTAACAGTGCTAATGCTGCAGTGCATGGCACCCTTGAAAGGATCTTGAGGCACCCCAGGGTGCCACAACACCCTGGTTGAGAATCACTGGCCTCAAGTCTGAAGACGGGAGGCTGCATGTGCTCCTGCAAGCTCAGATGCAATTTTAAAAAAAGGGAGAATTGGTTGCTCATAAAAGCACTGCAGTTTTAATTCCTGAATGAGGACAGTCAAGCCTTTAGGCTGTGCTTCTCTCTTGTGATGTTGCATAACAGTGGTATCTGCTGACCGTGCAAAAATGTCTGGCACTCATATGGAGATAACCTGCAATCCACACAGGGGCAAAGCACATGGTCAAGTTACAAGAAAAACAAGGGTGGGAATTACAGCATAGCAGCTACGTGCATGCTTCTACTTTGCAGCACTTTGGAGCTAGCCCTTCACTGACGGGTAAGCTGCTGTCAGGTAGGTCCCACTAACGTTCACGGGTAGTAACCACGGCATAGCTCCTAGCAGCAAATTTCTGCCTTCCTTTACCTGATGGTAACTTCACGTGACTGTGCCTGAATGTTGTATACTCCCTCTGGCAGTGACACAAATAATGATCTGCTAAATAGTTGGGACGTTGCCAACCCTTCTCTTCCAAGCTTTATTTTTGCTATTTAAGCATGCAGGGGAAGGGGCACAGCAAGGGAGGTGGCACGCATAACCATGCAGGTGAACCGCCTTTAAGCAGGCCTCTCTTCTGCCCCCACGGCCCTGTTTTGGCCAGTTTCCATTTCTGGGACTAGGTATCTGCAGCGGTTTGCAGAGACCCAGTCTTTTGCAAACATCCCATTAAAAGGTTTGCCTCGAAAGTGTCCTGTGCCAGTGAATCCAACAGATGGCTGTGCAAACAAATACCTCCTTCGCGGAGAAGCTAATAACAGATGGATAGCAAAGGTTAGCTCAATGCTGCATCCATCTGTTTGGGAAAACGTATGTATGTAGAGTCAAAACACAATCAGTTTTGTACGGCGTGCGGGTCTGCTCCAATGGGGAGGAAAGCAGCAAAAGCTGTACAAGTCTTGGGCCGTGAACACTGCCGCACAGAGCTTGAATGGCTTGACCTTGCTCATCCGTGGATCTGCCAATTGATCTTGGAGATCAATGGGGGACATAAAATGAGACTTCCTCATCTTTGCACTTTTACACCTGTAATAAAAATGCTACTTGAGTAAATAAAGGTGGCGAAATGGCGGGGTGCTGGGTTGTGTTTTTATATCCATCTCCTCCCTTGAATTGCCAAGCCACCCACGCATCCCAAAGAAGTCAATGGGAACCGCAGCTTCTTGACATCCTCGATGATCGGGAAAGACATTAGGTGCCTAATGTGGATTTGGAAGCTTGGCTTCTAGACACCGCAGTTGCAACATTGTGGGCAGAGCTTTTCTGCTCTGCCCAATTAAAAGGCCTGTTAATTTTCCTAGTAAGGCAGAAAGATGAGCTCTTTGCTCCTTCCCCCTCGCTGCACTATCCATGTTTCAAGCATAAGGCTTGGCTTCTGAGTGTGAGACAACAGACCACATTTTGTGCAAAACTAACCCATGGGCTTGTGAATATAATCAAGAAGGATCTGACCTTGCCACCATTGAATGACCATTTTTGTTCTCAATTTTAAATTCACTTTTGTGTCCAAGTATGAATGTGTTAACATGGGATGGGAGCATCTCTTATTGACTGGGCACACATTTCCTGGGTAAAAGGAAACTTCCTTCTATTCCCGTGAGAGTGCTTGGGCCCTTGTTAGGAGCTAGGAAGGGCCAGGGCTCCTCACCCCCTTGGCACGGCAGATAGGGGCCTGCATCCAGCAGTGGACGCTGCCACTGTGCTCCCAGGCACTTGGCACACATCCTTCAGAGCAGGGTGCCACCGAAACGTTTCAGTTTGGCTTTTGAGGAAAAGTGGACTTCTCTTGGGCCCGTGGCGCTGTGCCAGGTACCATCAGTTGCTACCAATATCCCTTTTACTAGGCTCATCAGGACACAGCATTGCTGCTGCCCTCGATTTTGTAATCTGCTGTAATTGTTTCTCGTGCCTCTTTAATCTGCTGCGAATTAAATTTTAAATTGCACCAGATCTGGCACTCCATTCTCATGGGTAAAATCTGCCTCCTGCTTTCTTATCCTTCAGCGTGGAAGTTGTCAGAAAAGATATTACTGTATTTACTCACAACGCACGTGCACTCCCCCGCCCCCAAAAGTTCAGCCTTTCAGGATCAGGGTGTGGGTTTTAAGCAAGTAAGCAGGAGGGAGGATGGGGTCCAATGGTAACCCCTTTTGCAGCTGCTGTCAGATTGCTGACTGGGACTTTTTGCAATACAGGTTCTCCATGGAAAAGCCAGCTGTAGGCTGTGCCTAGAAAAATCATCCCCCCTTCCCTTCCCTTCCCCTCCCCTTGCTTTCCTAAAAAAAGGTCTTATTTTGGGGGGGGTGCAGAAATACCATAGTTGTGACTTTGCAAATAAAAAGATAGCACGGGTAGGAAAGAAAAGCTTCGAGTTCTCTTGTGTCTTTGTTCAGACTTGTCTTGAAGGTCAACTATTTCCAATACACCTACTCTTACCTCATTTATGGCATCTTCATTAATAAACAAAGGGCAAAAAAGCCCTTGTGACTTCGAATCTAGGCTAGCATTTTATTGTTACTTAACTGAGCACGTTGCATTTGTGTCTGCAGGCGGCTCCTTGGATGTTTATAGAAAAATTCCCGAACATGTCCTAGGAAGAATAGCAGTAGCTGTAAGTATTTTTTTTTTTTCAAGTAATTGCTCGTTGTGTTATGTTCACATTTGACCTAAGGTTTGATTCACAAGTGCCCGGCTGTCAAGTTGGCATTCAATCACTCATCCAAAAGACTGTGCTGCTGACTGGTTCCTCTCTATTGTTCACAAGGCTTCAGCTCCTCTCTCCTGTGGACAAAAGCAGGTGAAATGGGTGGGCTGAGAAGGTGCAGCTGGGTCTGATGCAAATAAAAGCTGCCGCAAGACCCGCTGCACGTGCCGTGCACCTTGTCCATCATTTAAGTCTGTTGCTTCCTGAGCTAAAGCTGCTCCTTAAAGGAAAGAGGCCGAAGACGGAAGCTGCCAGGCTGGAAGAGCACAACCAGAGGGTTGCGTGCCTCATGCTTGGGGCATGGTGCTAGCTTGCCGTCCTCACCGGGATCCTTCGCCCGTGTTGTCTGTGGTTGGAACAACTTCAGAGCAGTCTCGGGGGAGAGGTTGGGCAGTTTCGTTCTAGGCCATCCTCCCGGTACAGTGGCAGCATTTCGACACAGATGCCTGAGGGCACCCAGGAGCGTACCGTTGTGTCTCAGCCACACGTGAGAGCTGAACACTTCTAGGATGTCACGAATGGTGATTGAAAACAGACTGCAGAGTAAAAAAAAAAAAAGCCAAAAAACCCGAACCACTCCATGTTCTGCAAAGACTGAACCGAGTCTAATTGACCAATGTCTCAGTGCATGTTTTGGGGGGAGAGATACTGCTAAACAATTGCTAAATCTGAGGAATACTTTGATAACTTAAGCAGTTTAAAGCATAACAAAGTTATTCTATCGTGTGCCATTTAATTAAGTGCTGGGTTTTCACATTCATTATACATCAAGCTGACAATTTAAATCCTTTAATCCAATGCAGGCAGCTATTTAGTCTCTGTTCATTGTAATTCACAGCTCTACTTTCTTTTAATTTGTGTGGCCTGCCCAGGGTGATGAACATCCTTTTCTGATGCTGTTTCCTCTAAGTAGCTTCAAATCTGCTCATTAGTGAGCCTGGTGGTTTCTTGTGGAGGCTGAATGCCTTTCTCCTTCAATTGGAGAGTCAAAATGTTTCGTCTTATCTGCTGCATGGTTTGCGTGCTACTTTTTGCAGCCTCCTCTCTGTTACATTAAATATTGTGTGCATGAAGTGTGATGATATTTGGAGAAGCCCTCAAATGCACACAAAGTCCTACACCGTGTTCAGGTCCCTTTCCCCTGCCACTGCCTCTTACTACCCACTCCCAGTTCTTCGATCCATCCTGACCTATGTTTTCACCCCCTCGTTGTTCACCGCTTCATAGTGCAGCTCCTCCCTTCTCATTCTTGTCCTTTTCCTCCACCCCTTGTACGACTTACAAAATCTGCTATGATTTGCAAATGCTGCCTTCTAGTCGCAGGTGGCAGCCGCCTGAAGCATTTGAGTCCTGGACCTGCCACTTTTCCTCCCTGTGAGGCAGGAGCTTGGGGTATCCTGCATTTTGGCACGTTTCTCTGCCTGGGTGCTATTTCTCTGCACACTTGGCACCTTTCCGCCATTCGTGCTGCTGGAGAAAGGGTACCAACACCTTTGTACTCCAAATAGTTCCTCAGCTATTGCAGCCGCACATCCCACCAGTCCCCCTGGGCTGCTGCTTGCTGCTGTTGCTTGAATTGTTGCACGCGCTGTTTGCAGATACAATGATCCTTGCCCCAAAGAGGCAATCAGCCCAAAGCCCAGAGGGGCTTCTATCATAGGATTTACATCATAGACTGGTGAGAGGGAAAGCATAAAAAGGCCAGGATTTGGGAGAGGACAAGATGCCAACTGCACAAGATGTTATATTTTGCATAAAAAAATCTGGGACCTCTGGACTGTGTGAAAAGCAGGAGCTTTTTCAAATCGATCAATCTTATTTCTTCTTTCCTTGCACTTTGTACATAGGGCCATTTGTCCTATGCTCTCCCGAGAGACGCACAATGCCGGCAGGCTATAGAGTCTGCAGAAAAATGTGCATGACCTGCACATCAGTTAATTAAAATCTTTTACAAAATTAGCAGAGGGGTCCTCTCAGTGCAAGCTTCCCCAGAAAAGCCAGTGCGCCATATAGACCTTCACAGTATCCTTCAGGCCAGACCAGTTTGTGGTTTCTGCTATACCAGACTTGTCATGGTAATTTTATTCTTTTAAAAACAAATGTTGAGCAAACTTTAACTGCCCGTGAATGGTACCAGAGCGACAGCACTGAAACCAATATCTTCTATCCAACCTTCTCTTAGGAGTTAGCAGGAGCCCTAAAAATGAGTCCAACTGGTCTAAAATGTGATAGCTGTCTGCTAATAAGATCATGTGGCTACAGGCTCTTCATGAATTTTCTTCTAAGGGGAACTGTGGTGGACCCAAAATAAATGCCAGGCAGATGTCCATAAAATGGGTACGTCAGGGGTAGCAACAGTACAGCCTTATCCATGCAGGCCCTTTCCAATGAGACTCAACCCTGAGTTGGCAGAATCACAGTCTTTATAGCTGGCAGGGTGATTTTGGCTGCAGAGACTCTCAAGTGTTAACAAATGCTGCCAAATGCCCTGGTGATTTGTCTGGTACAGGCGCTTGTCTTAGACTGGGCACCAGATGATCTCAAAATGCAAGCAGCTATATACAGATTCAACGTATAGTTGTTGTTACCTTTTGCATTTACCTTCCTTGTTGCTCCCATCCATCCACTCAAATGTCAAGCTTCAGTGTTTAGGGGTGGGTGGTCCGCACGCTGAGCTGATCTTGCAATAGGCCATTATTGAGTGGGGATACTCTTTTCATAGTTTCATAGCTGGTCGGGTCAGAAGGAACCTGAGCAGATCATTGAGTCCGACCCCCTGCCATGGCAAGAAAGAGTAGCGGGGTTAAATGACCCCAGCAAAGTGTTCATCTAACCTCCTCTTAAAGACCCCCAGGGTAGGAGCCAGCACCACTTCACTTGGAAGCTGGTTCCAGACCCTAGCTGCCCTGACTGTGAAGTCGCGCCTCCTGATGTCTGACCTAAATCTACCCTCTGCCAGCATGTGACCATTATTCCTGGTCACTCCTGGCGGTGCTCGGGGGAACAGGGACTCCCCCAGTGCCTGCTGGTCCCCTCTGACTAGTTTGTAACAGGCCACAAGATCCCCCCTCAGCCTTTTCTTGTGGAGGCTGAACAGGTTCAGGTCCCGTCGCCTCTCCTTGTAGGGCCTGCCCTGTTGTCCCCGATCATGCGAGTGGCCTCCTCTGGACCCTCTCCATGTTGTCCACATCCCTCTTGAAGTGCGGCGCCCAGAACTGGACGCAGTACTCCAGCTGCGGCCTGGCCAGTGCCGCATAGAGCGGGAGGATCACCTCTTTGGACCTGCTCGAGATGCATCTGTGGATGCAGGACAAGGTGCGGTTGGCCTTCCTGACCGCGTCCCCACACTGCCGGCCCATGTTCATCTTGGCATCAATGATGACTCCAAGATCCTTTTCTGCCTCTGCACTGCCGAGAAGGGAGTTCCCCAGCCTGTAGGTATGGTGCCGGTTGTTCCTCCCCAGGTGCAGCGCCTTGCACTTGTCAGTGGTGAATCCCATCCTGTTCTCGTCTGCCCACCCCTGTAACCTGTTTAGCTCCGATTATAGCCTGTCCCTTCCACCTAGCATGCCCAATTCTCCCCACATCTTAGTGTCGTCTGCGAACTTGAACAGGATGCTTTTTACCCCCTCGTCCAAGTCACTGATGAAGATGTTGACCAGTGCGGGCCTGAAGACCGAGCCCTGGGGGACCCCACTGCCCAAATCCCTCCAGGTTGAAAATGACCCGTCCACCCCCTCTCTGGGTTTCATAGTTTCATAGTAGCTAGAGTCGGAAGGGACCTAGGTAGATCATCTAGTCCGACCCCCTGCCTTGGCAGGAAAGAGCACCGGGGTCAGATGACCCCGGCAAGGTGCTTATCTAACTTCCTTTTAAAAATCCCCAGGCTAGGAGCCTGCACCACTTCCCCTGGAAGCCGGTTCCAGGCCCTAGCCGCCCTGACTGTGAAGTAGCGCCTCCTAATATCTAATCTAAACCTACCCTCTGCCAGCTTGTGACCGTTATTCCTGGTCACTCCTGGCAGCACACGGGGGAACAGGGACTCCCCCAATACCTGCTGATCCCCCCTGACCAGTTTGTAGCAGGCCACAAGGTCCCCCCTTAACCTTCTCTTGTGGAGGCTAAACAGGTTCAGGGCCCGTAGCCTCTCCTCATAAGGCCTGCCCTGCTGACCCCTGATCATACGAGTGGCCCTCCTCTGAACTCTTTCCATATCGTCCACGTCCCTCTTGAAGTGTGGCGCCCAGAACTGGACGCAGTACTCCAGCTGCGGCCTGACCAGTGCTGCATAGAGGGGGAGGATCACCTCTCTGGACCTGCTCGAGATGCATCTGTGGATGCATGACAGGGTACAGTTGGCCTTCTTGACTGCCTCCCCACACTGCCGGCCCATGTTCATCGTGGAGTCAATGACGACTCTAAGATCCTTTTCCGTCTCCGTGCTGGCAAGAGGGGAGTTCCCCAACCTGTAAGTGTGGTGCCGGTTCTTCCTCCCCATGTGCAACACCTTGCACTTATCAGTGTTAAACCCCATCCTATTCTCCTCCGCCCACCGTTGCAACCTGTCAAGGTCAGCTTGTAGCCTATTGCACCCTTCTAGTGCACCCACATCCCCCCACATCTTAGTGTCATCAGCAAACTTGAACAGGGTGCTTTCTACTGGGGGACCCCACTGCCCACGTCCTTCCAGGTCGAGAAGAACCCATCCACTACCACCCTCTGGGTGCGGCCCTCCAACCAGTTAGCGACCCATTTGACCGTGTGGGCATCGACACCACAGTCTCCCAGCTTTTTGATGAGGACAGGGTGAGGGACAGTGTCGAAAGCCTTCCGGAAGTCCAGAAAGACTACATCCACAGCAACCCCTGCGTCTAATGATTTGGTGACCTGATCGTAAAAGGCCACCAGGTTGGTCTGACAAGACCTGCCACTGATGAACCCATGTTGGTTGCCCCTGAGCATGCATTCCCCCGCAAGGCCCTCCTGGATGTGTGCCAGGATAATTTTTTCAAAGAGCTTACCCGGGATTGAGGTAAGACTAACTGGCCTGTAATTTCCCGGGTCCTCTTTTTTTCCCTTTTTGAAGATAGGGACCACATTGGCCCTCTTCCAGTCCTCCGGCACCTCGCCAGAGCACCACGAGTGCTCATAGAGCCGCGCCAGGGGTCCCGCAATGACCTCGGCCAATTCCTGTAGAACCCTAGGGTGAAGATCGTCCGGACCAGCGGACTTGAACACGTCCAGCCTCTCCAGAAGTACCCTAACTAACTCCTCGCTAACCCCTGGCCCAGGCGTGTCCCTCCCGCCCGTTGGTGACACATCTGACTGTGTGGGTGTCGACACCACAGCCCCCAATTTCTTAATGAGAACAGGGTGAGAGACATTGTTGAAGGCCTTCCAAAAGTCCAGGAAGACGATGTCCACAGGCCGCCACGTTGGTCTGACAGGACCTGCCGCTAATGAACCTGTGTTGGTTGCCCCTAAGTATGATCTCCCCTGCTGGCCCCTCATGGACATGTGCCAGGATAATTCTCTCAAAAGCTTTTCCTTCTTAAATATTACTTTAAAAGCCAAGTATTTGATAGGGTGGGAATGTTGTCCAAATTCGTAGGTCTATCAGTAATAGTTGTTCTGGATTTGCCTGTTGTTCCATCAGTGATCATCCTCAAAGTGAGGGATTGCTGATGCTTCTGGATGTAGTAAGACGTGCTGGAGGGGTCAGGGGGAAGAGGGAGTGGTGAAAAATGGGGCCAGGGGAACGGAAGAGAAATCTGAACAGGGGCCTAGGTAACAAGAAAGACATGTTGGCTGCACCATGGAGAAGAGAGTTGGTAACACTGAGAGACTGAAGCAGCAGTTAGCGGTGATCCTCCAAAGGCAGAAGATGTCTCTGTGCTTGCCACAACACCCTGGAAGAGCCCACAGTTTCTGAGAGACGGTGAAACCTCTTTTTCTCTGTGCCACCTCCTTCCTTTTGGGTGAACGGAGAGGGATTTATTTTTTTCCCAAGGGAAAAGGACAACTTGAGACCCCCGAGAGAGGCACTGCTGTCCTCAGTGTGGCCAAATGATCTCCTCCTCCCGTGCGTAAGTATTCAGGCTCCTCTGTGGCTGATACTGTTCTACCTTTGCTTGCCATTTCACACATTTATTTTCACTTCAATTTCTGCAGCAGTGACATTGTGCACTGTATTTTGAGTGCTAATGTTGATTGAAGCTCTCCCTGAAAGGATGTGCACTTGAACTGTCAAGAGAGTGAGTGATTGACAGCAGGTAGAAGTACTTTTTGTGTCAAGGCTTTGTCAAGTCATTGTTGCAAAACCTACTTTACTGAATACTAG
The DNA here is from genome assembly GCF_052110815.1 of Crocodylus siamensis. Taxonomy (NCBI): domain Eukaryota; kingdom Metazoa; phylum Chordata; order Crocodylia; family Crocodylidae; genus Crocodylus; species Crocodylus siamensis. The sequence continues at coordinate 3,733,791 of NC_143409.1, read as the reverse complement.
TAATGCCTCCTAGATATTCAATCAAAACATAATCTATGCTGGTGCCTTTTTTATTTTTTAGAAGAATGCGTAATCCCCAATGTCCATCCTTAATAGGGAAGTGGCATCTCTTTTAGTGTCAGTGAATAAAAATAATTTGCGTGTGTTTTTTTGGCTTTATAGCTTGGAAACACAGCAATGTAGGAAAAAAAAGAAGCCACTTCAAACTTCCATTTTTTTTGTTGTTGCTGAGATGATCTAACTGTAATCGTTAGTTTAAGAGTGTGCCTTTTATTCAGCACATGCTACTTAATAAAGATGATTAATAACACTCAGCCGATTATTTCTCTCCTAGCAAATGTTTGCTTTCTTCTTGTATAAAAATGTTTAAAATAGCCTGCAAAAATGTTTAAAATTTTACAAGATGTTTAAATGGTCTAAATGTATGTTAAGTGAGGAGAGAAGCTGCTTGTACCCCAGCCATTTTAATTGGTTTGGAGAAGTCTGAAAGGCCATTTATTTTATTTTATATATTTTTTAGCAATGATGCTTTTATTCTTACAGTTTTCAAAACAGTGTGCAAGTAGGATTCCTCTGTTTTGCTTTCTGAAAGGCTAGCATGAACAAGGCCACAGCAAGGGGATATATGGAATATGATTAAGGCCTTTTGTGATGGGTAATTACCATCTGAGGCCACAAGACTCTTGGATTAAGACTGTGAGAGTGTAGCACGATGAAGATACCATCTAGAGCAATTTACTTGGGATTCAAAATCATCATTCATACAAAAGAGGCTCAGGCTCCACTTGTGTTGTGTTTGGTTACTGAGTGAATGAGATTTTTAGACTGATCCTCCAATCCAAGAGGAAGCCTGGAAATGATTCTGCCTTTTCACGCCTTCTAATGATTTGGGTTTGGTTTTTTTTAAAGTTTCTGGTTGATCACTTTAACCGTAGTAATTTAATTTGATATTGGCTTACTCCCTGGCCAAAAAGAACGCCATTGCTGTATCTGCACACTTCATGCCACTTTCCAATCCATCCAAAATGATCTGTTGTTCTTGGGAAGTACAAAGAGACCTCCGTCAGTGGGGTAAGGGAGTTGAATGTCACGTTAGAGACTGCAGAAGTTAGTGAAAAGGTTTATTGAAAAAAAAGAAAAGAAAAATTGGCTGACACAGCAGAAATGGTCAGGGGAAAAAAGTGAGCAAAAATAGAAACTGGTTTATTAGATGTTGTCAGATCCCTAGAGCTGCTGGAAAAAGTGGATTGGGGAAAAATACAGTGACAAGATGGCAGGAACTTATTGGGGTTTTAATTACGTAGATATTGATTGGGATGGCCCCACAAAATCTAGGGAGAAAAGGCTAAGATGAGACAGGACTGCTGTCTTAGATAGCTCACTGATTAGTCATTGGCCTTCTGAATGTAATCAAGAAAGCTGGGAAGTAAGGGAAAACTGCATGAAGTTTGTTGCTGATCATTATATCAGTAATTATCATTATAATATTCCTAGTGGCACTTGCCAACAGTGATCCAGCTGGACTGAGTATGGTGCACCACCACACATAGAGGCACTGTAGTTGGAGCATAAGGAGCATGGTAATTTTAATGTACAAGTTGCCTGGCATTAAGCAGCACAGTAATCGGGTTCTTTGTGGTCCAAAGGCAAGGTCCATGGATTCCCTGTCTAGTACCATGGTTCATGGCACTGACCTCAGCACCATTTTCTAAGCCTTGGTCTATGTAGTACCTCCCTGTAACAACATTTTTGCTCTGCAGCTGGCAGATCCAGCACCGTCTGCAGCCTTTTATCCTGTGCACCCTGTGCAGAGCCTTTCACCCCCATCCTTCAACCCTAGGTCTTTACGGCTACAGCCCAGCATGGAATATGGCTCACACTTGATGTCCTCTGTATGTTCTCCTACGAGACCGTCTTGCTTCACACAATAGTGGGTGTTTCTGCAGCATCCTCAAGCACACTGGTCACAAGTGCCTCCTGCACCTTATTCCTCCTGACGGTTTGGCATTGGGGGTTCAGCCATCTATTGACTGCAGGCGCTGGCCCAGATATCCAGTGTCACATTCATCAGCAACTTTTTCAGCTCACGTGCCTCCGTGGTCTGGCTGGTCTTTTCCAGCCTCCGTGATCGGGCTGCTCAAGAGAATTGAGCTCTTGTCCTCCATGGAGACCGTAGCTCCTCGTCTTACAGGTGTGTTGGCCCTGCTGGACTTCCTGCGATGAGTTGCCAAGGACCTACAGGTGTCACTGGAGAAATTCCTAGAGGTTCGGTGGACATTCACCACCAGCCCAGGCCATCTGGGTCATTCCCCATCAGTGATGCCATCCTTGATTGGGCTAAGATGCTCCCTTAGCCCCACCAGTTAAGCATATGGGCAAGTACAGGGTCCTGTCTTAAGATGTGGCGTAGTTGTATTCACGTCCCATCTCCTCATCCTCAGACCTGTTTGGTAAAGGGGTTTGCCACGCATCTGCAAGCGTTCAGCTCTTCATCAAGCCCCCGTCATGACTCCAGGCAGCTGAGCTCAAAGTGGCACCTTCATGGATAGGCACGGTCTTTCCTACCTGTGTTTTCAGAGTGCCTGCTGGTTACCAAGTCCTGGGTGCAAGAGACACAGCCGCTCAGTCCATTTGTCATAGTGGTGCTGTCCCTGCAGTTCCAGTTCATCTAAAGAGGCCCGGGAGTTAGTTGAAGATTTGCCCTTTGAGGGAGGGAGGGACCTGTCTAAATGCGATCAGGCACTCAGTTCCCTCGAAGAGTCATGGGTCACTCTCCAGTCCCTAAGGATCTGCTTCCTGGCCTCTAAACCCATATCACGTTCCCGTAACTCTATTGCCCAGTGCTTCTGGGGTCCATGCCTTCCTCCAAGAACTCAAGCCATGCATGCTTTAGTTTGCTCCTCCTTCTGCCCCTTCGGTGTTGGTTATAACAAACACTTCCCTCGTGGGATGGGGAGCACATATCAGCCATCTGCCAGCAAAGGGCCTTTGGACTCAGGATAAGACAAAGCTCTGCATCAGTGTCCTGGCACTCAGAGCAGTTTGGGAAGCTGGACTGGTCTCTGTGGGGGCAGATGACAGGACAAGGAGCAATGGGCTCCAGTTGCAGCAAGAGAAGTGGAGGTTGGGTATTAGGAGAAACTCTGTCATGAGGAAGAGAGTAAAGCACTGGAAGAGGTCACCTAGAGTGGTGGTGGAGTCTCCATCCTTGGAGGTTTTTAAGACCTGGTGAGAGCCTTGGCTGGGATGATGTGGTTGGGGCTGGTCCTGCTTTGAGCAGGGGGTTGGACTAGATGTGACCTCCTGACGTCCCTTCCAAGCCCTCCTCATCTCTGATTCTGTGAAGGTCTGGTCTAGGAAGGTCACCTTCCTCCATCAGATTCATGGCCATCCCGTTCAGATCATGTCAGACACCTACCCTGGGTTTTAGAGCAGGGTCAAGAAGGAGTTTGCTCCGCTCAACGGAAAAGCAGGTCAGCTTTGGCCTCACCTCTCCCCACAGCACCTTCTGGGTTTCCAAAGTTCATGCACGACAGATTGCTGCCACAGCATCAGTTTTTACACCACAAATGAGAGATGTAGGACTTGGTGCTCTGGTCCAGTTTTGCAAGTGGGATTTACTCAGAGATGGACCTGTACGTCCGAGGGTAACAAAAGATGTCCCTTCTTCTGCCTCGGTATCAGACACCTGCCTGATCCCATGCTCAGAAGTCTTCTGAGTGTTTCTACCTACCTATGTCATTCACTGTGTAATTGGTAAGATGCGTGGGGATTTAGCCCCGCGAATCTGTGTGGCCAAGACTGTTAATCCTCAGCTTTGAAATCCTGCATTAAAAAAAAAATCTATCTTCTTACTGTAGAAACCAAAGAAACCAAAACTGCTGTTATGTAAATGATTGGGGAAATCTGCCATCTGGGGCAAACTCACTCCTTAAAAGTAGTATCCTCTCAATACTAGGCTATTTCACATATTATTAAACATATTCAGGTATAACTATATATTATGTGTGGAGTTGATGCTGTCGAATTAATGGAAATGTTTTGAAACCAGGAAGGGAAGGTGGATAGGTGGCTCAAAATGAAATAGGTCTATTCTTCAATCTTTCTGCTGCCAGAGTGGTTTTGAAAATGTTGATGACACTTTTCTGTTGGAAGATGTTACTAAACCCAAGTGTTTTACAGAGCACTTTTGATTTTAGCAAAGTTTGTTAAGGCTGTTTCTCTGGTCCGGAAGGAACAGTAGGTGTGGTGTGGGGAGAGTGGGCCTTTCACCTTATGTTCTGAAACTTCGGGATGTTTTGAAAATGGACTTTTTGTCTGGCAAGCCCTAGTAGTACATACAAACTAAGACCAACTGAGATCCTTACCAGTCCCTATTATAAACCTTTAATATGTACTGTTCCCCTTTGTTTTTAAATGCAGGTTGTTAAAGGCCTTACCTATTTATGGAGCTTAAAGATTTTGCACAGAGGTGAGTGACGGATTTATTCTTTCTGTTTTCAAGTGACTATTGCATTAACTTGTTTAGCAACGCTGTTCTTTAAAGATCTCCCTAACGTGACTCCACTGACATCATTAGGGTTGTTATATAAACCAAGATTGCAAGTTCGACCCTGGGTTGGACTAGATGATCTCTTCGAGTCCCTTCCAGCCTTATTTCTCTGTGAGTAAAGGTCTTCTCTCTGAGTAAAGAGAAGAATGAATGTTACTTAACGGCCTTGGTCAGATACTCTGATAATGGCCTTTAACAGCTTTCCTCTGCTCTCTATTTTTCCCTAAAACAAGCATAATACTAGAGACGTAGGATAGGAATTTAAAGGTATTTTGGTACCGAGTGGGATTTTCAGACGCAGCAGAGGAAGCCTAAATTCCATTGAAATTAGCAGGAATTAGGTGCCTCTTTTTCAAAAGAGGTTCCTTTGAAAATCTCCTATGCACCACTGCATCTTTAGGCACTAACATTTTTTTTGTAGATCTTGGCCTATGGTCCTTCAAAATAGCATAGGCAGGTTTAAATAAACTTAACTTGAAGGTTAAGTTTAATCCATTTTCAGCGTAGTGGCCTGTTCATATTCCCAAGGTAATTTGTATTGCTCTTACATTATCCCTGGTATCTCTTAATTTTTCACCTGTTCACTACTTTAAATAACATTCAGGGGTTCCTAGTATCTGGGCTAACATGACTAAATGGATCCATATTGACTAACTCTTTCAAAAACAGAATATTATCTATCATGGAAGAATGTGGATATTAAAGAACAAGGAAAGGGTTAAGTAGCAAGTGGTGTGGCAAAAAAAGAAGAAACTCTTTGCATTTGTAATGTTCCTAAAGTGTTGGAAAGTAACAGTGATGGTTCCTAATGTTGCTAACAATACCATTTAATTTAACCCATCTGCTCACTCAGTCCTTGTGCACAGTCGGAGGGTGCAGTAACAGACCTTATTTGTGATTAAAGGGAGGAGAAGGGAAAGTCTAATTGAGGGAAGAGATGAGAATATTTTAGAACCTAAATTCAAAGCTGCTGCATTGAATTTGGGATGTAAAGTCTCTGCACCTCGCACAATGGAGACCAGGCTTTGATGCGTTACTGCTATAACAACAACTCGTCATAAGGAAATGCCAGCAGTGTTTGCAGCTCCTGAGAACTTTTGGCTCTCGTTCGTTAGATCTGTAATGAAGTTTGGGTTTTTCAGAGCAGCCAAAGGGCATTGAGTGCTTCATGCCTTTAGGCTCTTCCTTAGAAATGCAATGCTTGGCATGGATGCAAGCGCTTGTTCACATTACTGGTTTGGTCTTCCCTTTGTCCTCAGCTGCAGTTGAAATATTTGCATTAGATGCAGTTTCCTAAGGATGCTTTAGTTTGGGGTAGTCAGCTTACAGATCTCACCTTTTATCCTGAATTTCCCCAGAGGCAAGGAGTTCACAGCTGAACTATCCCGAGCATAGGATGACTGCAGTGGACCTAAAAACGGCCACGTACATGTGAAAACTCTAGACCTCATTACCAAAACACAGAGCAATGCCAGTTCCTGGGCGTTTGAACCAGCCCCAGCATAGCCAGTTCATGAAGTTAGCTCTGAAGACCCCACTTCGTTCCTCTCTGATGAGATGGGACAACGGAGCAATCAGCAACAGAAGTGTTAATGGAAGAAGCATCAGTGCAGGGAGCATATTTTGAGCAGGCTGCACAGTTCTCATGGCACGATGGCCAAGTACCATCAGCCCCTGCAAAGTGCAACAAGAATTTAAAGTACAATTTGTACTTTAAAATGAGTGTTAGTATAGTGAATGGCTGCTGTATTGGTTGGTTTTTCAGAGCCAGCTGTGTTCACACTCAAACTACAGGCTACGTAAATGTGATATCTATACCTCTTCTCTGCCTTGGGCTTAGAAGCAGAATCAGATCTTTTTCTGCCCATTTCTGTAGGGCATCCTTTTACATGACTTGCATGGTCTTGATTTTACAAGTCGTATTGAGGACTAGTGATGCTTTGAGTTGCTTGTATTGGAAAGCACCTTGGTGTCTTCTGGGACGTGTGAGATGGGTCTGGTCCGACAAGGAAAACAGAAACGGATCCCGCTTCTCTTTTCAGGTTCAGCTGCCCTTGATCTGTGGCTGCCTTGCAAAAAGTGAGAGCCACGCTGCATAGGGCGCTAATTAACATGCCTGGGTCCAGCAGTGCTCCCTCAAGGAATCTCTGTTTCAAATGAACACCCCTCTGGGTGCAGATGTGTCCGCACTGTATCTGTATAAATGGCTACATAATAGGCAGTACAAAGCAGGATGCCTGTTTGACAGTAGCCTCCTGTAGCAGTAGACGGATTTTAATGCAACAATAGGGAAGTGGAAGAAAATTTAAACCTGACTCCTTTGTTATCACATACAAAATGTGCCCCAGGGGAGGCTGTTACAGGCGAAGGAGTCAAGGAATTCCACAGTGATGATAACCGAGAGGTAGACGTGGTCCTGGTGGAAAAGATGCATAATACAGTGCAACAAACAGGGCAGTTTCTGACGAGAGGATGGAAAAAAGCAAAGAAAACAAACAATGAGCAAGTCTTTTATTCAAGATCAGACATTTCAGCAAATATTACAGCTTAACTTCAAAACATACCTTGCAACTAATGAGGTGATAGCCATGCATATTAATAAACCTAAAGCTGTAGTCATAGTCATCATCCCCACATCAAACATAAACAAAAGATTAACACCTAGACAGCTTCTTTGGAAGATGTGAGAATGTCCCAATGATAACTGCTCTCTCTTCCCCTGAGGATAAAGGATAGAAATGGAAGGGTAATGAGAAATTAACTTAGATTTAAAACAAAATTAGCAATCAAACTGGGCTCATCTTGTACAAAGTCAAAGTTTGCAGAAGAAATAAACCTAATCCATTAAGTTCAAGAAGGAATTAGAGATCATATACATAATAACCAGTCAGTTTTTCTTGTTTTCTCTGTTAAAGCCTGCTCATCAAGGAGGAGTGTCCGTGTTAAATGTTACCTAAGAGCGTGCATGTGTACATGCAGCATGTGAGCGTGCACACAGCTAGTTCCTCTAGCTGTGCTCTTATTCTACATCCCAGTGTTATCTCCGTTTCACCAAGGGCAGCAAAGCATTTCAGTGTGTCAGCCCTCATTCTGAATCCTTAGTAAGGTAGGTAAGATTTTTCAAAAGCACCTAGGTCCCATTTTCAAAAGCAATTTTGGCATATAAAACCTTCAGCCCTGGATTTCAGGTTGGATCCAAAAAAAAGCATGCAGCCCTCCTTTGGTACCCCATTGACATAAGTGGGGATTTAGGCACCTAACAGAAGAGTATCTTTGGGAACCTGGCCTCTCTTGTGTGTCCGTGTTTGCCTGCTGTCATGCACGGCCTCCTCGCTCAAGGTCTCGTGCTTTTTTGTGTGTGTGTGCTCAGCAGACTATTCAGTCAGGGCCCTCCCACTCGATATATCAAGTTGCTTCTTGTCACTTATGTGTAGCACCACCTTTCAGTGGAGGCGGCTTGCAGGCAGCCAAAGCATGGTGAACCACTGCATGGATCTCCAGGTAAGATTTCCGGAAATCCTCAGCCAAGTAGAATTGCAAAAGGCTTTCTGAGATGAACTTCCACTGCTTATATCCAGTGGTAAGACTTTCCAAGAAAGTCTAACTTCTTGACAGGCAATGTCCAACTAAATTGGGTAATAAAGCATAACCACAAATGTTCAAATCTGAACCGAGTCTTCCAAATTATCTGAGAGATTGGAAATGGTATGTATGCGTGCCCATATTCCAGGCCCCAAATGGCGGAAGGGGAGGCTCCAGAGCCCCGGCCAACACATATGAACAACATTCCTAAAAAGATAGCCAAGTGGAAATGGATTTAACTGGTTTCTACATTTGGAAACTAGAAAACACATGGAGCTAAGAAATGCTGGCTGCCAATGCCAGGCGCCCTTGCAGTACCACTAGGAATAGGCTTGGTGATTGATTTCTATCTTCCAACAGCAGCACACTTTTTGGCTTGCGATTGCAAAGGGAAACAAGACGACACAAGCTGGTGGTAGGATAACATGCCCATTGCAACATTTTTTTTAATCGTGCCAGGTTACAGAAATTAATTTAGCGCCATGTACAGTAATGTACAAGCAAATATGCCAGGTATAAAGAGAGTCTTATGTGCCACTCAGGCTTGGGGAGGGGGGGGGAAAAATCCCCTAGCCTCCAAAGAAAGCATGCCAATGAGGTCAGTGCTGCAAGAAAGTATTTTTGTTCCTCCAGCTGCTGCTTTGTTTTTATCAGCAATGTTCTCTGAGCTGTCCATAGCTAAAATTATGTTTTCCTACCGTTCATGTTCCTTGAACCTGGAGTATTGTATTTGCATATTTGTCAAAGGGAGAAGAAGTCAAGAGACTTTTTAGAAATCCATTTAATTCAAAATCATTAATCTGTTTGCCTTTGAATAAGAATAAAATGACTGAGACGTGCAGTATTCAGAATCCTGACCCTCTGACAGTTCTATTTACTGGTAAGTAAGAGCACGTAGGTCCCATTTATCTGCAGGGAGATGAATCAACTTAGGCAGATACATCATAAAGAGAACTTGTTCTTCCTCCATAATGATGCTTCATACAAATCATTTGTAGTAAGCAAGCTCAAGTGATGGGAGCATAATGACCCCTTTTGGCTCTTGTTTAAATTCTTCCACTTCTAAACAGTAATATTAATCACACGCAGATGGTGCAGAACATTATTTATGCACATTTGTTGTTTTTTTTCTAAAAACAAAACAAAACAAAAAATTAACCCATTAGCTGAAGTGGTTTACAGCACAAGAAGACCAGCTTACCCATTGGGTGCTTTTCTTTTCTCCTCGCTTTGAATACAGGGTACGCGGAATGAAATTTCCGTCTGTGACTCTTGCTTCTTTTTGCCCCAGCGAAACCTCAGGAGCAACAGGGTTTATAGCAGTGATCTGTCTAAATACACTATTTTTGGTGGGTTTTAAATTGCGGAGACAAAATGCACTCTGAGCGACTGCTTTGACAGCAACAGGCTTTAACCTCTGTGGGGCTTTATCCTTCCCCTCTCCAGCACATCTCTGACAGACCACTCCAGCCTTGCCCACAGGAGTATCAAGCAGCAATGCATTGCGGATGTTTCTATTTATCCTACTTGGGGCCACGTAACAAAGAAGAGCAGGAGAGGATGAAACTGGGCACTGACTGGGTAGAGCCTGGGCTCTGGGCCCCGGACTGGGCAGGTCAGACTAAGTGCAATGTATTGCACTGGTCCGGGGGTAGCTGGAAGGAGAGTGCAATGCTGAGCCACACACGCTTCTCTGAGCAGCTTCTGGAGCAATGTAAGATCGCTCTGCCTCTTGCTGTGCTTTCCTCGGGCTTCTGCGATGGGTAAAAGTTGTAAAGGAGAATGTGGTTGTGAGCACATCACTGTTAAATGTAGCATCTCCATCGCATGGTGGGACTGCCCCTTCCCAGGAGAAGAGTCGTGCCAGGGAGAAGCTGCAAGATTAAAGGAGCTGCTGCGCAGCCCACTTCCACCGTGAATTCAGTAGGGCCCTATCGTTGATCCAGTCCGACCTTCTTCTGTGCCTGGAAGCAGCATTTCCAGGGGGTTTGCAAAGCTGTAGAAAGCTGCGGAAGATACAGAGGTGTAAGGAGGGCTGACCGGCCAGCCCGAGAACCAAACTCCAACCTAACTGAAGTTAGCGGGGAGTTTGTGACGGAGCATGGAGGGACCAGTCCAGTTTATACAATCTGTGCATGTCGTCGCTGTTAAACTGCTGCACCATTACAGATCTAACGGTAAGAGGCCGTGTGCCCGTCCAAGTTCAGGGGCACGTTGAGACCAAGGGTGGATCCAGAAGGAGAGCAGTCTCTGATCTCTGGTCCAGCCACAGTAAAAGTAAAGCCAGCTGCCTGCCTGGCAGTGGCAGCACCATTTCTGTTCAGGCAGCAGGGATGGGAGTCTGTTGATTTCATGGCTCATTATCATCTACCTGATTCCTTTTAAACTCCTATTCTACAGGTATTAATGGCCTTCTCTCCTTTTTAATGGTCTTGATGTTTCATTAGTCGACTTGTCTTTTCTGCGGCAATTCTGCTGTCTGTTGGCTGCTCCTGGGACCACAGCTCCTATTTCACAGCCCAGCAGACTGTTTTTAACTCCAGCTAAAACTCAGGTGTGGAAATGACTGTCAGTGAAGTATTGCATGCACTGTCAAGATGCTCAAGAAGCCTAACTTTTGTTTTTTAACGAATCTGAAAAAGAGATGCGTGTTTAAGTCCAATGACTGCAAGACTAATGAAATCATCTTTTTTTCCCCAGTGTTGTGCTGTTTCATTCCATTATATATCACAAAGCAAATGAATGTGCATTCCAGTGAAGTTATATTTGTCTTTTGTTTCAATCTTGAACTGAATCGTAGAGCCCTAGGCCCCTAGCATACTCATAAAGCTTCTAGCTTCTTTTTACCTGGAGCAAAATGTGCTTTGTTACATTTGTGATGATGCGTTAAAATCCTCGGTCCATCTGTGATTGACACAGTGCTGCCTCGAGACCCAGTGTCCTTGGGGACCTTTGCAAAAATCCCATAGGTCCTGCTTTCTCTAGCACACCTGTTTTTTTGTGCCACACATCCTCCCAGCTGCTGTCTCCTGCCCCTCCTCTGCCTGCTCTGCAGGTGCTGGGGTGGGGGGAGCGGAGAGAGGAGCCTAGGGTGCATTTCTTGCAGATAATTGCAGCCGGCCAGCCAGGCACCTGCATGTGATCCTACTCACTGGCTGCTGAACTAAGACATCCCCACGCAGCCTTGATCCCAAGAATTGTCTCACTCTGACCTCGTTGAGCTGATTACTGAGTTTATTGGGCTGTTAATTAGCCCTTTTTAAAATCCAGGACTGTTTTTAGAATGATTTGCAGCACTTGGCAATGCGACATGGAGCCTCCATGTTTCGCTGTAGTGTTCCTTTAAATGCACGCCTGCCATAAACAGATGAATTCGTAACGCTGAGTGTCAGCATATTCTGCATATGTAATTGTACCTGCTGTTTAGTTCATTAGAATGCAGTGCAGCCATAATAACTAGGTAGATATATCGGCTGACATATTTTCAGAAAACAATTAAATATAACAAATAGGATTACTGTACAACTCATCGCTGCTACTTGGGCAGTCACAGTGGAGCCACGCTTATGGTCTACTTGACCTGGAAATGGTCACCCACCAGCAGTGAGATGTGTGTCGTTAAATGAGTCGCTGCAACCAAACCTCAGTGTCTTCCCAATATTTGTATTAGAAAAAGCTCATTCAATAAAACCGTAGTGCTAAGATGCTGGGTGAAAGGGCACGAAGGGTCTCCTGACCACTTGGATGGTTCTCAATCAGAATTTGGTCTCCAACTGAGGGTTTAATATCGTTAATACTGTGTTCAGATACTCGGCGCGCTACTGAAATGGTAAACAAGCTATTAAATATCCCCCTTTTTTAAAACAAAAATCTGGCTTTTTTTTTTTTTTACCCCAAACATAAGAAAGCATTTAATCAGCTTGTTAATTGAAGTTATACGTTTTACGTTACAGAGACAAATTAAGCAAGCTACTCTGATACCCAGAAAACATCTGCTAAGCCAAGACAAACTTAATGATAAACAAAATTAGGTTCCCTTGTAACTGGTTTTCAGCCATCTGCACCCAACTACTGCTCACTTTTAAAGAAGGAACAGAGACACTTGAAATTCATAATGCTATGAGAGGGCTGTCATTAGACCCAGGCGCTGTTCTCTCATCTCTGCAGGTTGGGGTCAGAACTGCATTAAGTCACGTCTCGCGCGTGCCGGCTAGAGGGAAGGGTACACTGCATTTAACTAGGTGAAAGGAGCATTCAGGAGTGTCCGCAGGCAGTGCATGGTCATCTTACCTACTTCTGTTGCGTGTCGGGCTCAACATTGTGGTCTCTGGAGGGAAAGGATCTTGTAGTGTTAACATTTGATGTATTTGCAGCCACTGATGTTGGTAGGGTTATGGCAGTTAGCTTCCACGAGAATTGGGGTTTGCACTGGAGGAGCCCTGTCTGGAGATAAGAGCCGGAAAGATAGGGCCCCATTCATTTTGGTAGGGCTCTGTGCAGCTTAGCGTAGGTTCAGCCTTGTGAAGACATAGAGGCGGCATCAGGGCTAGATTATGCATTTGCACGCGCGTGTGTGTGTGAGCATGCACACACATACCCCAATTAATTGGTGGAGGGGGATGTGTTGTGTAGTGTTCAGTGATGAATTGCACAAATAAAACCTTCCATCATCCTGGCTTGGCATAAAGCATTTGGAGAGGGACTGTTACAAGACTGGTAGCAATGTGGCAGCAGGGTTAAAATTGAATACAAGTTAAAATTCAAATGGTAGGGCTGTCGTGCAATGGATGTTGCACGTTGGAGATTGAATTTGCAATATTTTCCGTGAAAAACCAGTCACGCTGATATACATCTGTATCCTCATAAAAACTGCATGTAGAGAAGAACATATTTCATGGTCCTTTTTTGTCCCCTTAACAGACGTGAAGCCTTCCAACATGCTGGTCAACACGCGAGGACAGGTGAAGCTGTGCGACTTTGGGGTTAGCACACAGGTATCCCCTCCTGCCTCTCGTAGAGTAGACCTTGCCTGGCTACAAAACAAACAGGCCCACAGCAAGCTCTCCTCTGCTGGGAGAGGGTTATTCATTTTTAATCTCTGAGCGACTTTTCTTCATCAGAATATGATTGTTCATTGTTTAATGACAGTAAAAACTGCTGATATTGTAATTACTACTTACGAATAGCAAACTTCATTGATATGCAGCTTCGATATGAAAGCGTTTTGGCCAGACAAAAGGGAGGGCAGAGTGGGAGATGTGTCTAGGGAGCCCAACTGGCCCACAATAAAAATTAATATTGGAAGTAACAATAGTGGTGGGCCTTGACAATGTGCAGCACAAATTTTAATTAATTTCCATTTTGGGCCTCCCTGGAGAACCTCTCTGATAGTGACCCATGAGCTTGCTGTGATGTTGATTTGAATTGCAGCCACCTTTACTCTCAGCCAAACATGAGGACCAAAGAGAAGGTCAGCGTTGTATTATAAGTTGTCAAAGTCTGTTGTCCCTCCAGCGTATTTAGTGCTCATTGCATTTCCGTAATGAATGTGGCTTTATTCACATCTTGAGCCAGCTGACTGAGAAATGAGCGTGCTGAATCCTACTTCAAATTAACTTTTTATATCAGACTAGTTTGGGGTACTAAAGCTATAAGTATCCTGTTTCAAAGAATTGTTTAAGGTTATCTGCCATAAACTGTAATGCAGTGCTTGTTTAAATTGGAGCTCTCATTCAAAAGAAAAAGAGAGATTTAATCATTTTTAATGCCTTCGTAGATAAATTTGTTCCCTTTTACATAATTTTTAGTTGATTTATAGGAATGATGATTGTAGGTTAAATGAGGAATAATTGCCCATTTTATTTCCACATTATCTTTATATTGTTCTAACAGACTGTTTTGTCTGATAGCTGGTGAATTCTATAGCCAAGACGTATGTTGGAACAAATGCTTATATGGCGGTAAGTGCATTTATGCAGAAATAACATTTAAACAGAAATATATGTATAGTGCCTTGGTCTATATAATGTAAGACATGTTCTGAATCTGGTTCTCCAACTGCCTCCTAGCATAGGCTGCATCTTAATAGTGTGTGTCCAATGGAAACTGCTCCTTTTTGTTATCCCCTACACCACTTTCCCTCCTGTTAGTGATCACATTGCATTGCTGGGACTGGAAGAGACAATGCTGATTTGGAAAGTGTTTCTTTAATGTATTTTCAGCCGCCTTTCATGCACTGTAGCAACTGGGATGAAAGGAGAGATCCAGCACGATATAAAAAGCTAGCTCTCCACAAATAACCAGCAGGTGCTTGACAGATCCCCAATGGTCTGTTATTGCCCACACTTTGGGAAAAGCTGTTCCAAGGTCGCAGGTTAGCAAGCTATTTAAGCCTGCGCTTTCAGGCCTGTTGATTTCTTTAGGATTGAGGCTCATGTTTGAGAGCGCTGCTGGCCGAGAGCGCCAGTTCTCAAGTCTTTTCATGGTTCTCTTTGAAAAGCTTTGCAAAATGAGTTAGGGTGAAAGAGCAAGGAGCACCCACCTTTTTACTGTGCATGAAATCGCTGGGCAAATAGAGTCCTCCAGTATTCGACTGTTCAACTTGCATGTTAGCACTCACCACTTTCATTCAGTATGGGAAATCGGTGCCTGTAGTTTGTTAAGGAGAAATGTTAGCCCGCAGAATTGGTTGTGAAGACTACCTATATGCTTCCCCATAGATGCTGTGGATAAAAACATTTCCACTGTCACTAAATGAGAGTTTCCACATTGCATTTCCACTCTCGCTGAATGAGATGAACAAGCTTCCAAAATTGTATCCCTGCTCTCGTCACATGTGGCTTGAGATCTTTTCGCTTCCTCTTCCCATGCCTGGCAAATGATGTGTATCCCAGTGAGATTGATCCAATAGATCCAATAAAAAGGTAGCGATTTCAATAATGATGAGAGAAAACTGCAAACCTACCAACCGTTTGCCATTTTTTGAAGGCTCAAAAACTTGCGTTCCGCAGCTGAGAATGTAAAAAATCGCATGCCGTTCTTATTTTGCTGCTTAAAACCAATTTTGGCAAAAATGGCCTGGGCAGATAAAATTAAAGAGGAAGATAGGCCCCAAATTTGCTAAAAGGCAAATAATAGCAAAAAATGGCTGGCCTGTGTACTTTCAAACCCTTGAAGAGGCTTTTGGATCTATATATATTTACTTCTTTGTTAACAGATAACAAGCAAGGGAGTTCATTTATTTGCTAAGTGTTTCCTAGCCAAGGTATATACATCACTTAGCCTCTGAAACAACCATGTCACCATCCTAACAAAGCTTAAACTGCCCTGTGTGATCAGAATATTAGGTGAGCAGAAAAATGTTAAGTCAGTCAAATTTATTGCTTGTGATAAGCAAACCCGATTGCTGAGCTTCATTCTCCAAAAGTGCTGGAATACTGTGATTAAACAACACCCCGACCCTCCAAATGAATCAACTTCTCTAACTCCGCTCTCATTCTTTGAGTGGCTTTAAATAGCTCTAATAATTAAATTGTATTATTCTTTTAATGTACAAATCCAGATTACAGTTCTCCTTCCCAGGTGTACATTAAGGAAATTACTTTTTTTTCCTTATTGTTTATGGATGAATGTGATGCGTCCATCTGTTAATTGAAAAAGAGAGGATTAAAACTGTATTTCTGGTATTCAAATTGATTTGCTTCTTGACTGAATTGTTTCTGGTCATCAGATGAATTGTTCAGTCTCCAAAAGATAACATCGAACCGTGGGCATTTCGGACCAATGCTCAGGAATGCGAGCTTTGGCACTGTATTAAAATATTCCCACAAAGCAAAGCAGTTTGACATGCCACTTAAAAAAGGTGAAAGCAGATAAGCAGATCTGTTCTGTGCACCTATTTCAGGCCACTGTTTTGTTCCTCACTGAATTTCCAACTCTATGTGGACAATAGAAATTGTGGTCCTTCCTCCAAGGAATTTACAGCCCTTTTCACAAGACTTCACAGACACAAACAGCATATTGGAATTTAATGGCTAAATTTTAAATGCAGATGTTTTTAGATAAATATAGATACATAACGTTAATTGGAAGAAGCATTTTTAATTGACGGATCTTTGTCATGGCTTTGAAAACTATTCTGTATATTCTGTATAAAACAATACTTTTATTAGTGCAGCAGGTAGCATCACCCTGTAAATGTGGACATTTGGGCTGCCCTTGCACTGTCAAAGCTCAGTGATACTGAGAGAGATCCAGCAGCTGCTTTAATCCTGTGCTGCCTTGCTTTTGAAGTTAATGCTGCCAAACTCAATATTATTTTCACGTTTTTGACAATGAATGCATTTTTAAGGCTGGAGGATTGAGACAGTAATTTTCACTTTTGCTCTAATGCTAATTAATCCTGTACCGGGCCCTTTGTATTGCTGTACAGTGGGTGACTATGGAGTTTTAAATGAAAGTATCCAGACTCCTTTTTAACCATTCAGTAAGAATAGGCCCAGATTAGGAAAAGAAAATCAGGTATGGCTAACAAGTTCACTAGCCTCAACCCTGGTGTTTCGTTTTGATGCAAGAAAGCAGTTTTTTCCTTTGATGAAACTTTGCAAAATCCACCCCAGGCTTCCCACCAAGGTACTCCTGTCTTGGTGCGGAGAAGCTGCAAAAGTCATAGTACAGCAGTAAGAAAGAGGTCTGAAATACGTTTGTGAGACTCCTGGAGTCTAGCACTGAACCTCTCTCCCTTTTTCTTGAGGGCTGAAGGAGTGCCCTCTTGTGTTGCTGAGTTACTAGTCTAGCTCTTCAAATAGCCCTAACAGATAATGCTTCTGAGAGCATCGTTACATTTCTTTTATTAAATATGTCCACAAACTAAAAACGTTCTCGTGTGATTTCGAATTTGCTCTCGGTCACCAAGGAGATTTTTCTTATCAGCTGCCTTTCCCCCATTGCAATATCTGTTACGTCTGCGGGAAGCACTTTGATTTAAATGTCCAGCTGCACGGCGTCCGCCACGGGGCATCCTGGGGGAGGCAGCCCCATGACCAAGGGAGGAAGTGACACAAAAATGCCACCTCAAGGTGTCAAGTGTTATCAGGAATATTTTATTTTTTTATCCTTCCTTTGTTCATTAGTCAGTTTGAGTTCATATGATGAGCTAAGTCCAAATGAGGCCTGGTTCCTGGCACCCACATCGAGGTTTCTTTTCACTGCATGAATGCATCCCAAAATCAAGAAACTCGATTTGGCTATCTATCCCGGAAGGGCAATTTTTACAGCTGACCAGGGCAGGGAGAGTATATTTAATTAAAAGTTACCTAATAAATTATTAGTTATAATTGCTCTATGCAGTTTTTGTTCAGTGAGAGTTGTCTAAACATCGTTTAGTTTAATTTCTCAGTCACTCAAAAATGTTAAGCCATTTCAGTACGGGGGCGGGGGGAGAAGAGGAGGGAATGGCAAATCAATAAGAGATCGATAAGAGTAGAAGTTTTCCCAGGAAAATGCACCCAAAAAAAAAATCATGGTTTTTCATTGAAAATAGAAAATCTACAATAAAAATATATCTTTTGTAGGGAAAAATAATTAATTTTAATAATAATATTAATTAGAAAAAATATTTTTATATTAAAAATGCTATAGTTGCTTGCAAGCCATCTAATTTGCAACACCCCGTAGGTAGGGGGCTCTTGTATACATTTCCTGTTTTATATTTTGCTGTATGCTTTCAACACTTTTTAATTTTCAGTTTATTTTCTATAATTTTTTTTAAATAGAGGAATTAACACGAGTAGTTTTATGCAGTGAGATTTCATTTCAATGGACAGCCAACGGCCACTTTAGTCCATGGACTTCTAAATAGAAATTACTATATTAAAACTGTGATTATTGTAACAGGAATGTAAGTCATTTAAAGATGGTCAGATTTGAACAGTATATCAGCTGTGACTACTAAGTAAAGAATAACATAAATAGTTTATGGTAGAAAAGATTTGGGATAGTAGTTTAACCCGGTAAATTCTTCTAGTGTAGGTGCAGCTTCCATTGGCAAAAGATGGGCTTTTTTCCAGTGTAGCTTCAAGTAGTTCCTTGAACAAAATAACCCATACTAGCCAAGTGCTTTTTTGCCTCTGTAACTGCTTCTATGCTGGGGCTTCTGCCAGTGTAAAAATGGTAGAAATCACCTCTCTACCCAGTGCTGTTATAGGGGCACAGGTTTCTAGTGTGGACCCACCATAGGATAACTATATTGGTGAATGCTGTCTTCAAGGACATAGCATGAATATTCACCTGGAAATCTGCAGCTCAGTGTAAAATAACCTTGCTCCAGAGGACTTCATTCCATTTGCCACCTGCTTTTTGTCTGGTAGCCCTGGAAAGTTATCCTGACAGATAATGTAGGCAGCTCTGTGTTTTTTACTTAACATTCATGCTGTGATAAAAGCCCTTGATCTGGGATTAGCAGTACAGTGTAAACATCCCAGAGCACGTCGGACTGGCACTAATTTGGGAGTTTGCTTTCTAAAAAGGTCTCTGGATCGTTAGAGACTAAAAATACAACCAGAGGTTTGTAGGGGGCTTGGCTAGACAGGTGCATTAACAGCACAGTAGGGAGAGGAGTCTCCTGGAGTCTTTTATTGCTGCGTTTCATGCTGCACTTGACCTTGGGAAGGCTTAAATCATAGCTTTCCAGTAAAAACTAGCTATTTTATTTTAGAGTGGTCTATTTTATGTGGCATTAAGCTTACTATTAATATATTTGAATTAAGCCTTTTTTTTTGCAGGTTTAAAACTCAAAATATATATACATTAAAATATATTACCTTGGGGGTCTTCAAGAGGAGGCTGGACAGATATTTGGCTGGGGTGATATGATCCCGGCACCTGTTCCTGCCCGGGTCAGGGGTAGGACCTCATGATCTGTTTAGGTCCCTGCTGACCCTAAGTACTATGATACTATGAAAACAGCGGGGCATCTAGTTAACAGTAAAGGTTATTTTGGTTTAACTGGCTTCAGCAGGTTAGACTCCTGTCTCAACCCCAACTCCTTTACTTAACAGCAAGAGTCTGGCTTTGTCTAGGGTGTGTACCTGAACCACCTCCCGAGGCAGGAAGTAACGGGAACATTAAAACGTAGCCGCTGGCTTTGCTGTACAGGTGCGTGTCATTGAGTTCCACGTAGAATCGAACAGTCCTGGCATAGATGCATTTGGCCAAGATTACTAGATATATGGCAAGCCTGAGCCAAGGCCCTTGACCTTGCAGAATCCAGGTAACAAAGAAAACACATCAAATTCATCAGTAACCCAGCATGTCCATTGGGTACCAAATTAGATGGACTGCAGTGGGAATCCTACAAAATTCTTGCATAGTTTACTTGCTTGGGGCTAATCATCAGTGGGGACAAATGTATGGTTGTGTGACTGGACTCAAGAAGCTATTTCCCCTTTTTCTTGCAGCCTGAACGAATTTCGGGGGAACAGTATGGAATTCATTCCGACGTATGGAGTTTAGGGATTTCCTTCATGGAGGTATGTAAACATCTATGAGTCCTTTTAGGTGTATTGACAAAGCTGAGCTAATCCTAAGGTTGAAATGATGGTTAATGTACACTGTCGTATGTCCGTGTGAGCGTGGGTAATCTTTAACATCATTAAATATCTTTGCTGTATCTGGAATGGAGTTGTTACTTGGGTCAGATTCAGTTAGGTTGAGAGCAATCTATATTGGGTTTTCCATGCCACTTAAACCCTTTGGCAGAGTACACAGAGTTGGATGAGTAGGGTATCTTGCCACCCTTTGCACAGGTAGGTGTTCCTGTACCAGAAGAGAAGAGGCCGGCACAGAGCAAGCCAGTAGAAGTGGGTCGCTGTAGGGTTTTGCAGATGCAAGGCCTGACCTCCGTTAATGCCAGCACTAACCCTAATGAAGTTCCTTGTATACAGCCTAGTAACTGGGATGTGGTGGGATGAGTTCCTTCCACCATGGTTAAATATAGCTTTCAGACTCAAGTGTTCACCAGTGCTTTCTGGAGCAACTTCTCACGTAGGCCATTATGGGCATGCAGGACAGTATTGAAATGAAGCCGTTCAAAGAGGATGGGCTCAGATAGAAATACAGTAGCTGGGGGGACGGCGGGGTGTCCTTCCTGCATGTTTGATGCACACTATTCATAATCATTTCTTTTTGAACCCAATAAAATGTCAGGTGTATCTACCTAGTACTCATTAAATGTGCTAAAACCATACATTTCATCGGGCTTTACAAAGGCGGATTCTCATATTACAACGACAAAAACAGAACGCCTAAATTTACGGGCGAGTTAGATCTGTCAGGCATTTGATGAGGCATTGACAAGTGATGTTAGGCCCTGGGCCTGATCAGGGAAAAGGGGAAGGTGACTTTGGTTTGGCATTAGAGTCGAGTATTGTTTTATGGATGACCAGGGTCTTGATTTAAGGCCTGGTGGGGGAAAAAAAATATAAAAACAAACCGCTGACTGTTTCTTGCTACATCTGTGCCTCATTTAAAATCTCGTGGCCATTTGTGAGGAAAACAACTTGATAAAAAGATGACAGCGATGCATGAAAGGTGCTTCCTGCGTCTGACCCCTGGAGCAACAGCAATGGCAGCCTTCGTATGAAGAATGCATCTTGCTTCCCTATCGGTTCACAAGGAAGTGGGAGGAGAAAAACGGGAGACACATAGAAGACCTTGCGTTTATATCCCAAAGCAGTCAACTTCCAAAATTAAATACGTGTATGGGTTTTAACTGGATGTTGTGGATAGTGCTTTTTAAGGAGGCACAGAGGCCCTTGGGTGTGGGACTCCATTATCTGGATCACTGATAGCCTTGCCCGACCATGTGTCTCTGGCACAATACCATTGCTTATCTCTTCATTCTTTTCACTGTCATCACATACTTGAAGCCCCTATGGGAATTAGTAAGACCTTTATGCTGTCATATGCTTCCATAAAAGATTTACGCTTTTCATCAGCTACGTGTCTAAAAAACAAAACAAATAAAAAATTCTGTCCAAAAATATGTTTAGACTTTATCTCAAAAAATTAGTCCTAACATTGCACTATCTTTCATGGATAGTGAGAGAGATAATAGCATACTGAGATTAATAGACAATAATATAATGTAAATGTCCTTTTGTTCTCTTTTGGTAGATGTAATACGCCCTTTGTGTGAAGCAAGTTAACCAAGACTTGAAATGTCTTTGCAAATAAATAAGTAATAGTTGTTGTCAGATGCATGATTGATTGGAACTAGATTGAAATAGTTTACTGCTGAGTTATTGTATTTGGCTCTTGTAAATCTTTTTCTAAGTCTGATTAGAACTAACTTTAAATATACACGAGCAGCATGCTTTAGTATGCCACAAGGGACATTGTACTGCTAACTCATTTTATTCCACTTTTCACTGATTTACAACATGGGAGCATGCCCAACATTTTGGGAGAGATGTAAAATATAATCACGTTACTTCTCCATGCTTTCTGTAAATTAATTTAATTGACAAGAGTCTAAAATGAGATTGCATTGCAAAAGGCCATTTTTTGGTCCTGTTCTTTTTTTGGGATAGTTTAAAGGAAACGGAGAAAACATCTAGCACATGCATCTATCTCTTCCTTAGTGGATTCAAGGGATACATGATGCCCAGCATGCAGCTCTCAAATGAGAGTAATTTCTGGGTTATCATTTCCAAGATTTGGTGTTCCCTCTATGATTCTGTCGAGGGATTATTGTTAAGGAAACTGATTTGGCTGGTTACCAATTACCTGCATAATGCAGATTTTTATATCTTATCACCTGGCATTAGGGAAACCCCTGCGGTCTGCGTCTACTCTCTTCTTTCAAACCGTCCAACTTCCTCCTCCTCTCTCTCTCTCTTAACATCTCCAGAGTCAGATGCACAAAACAATTTGGCTCTGTGTGCTTTGTTAATTGGTATGTCATCTGGTCCTCCGAGACCTCTCTTCAACATGATCGCTGCTTTATTGAAGTGGTTTGACTGATGTGTTAAATGATGAAAGCAAGGACAGCGGCTTAGAAAAATGTCTCAAGAAAGGTGAAGAAGATGCTCAGAGAGCCATGCAAGGTCACTGTCATTAAAGTAACACTGTCTATTGACAGGGGGATTGGTGAAACAACCCTCCCGGCTCCTGTTGACGAAGTAGAGCAGGGCAGTTAGTTTGTTCTCAAATTTTAAAATGATCTCCACTCAGTTCTTTCATATCCAGATGCCCGGTGCCTAAGCTCATGGAGTCGCAGCACATTAAGTGACAAGAAAGGGTATGCGGGATCAAGGAAACCAGGACTGTGCGGCTGGTAGGACGATTGAACCAGTGACTCAAGTTAGACTGTCGCAGTTCCTTTTGCCTGTTTCTGCATCTCTGAACTGCCTGGGATTTCTTTGCTACGATCCTGTGTATGATGAGAAGTGGGAACCAGTGCTTTAAAGTTTGAAAGTGCTGCCCAAGAAGCATACTGGCCAAACCTACGAAAGATGAAGTGAAGTGAAGTTTGCATATATTTATTTATTTTGCTGTTAAAAAGGTGAATTAATTCAGCGCATGATCTATAAACCTGTTTAAAGACGCTTCGTTGCAAATAGTTTGCATATTTTCATGAGGTTTTTTAGCTGTAGTTTTATTTAAGTGCTTTTTGGTTGACAAAGCAAGTTCAATTTAAACCAATGACATTGCTGTCACTACACTGAAGACGGTGTCAGCGTTTTCATTATAAACCCTGTTTTTCAGGGCTTTATAACTCAGTCATAAAATGTACTCCAAGCTGCTTGGGCTAGGTCTAAGAGGAGTTTGCATTTAGTATCTGACACATTGCCCCTCCAAGGACTATGTCCTGCGCTTGGAAGGTACATGGATGATCAAGTCTCTCTCTCATCTCTAATAAATATGATGCCAGTCCTCACTTACAGGGTTGCTTTCTGAAAGGGAGCACCCCTAATAAAATACATTTTACTTCTCTTTTAATGAAGAATACTCCGATCTTAAGATGCTTCTTACTGACATTATCCTATAAACAAAATTCCATTTTAAAAATAAGGTTTGTAGGACACGTGTCCAAAGTACGCTGTAGTGAGTACCTTTGGATAGAAGAGTGTAAAAGCCAAGTTATTTCGTTTCTAAAACATCCATTCCCTCAAACTTCACATTCACAACACGCTCTGCAAACCTTAACTAATACTCCGTGTAATATTCCTCTGAGGCAGGTAAGCATGATTGACCCTATTTTATAAATGGGACATTTCTTTATCATAATTACTATTTGTTTGTGTAATTCCAGCAGTGTGCTCAGCGCCTCACAGATGTGGAAGGTAACTAGGGCGCTGACCTGAATCATTTAAAATTATGAGCCCTGATCCTGCAGTCGGGCTCACTAGCATGGAACCTATTGATTGGGCAGGACAGGCCTCAGGGTCCAAGCCGCTGCCGGTCCCATTCAGCCTACGCTGTACACGCAAACACAACGGCTAATTGTTTGTTATAATAAACTGAGGCACAAAGGGCCATAAAGCGGGATATGACCCTGTGTGTTCTGACTCGCAGTTCATTCTAATGGCATCCACACCTCTTTTTGTATCCTGCTGTCCCTGATGTGGAAACTCTCATCATGACTTTCTTTATAACAGCAAACTCTCTTTAATTTCCTCTCCTGAAATTCACTCCTCCTCCATGGCTCACCAGTATTGGTCCAACCAGGAAAGAAATGCTCTTGTGCACCAGTCATAATGATGAGACTATGCTTTGCAATCCCCTAAGGTAGAAACTTCCTCTGATCATCTGCGGTAATTTGTGTTTGTGCTTCCTTTTATCTGTGTATTTAATAGAGCTTAAAGGGCTTGGTAATTGTCTGTGGCACTCCTGTTCACGTGCAGTTTTAAGAGATGTTGCAGGCGATGAGGCTTTCATGTATTTTCAGTCATTGTGTTCAGGCCCACATGGGTGGATGCCATAACTGACTTATTAAATACCCACTAAGGGCACGCGCTGCATATTCATATTTCAGGCACATGGGAGTGGTTTTTTCCAGTGAAGCCAAAATTGATTTATATGCACCGTTAAGGCAGAACTAAGGATTTTATTGTATTGACTCTTCAGACTATTTGGGCAAAGAATGCAGAGGTGATGGCAGGGAGATTGCAAGTATAGCTCTGGGAACATGAGAGTGGGAGGTCAAGCTTTTATCCAGGGAGGCAAACAAAAAGTCTGAGCATGGAGATGGGGCTAGAAGAGATGAAGTCCTGCTTGAGGATGCCTCTCTTGAAGCACTTCTGCCTTTGAGATGTTAAGGTTTAGGAAGCTGATAGAAAGCCACAAGCTTTTGTATTCTGATACAAGAGAAGGGACTGAGAAGGAGGACTTCTTACAACAGAGCCAAATTATGTGTTTGGTTGAATGAGATCAGTGTATAACTGGTCACAGTGACATGGAGATGATGAGCCAGATTCTCAATTAGACCTTAGGAGTCAAAATTGTTGTCATTGAATTTATGACCCAGATACCTTATTTTGGGTGGACCCATGACCCTCAGACCAACCATGACCTCTCCATTCAATAATAGGTGGATTTTATTGATATACAGTGATAGCAAATAAGAATAATGCAAATAATTCTATATCTACCAGTCCTAAAGCTGTCACAGCATCAAGGTATGTCTGGCCAGTACATGAGCTTCACCCTGGGGCTCTCCTGAATGTCAAATGTCAGCAGCTTGAAGGTCAGAGGCTGAGGCTCTCCCCAGTGGAGTGACTGAGACGTGCCGGTGGTGTGCCCTCTGTCAGTGGTGGCCTCGGGCTCCCCTCTCAGGGACCCGTTGCTGATTTGAAATCCCTCCTTTTGTTTCCTTTTCCTCCTGATGACTCTTCATCTTTGGGTATCATTGATTGGTTTCCCTGTGGTCATCATACTGTCCACATTCTGCTCTGTCAGCATATTCCTTTGTTTCACAAACCCATCACATGCACACATCCTAATTTGATTGTTCACCAGTTTCTCCTAATTCAGTCCGCCCCCAAAAATGGAAATCCCAAGGACTCTGTAATTTGGCACTGTGACCTGTAGAGTCCCTTATCTCTGTTTGGGTACACTATTCACATTATGGAGCAGTGTAGCACATGTCTTCAATTTTCCAGCTTATGTGTCTGCTTGCTGCTTGCCTGCATGCCTTGAAGGAAACTCTGTCACAAAGAGACTTTTTGAAACCAGTTAACCCTTGCCATTGTCCTGGACCATTATTCTAATACATATCTACTTTATGTAACAGCCAGTTCCAAAAAGCAAACCTCTAAATGTCATTTTCTAGTCATCAGTATCCACCTAGGTACAGAGACAAGCTGGAGAGCCATGCATCGCTTTTCTGCCTCTTTTCTGCTTAAAAGATTTAAGTGTGCCTGGGCCTCACACTGGTCCTCTGGTGAATTTGAACCAGATCCAGACATTCCTGGATTGGTAGGAGAGAGACAAGGATTTGCGAACTGAACCTATGGGAACCTTGTAATGGGAAAGCACAGCTACCACTGGGGAGAGATCAAGAGGTTGATAGAAAGGAGCAGAATTGTGACCACGATGTCTGCATGACTCCTGGAGCCGGTCCAGGAGCGTGGAATGATGATCAGCGTCCAGTGCTGCGCTGAGCAGAGGCAGGAGGAAGATTAATTAAAATAGGAAGTTATGATAATGGCAAGGGTCAGGCTTTAAAGGAAAATGAGAATTTCAATCTAATCTCTGTGCAAAACAGGAGCCTCACAATTGTATATGATGTGAGATGCCATATGTGCCAAAATAACGGGTCAAAGAGGAGGTGTTTAGCATGGCATGGCAGCTCTTGCTGGCCTGGCCTTGCTTTTGAGAATTTATATGAGAATTTAAGTTACTGTTTATATTGTGCTTGTTTTATTATGGGAATACATTTTTAGTGGAGGAAATGAGGGACTCCAGGCAGCTCTCAGTATCCTCTGGAGTTAGGGCAGTGGTAGGCAACCCCTGGTACAGGTGCCAGTGTGTGGCACTTGAAAACATTTTGCTTGGCACATGCGCCTTGGGACAGACAGCAGGGAAGAGGCCGGGGCTGCACTGCCACAATAAGAATCAGACTCCTCATGGCTCCCTCATCACCTGCCCCTGGCACGCCAACATCTTCCAAGTCGAGGTCACGGGTGTTTTTGGTACTCTGCCCAAAAACATTGCCAACCCCTGGGTTAGGGTTTTTGCTGGTGATTGTGGAACTATAGTGGTTCTACTGACTCTGCAGCATCCCCAATGGGAACATGGATGAGATTTACACGTGTTGGTATTCCAAAAAAAGGGGGGGGGGAAGCAAAACACCAAAAATACAAAAACAAGCATTTAAGAAAAATTAAACCCATACTTTGAAAGTGACCCACCCAGACCCATCAGGAGAAGCAAGTTCTGGAGCCAGCCTGCTCCTCTGAATTTGGCTGTAGGGGAATAGCACCTGTCAAAACAGGGAGGTCAGGAGAGGTAGATTTTGGTATAGCCAGAGCCAAAGTCATTTATGGCCTTGCTGAGAATCAGCACCCTGAACTGTACCAAAAACATTGACTGCAGATGAGTGTAGAGCCTGACAAGTTATGTGTTTGTCATCCTGCCCTGTTTAAAGTGGATATGTCCTGAGTGGTATCTTGCATATTTCCACGTGGCAGGTATCATTGTTAACGTGAAACCCAGTTTAGCATGCAAATAAACCTACAAAATCTAGTTCAGATTTTAAAAGAGATTCCCCCAAAAGCCAGTCCCTTGTCAGACCTCCTGATTCAGTGCATCAGAAAAAATGAGTGTACAGAAATTGGCCAAAATGGAATTCATAAAATTCCAAAGTTGGCCTCAGTGCTGAGGCCTGGTCTCTCAGGCTGGGTTCTAACATTGCCAAAATGATCCCAAATATATTACAGCTGTTTAAAAAAAAAAAAAAGACAGAAACACAGACGGAAAGAAATGGAGGCATAGGCTGGAAAGGGCCTACGCACAGCGGTCCCAGCTAGTGCCAGCGTTGTCATTATAAACGCCTGCTACCGGAAGACACAAGGTCAGCATTAAACAAACGTGTTAAAAGAGCATCATTTCCTCACTCTTACATTGAGAATTCAAGTAGTTGTTAAATTAATTGAACACATTAGATAGATCTGGGCACATTTCAGTAGATACAGTATGATGTGTTTTAAATTGCTTTAACTTTTTTTCCCCCTCACTGCATCCCAACCTTCTTTAAACTAATAAAAATCACCCTTACTTCTGTAACCAACTACCCAAGTAACCAGTGATGCTTGGAAGAGATGGGTAGTTACTTTGGTGGCTGCAAATCACTCTGTAATAATTATAGTATACACAGAGCTCAGGGAGAGGAGGGGTTGGGAAGCGAGGAGGTGTTGGGGAGGGAGCAGGGGTTGTTGGGGTTTTTTTTACTTATAAACATACTGGATTAAGAGCCCCAGAGACCAAAATCCTGTTTGCCCGGCAAAGATGCAACATGGCCTTTGGTAATACAGGCCTTTATTGCCCACCAAGGTACCAGAACCTTAATCTAAACCTTAATCTAAACCTTAGTCTGCTGGGACCCACTTCAGGGGTGAGAGGGTAATTCAGTTTCCACACCCGCTTGCCGTTCTTACCCTGAATTCGCTCCGTAGCTGAGAGCACCGGGGGATCCTGCATGTTTGGTCTCTTTCCTTACGCTGCTGATAACAACAGTGGTATTTTTAATTTTTTTTTTTTTAAGTAGCAGACACCTGTTTAGTGGGAACTGTCAACCCAGGACTTATCTAAAAAAGAAACAACACATTTCCTCTTTTTTTTTTTTTTTTTTTTTGCAATAAGCTTTGTTACTTTAAATTATTCAAGAGTGGTTTTGTGGCATCTTTTATTCATATAGACAATCCCTTGTGTTCCCTGAGCATGGGGTTTGGTCACACAGGCTAGCTATGGTTAAAAGGAACAGGATTTGGCTCACAAGTTCAAGTAAAAAAACATTCTTATTATTGAAGAAGATCCCTCTAGTGTAGGCATCTTTTATTAGATGCGTACAGGGCAAAGCATTTTGGGAACAACTGCCTCCTAAAACAAAATATGGCCTGAATTTCTGCCCTGCGCTTCCTTGGGTAATTTAGCCCAACAATGGCAGTCATCGCGGACTCTACTTTTGTCATCTTTGCCCAGCCAGGAGGAAGAAGAAAGACAGTGTCCAGCCAAAGCTGTAGTTTTGTAGTAGCAGAATTAGAAGCAAAGGTACCAATGCCTGAGGGTTGGGTCATGAATTAATAATTGCTCTGTGTCGGATGAGGCCCGTCAGAATAGCTGAAAATGAGGAAGTTGCCTTGCAGAGCGCTATCAATCACTCAGTGACCATAACTTCCAGTAATTAGTGTATTTTATGGGCCTTTGCTTCAGTGACTCGGAAGCACATATGCTCCACTCACAGCTAAACTTAGCCAGAGTAATATTCCAGGATGATTTATCCGCTTGCTGCACTGGGATGTAACCCTATATTAGGTGAAGATTGTGAACTAAGCTGCAATAAAGTGTAAGTTTAGGTACAGTTTGCCCAGGTTGAGACCTCAATGTATCATGTTTTCCAGCGCTCACAGTTAGGCCACAGCGGGCAATCTTCGTAACAGAGAAATAAATAAAGCAGTTAGATACCTGAGCAGATAGATGGATGAACAATTAAAGGAACTGCATTACGTGTGGGCGCGTGTAATATATATGCTTATATAATATAGATTAATGCCACCTTCCCTCAACCTGTGTAATAAACCAATCTCCAGTTAAAAAAAAATATTGGAGATATTTATCAGCCTCAGCTGCCTTTCTGTATTATTATTATTACTACTAGATTGTTATGGCAAATGCCATGGGCCAAAATCTGACCTCCTTCACACTGGTGGGAAGCCAGAGCCATTGCATGACTTCAGTGGGATTGGTCGGGATTCGCCCCAGCATAAATGAGTTTGCAATTTGGTCTGTAGGTTTTCAATGAGAATGGGGCATGTGCTTCATCTTTTCTAATATCTTATAACCTGTTATGGTAAAGCTGGGATTTAAGAGCTCAGTGATTAGTAAAATAGATCGTCTCAAGCACTCTCACTTCCTGCGGCTCTAATTTAGGAAACGCGGGTGCCTTTACTCACCCAAGTAGTTTAACAGCCTTCTGTGGACGGTCCATGCAATTTCTGTGTGTGCTTGAGGGTCTGCAGTTTAGACCCAAAAGGAGTAGGTGTGTTACCTATAGACATTATTTTTCTTTTTAGGGTAAGACACAACGCAGTCATTCAAAATCGGAACCAAATATTGAGACCTGGCCATTTAGACGACTTCCAGGTTGGAAGAAACATGCGAACGAGGCAGGGTTGGAGTTAGATCTTCAGTCGGAAGTTCCTGCACTTCGCTGCATATTTAGAAGAAGTAAAAGTGAAACTAATTATCTTTAATTAAGGTGAATTAGGCATTGGTTTTTTAATATATTTTATGTAGAGAGATCTCGAACTCATCTGCTCCAACCCAGAAACGTCCCAAAGGTTATTAGGGCATATTTCTGTTGGGCCTGATGGTATTAGTAATAACCTTCTTTCTCATAGTTCTAGACGTGAACAAATATGTCACTTCATCAGTCTCTGTTTCTCGCACTTATGCCCCTCCGCAGGGGTCGCAGATTCCACAAGTTATCAGCTAATGGCGTTATACATTAAAAATTGAAGCTTTCCTCACTCTGAGGCCTTTCAAGGCTTTGTTCTTAAGCCCCAGACGCTTTGGAGTGCAGCTGCAAACTATAGGCAGAAGATTAAATTAATTTGTAACTCTTTTTTCGTCCTGCATTACTAAATCCTGCACATTTAATTGAAACCCTACTTCAAGATGCTTTGTGTTTCTGTTCTTCTTTGTTGTCAGTTTAACCTCAGAAGCACTTTAACGCTGGTAAATTGCTCTTATATCCTCTTGGATTTTTTTTTTACTGTGCAATAAGAGGATAGCAAAATTGATATGAGAAGGGAAGAAAAATCTTAGGGTAGTTTTTGAGGTATTTAATATTTATTAAGGTCCTTACCGGCAGAGTTCCAGGTGATTTTAAGCCATCTATCTGGGAATGTATAAATTGGTCTTGAAATGAAATCTCACCTAGGGAATTTTATGTAATCCAGTAGTTAAGTCTGATTTTTAAAGTTTCCTATGTCTGAATGTTCGCAAGTGGCGGCTGCTTTTCCATAAAATGAGGGTTTAACTGCAGTGCACAATCTAAATGCAAAATCCTTAGATGGAAATTTAATTGTGTAAAATGTGCACAAGGTAATTAAGAACAAATTTTAGAACATTTCAGACTATAAAGTCCTCCTTCAGCTAGATCACTAGCGATATTGTAAGTGCTTATTTTCAATTTGCAGTTATGCTGAGAAACATGGAATGTGTCTAAATTAAGAATAAAAACTTCCCGTGCTTTTCAGTATAACTGTAAATTAAAAAACAACTTGCACAACATAGACAATAATCGAAGTAGGAAACTTTATAGCCTGGGTGTCCTAAAAATATGTTCTGAAGTTCCTTCCTTCGCTTACTTTCTGAACGTGATGGGGATTGCTCAGCTCAGCCAAGTGGCAGTACTAACTTTTAATAGTTGTGTGTGCCTCTTATTTTGTTTCTTATCATCTTAGTATTAGTTCTTATTATCAAGTATGAATTCCTACAATTTGGCAGTCGGAGGAGGAGGTTTGTTAGATGGCTGAGTTCTGCTTCTAGCTGCAAACTGACTCGCGTGACTTCAGTAAGTCCTTCAGATGCTCTTTGCCTCAGTTTATTGGCATATTTAAAACCAGAACAGAACCCACCTTTGCCTTCTTGAGACATTGGGGACCTTGGCCAGGTTCCTCTTCAAAAGCGCAAGTAGGATCGAGGTCCCCCACTCCTCTTGATTTGTCAATGGGAGTTAAGTACCTACTGTCCCTTCCTGCTTTTGAACCAGTCTCCCCTACATGTGTGTGACTTGCCCCAAGGATCTCGGCCAAAATAAGCCCTGCAGGGCTCAAAGCATTGTCCAAATATCCATTCAATACTTGGTATTTTTTATATTGATTGTTATTAGTCCTTCAGTAAGGCCTTGGGCACATGAAAAGTGGTGATGCTTGAGGCTTGCCCCTGGAGCAACACACATTGCGGTGGCCGTGTGCACGTGAGCGGGCTACACATGAAAAAGGGAGGCATTTGGCAAGCATGGGAGAGCTGCCCCCAATTCATTCAAGAGTAAATTTGCAGCTGCTGCATCACTGGGTTGCATGTTTCCAGCTCTTTAATCAGGATGGCACGATTCGCCACAGATCAGTGTGTCCACGTGGCCGTGGCCATATACCCTGATCCTGCCGTCTTGGCTCACATGAGCGGTTCTGCTAAACTCTACAAATGGGAACATTCCTGGAAGGAGTAGCTATGTGAGCACGCATTATGTTGCAGGACCAGTGAAATATCTGCGGGAGTTTTTAATTTAATGAATTAATTAATTATCTCATATGCTAGTGTATTTAAGCCAAGAGTACAGCAGTATGGCACTTGTGTGGCTAGCAGATCATTAAGCAGTGAAACAGAGGGTATGCTGTTGTTTTACAGCAATGCTGAAGAAGAGTATTGATTGCAAATATATATCCCTGGCTCGATAGATCCTCCCAGGGCCCCGATTCTCATTTCCACTGAGACCTTTTGACTCTGGTTATGTTATCTATACCCACTTCCAGGGACCCTTACAATTCTGCCATTGCATGAAGGAACTATAAATGAGAATCGGACCCTTGGCCATGAATTGTTCCTTTTTCTCCTCCATAGTCCCACACGTATCACTTCTCTGGTCCCGAAGAGTCAGAGTTTCACTTTTAAACCCACCAGTATTTAAAATATGTTAAGCCTTCCCCAGTTCCCTCCTTTGAATGGAAAGGACGGAGAAAGGGATGTTTGGATTGAGGGCTTGTGCCCTTGCTTCCGCTTGCTTTTTCTCTCTCAATCTCGCTTTCTTTATAGGCTTATGCTGCTCATATTTAAATGACTTCTTTAGTAAAGACGATAAAGGGCACAAAACTCCTATTGCTGTGAGTCTAATCTGTTTGTTTTTGAGGGTTTTTTCCACCCCCCTTTACTTTAACTGTTACCCTATTTATAAATCTAAATCTACATACAGAGGTCATTGGTTGGCTGAACTTAAACCATTTTACTCAGTAAATTTAATTAAGAAAATACAGTGCAACTCATAAGCAAATGAGTTTTTCCTAGTTTTAAACCAAACCACCCTCTTGAGTGCTGATTGCCTTGCTCGACCCCTGGTGATATAGAAACAGGCAAAATTAAAAAGGACATTAAAGCTTCATTAAATCTGAAACACATTTAGTACAGTGACATATCTGCAGGCTATTTCAGAGAAGATTACATACTCTTTGGTAAGTTTCTTAATTTATAATACCTTGACAATCATGGGTAGGGGGAGGCAGCAGAGGGGAAACAACTCTTTGGCACGATGGTTCAAGGAGGCGCACAGCGCCCCCGTGCTACACGCTGTTGTTTGGGTGCCCAGTTGTCCGTGGAGTCGGTTGTGTCTGTAAAAAAAAAAAAAACAAAAAAAAAAAAAAAAAAAACCCACGTATTCTCATATTCCTCCTCTACGTTGCTGTTGTCAAAGCTACTTCATCTGTTCACGCATTGTGTTTTTGATGCTTCCCAGGGAAATAGCTTCTTCCACAATAATCCTGCTACCCTGAGGGTCAGATCCTTCAGCCCACAGATAGGCACAGCTCCCATTGGTGTCCATAGTTGGACTGAGGAATGAAGAGCCTAGTGTCACGACTGAAGCCAGGAAGCATGTTGCCTGCATCGGGAAGGGAGACAGGATTTAGCCTTACGTGTATACCCGCTGCTTTCCTGCTGGCGTATCGTGATCATGAGATGCATGTTTATCTTCTTCAAAACACATAAAACTATGGCAGTGGTAAGTCTTAGGCCCTGAAAGCGAGCAAAGTTAGAGCTCCTTTCTCGTGGGCTCTTTCCAGGGTGCCTTGAACAGAAGGGTTTCTCAGTTAGCACGGACATGGTGCTGAGTCCTTAATGTCACGGGCATTAAGCTTGCCACCGAGAGATGCTAGCAACTCTGAAGGTCATGTGAAAAAGTACTTTTCACGGTGACTTCTGCTGGAGGAGAAGGAAGACAGTGCTATACTCCTGAAAGCCAAGGGACTTCCCACACTGCACTACAGAGCCTCTGACGCTGTTGCACACCAACACAAGGGGCTTTGTGCCAGTGCTACCTACACTGCCCGCCAAACAGTAGTAGCTCTGCTGACAGAAGTGCTATTTGGTTGATCCTGTGTATCCACAGCAGGTCAGTGAGGGTCTTGATCTAGCCAACCTAAAATATGCTGGCAAAATCTTGCAGTGGAAGCTGGCACAGTGTAGATCTGAGGAAGCCAGGCAGCATTACTATGGCCTTGAGCAGGGGTGGGCAAAATACAGCCTGTGGGCCAATTCTGGCCCACTAAGGCATTTGTCTGGGCTGCAGCTGGTCCCTTGGCCCTGCCTGGGCAGCCTGGGCTGTGGCATGTGCAGCAGGTCCCGCAGCCCCAGGCGTACAGCGGAGCTGGGGCGGCGTGGCGGCCCAGGCACAGCAGGGCACATGTAATGGGGCTGCGGATTGGCAGGGAGTGGTGTCTGGGAGTGGGATGGACTGGCAGGACTGGGATCATGGGGTGGGATCTTTGGGCAGTGACAGCATGGGGCTGGAGCCAGGGCAGAGCTGTGATCCACTGCTCACACGTCCCCGCGACAGGTGCCCTTTCCACGTGCAGGGAGCAGTTTGCGGCTCTGCCCCAGACCCTGGCTCTGCGCTGTTACCATCCCAAGATCCTAGCTGTGGCCCGGGGCTGGATCTGCATCCACCCAGACACAGCTCCCTGCCCACCTGAGGCCCCGTCTTGTCCACCTAGTCAAGTGCCCTTCCCACATGGATCCTGGCCAGCCTCCATGGAGACCCTGGGATTACAGGGTAGAGCCATGATCTGCTCCCTGCCTGCCCCTGCCCACATAAACGATGCCCATCAGGGGAGCAGATGGTCGATCATCCCTGTTCCTGCCCTGGCCCTGTGCTGTCACTACACCACAATCCCAGACCTGTCTGCCCATGCTGCTGCTGGCTGGGTCTTCCCACCCACCTGCAGCCTCATCCCATCCCATCTACTCGGCTGTGGGGGAGCAGACCTACTTAGGGAGTTTTGGTGAGCTCTTCGGAGGGGAGGAATGGGGTGCTGACGTGGCCCGCAACAGCTCACTAAAACTCCTTAAGTGGCCCTCGGACCCAAACAATTGCCCACCCCTGGTCTAGAGGGTGGTTGGGAATGCGTGAAGGTCACTGAGGTTGGAAGCAAGATGATGAAGCAAGGTTAAATAGTCCTGTGAGGTTGTGAGATGATGTCTTTTAGCTCATGGGCCAGCTCTCTATGTCCCAGTGCAGTATCTGTGTGGGACTAGCTTAGAAAGGGTGCAGTAGGAGAACCTGTGAAGCGAACAGGTAAAAAAGAGAGGAATAAATAGTAACCCCAGCCTTCTCCTTCTAGCTGCATGTGAGATGAGGAGGAGGAGATTTTTGCTGAGTGAGCTCAGCTCTGTACCAGAAGCAAAAATGGTAGGTCTGTCACGCAAAGCATGCAAACGAAGGTAGTCATGGAGGGCAGAGCATATGAGTGGTACATGGCAGTGCCAGGCAGAGATACACACACTTGCTCTGCATGCACGCTGGCCCCAAACCAAAAGCAATATAACCTTCTTGCAGGGCGCAGTTGTCTGGGCCATAAACTTTGGTGACAAGACCGTTACAGGGGAGCGTGTGTTCACAGCCATCCGGGGGATCTTTGTACAGCATTGCATAGTCCCAGGTAGATATATAAATAGAGATGTAAATATTGTTAAGAAAAATATCTGGTTAATCTCCTCTGACTATATCCGTTAAACGGTTAACTAATCATGCATATGTAGTTTAATGACCTCTGGAAGGAGCGGCCCCAGCCCTGGCCCTGACCCCTTATGTTTTCACCATGTGCGTGGCACTGCACAGGATCCAGGCCACTGGCAGGGAACTTTTTGGGGGGGGCGGATGGTGGGTGCAGCTGAGCCATGAAGAGGCACTGCCCAGCTGTAGAGCCGGGGCTTCTCCTCACCCCCATGGGCAAGGACTGGCACTGAAGCTGGAGTTGCAGACCTCTCTTGTGCCCAGATCCTGCCGCCTCTGGGAAGGGGGAGAGGCTGGGCACCCCCACAGGAGTGAGGCAGCCATCCTGCCACAGCAGCGAGATTCCCGGCCCCAAAATGGATCTGCCCACCCCCGCATTGGCAGGGCCCGGACAGGGCTGTATGCTCCCTGTGCCTCCTGCAGCACTTGTGCCACTGTGGCCTGGACCTGGAAGTCTCCTCTGCATTGCTGCCCAGGCCCTCCCCAGCTCACCCTGGGAGAAGAGGGGGTCTGGTCCCACTGGGGCATGCTGCATCTTTCCTCGTCCCGCTCATAGTGGTGGGGTTGCACAGGCCTGGCCCAGCCCTAATGTGGGGCTGAGCTTGCAACTGGCTCGGCTCAAGGAGGTGCCCCAGCAGCTGACCAGGTGGCACTGGGTCTGATGGGTCGCGGCCAGCCCCTTGTGCAGTGAGTGCGGCCCCAGGGCGTTCCCGAGGGGCAGTGATGCAGTAGGGATCCCAGGGGGAGCATTAGCGCTGCAGCAGTGGCCTCCCAGACTGGAGATGCTGCGCTGCTGCTCCTCGGGAACACCCTGGGGCTGCACTCGCCACCAAGGGGCCAGCAGCAACCCCTCAGACCCGGCACCGCCTGCTCCAGCTGCTGCAGCGCTCAGCCCTGGCACCGTGGGTGGGAGGGGGAAAGATGCAGCACGCACAGCAGATGCTGGCCTGCTGGGACCAGACCCCCCACTTCGCCCACGGTGAGCTGGGAAGGGCCCAGCTCAGCAGTGCAGAGGAGTCTTCTAGGTCCAGGCTGCAGCAGCACAAGTGTGGTGGGAGGCACAGGGAGCCCATCGCCCTACTGGGACCCCACTGTTGTGGGGGGACTAGGCAGACCTACTGTGGGGCCAGGAGTCTCACTACTACAGTGGGAAGAACCTGGCCATGCCTGCAGGGGCGGGGCGGGGCGGGGAGGGGGACAGCACTTTCCTCTCTCCCTCCCCGTGGCAGCAGGATCTGGGCACCATAGACCCAGCCCCTGCCTGTGGGGGCAAAAGGAAGTTGTGGCTCCGTGGATGGGCAATGTCTCCTAGTGGCTTGGCCATACCTGCCGCCCCCCACCCACAACTCCCCACTAGTAGCCTGGAGCCCACGCAATACCAGGTGCATAGTGACAATATGAGGGGCTGGGGCTGTTTCTGCCAGAGGTCACTAAATAGTAAATGGTAAATGGTTTAAATATAAGTTGTCGTTTAACCGTTTACATCCCTAATTGGAAGTGAGCTAAAAGAGGTCTTACACTTGCTTAGACTTCCTCAGTGTGGACAAGGTTGAGGTTTGCATTGCTCACCACGACTCTGATGTGAAGTTAGTCTTGGATTAGTGTGGATACAAGCAGGTGGGCTGTGGGGTAGAAATGAGTTTTAGGTGTGATTTGGGCCAGGAGGGTTAACTTTTGGAACTCATTGCCACAAGATTGAGGAGTCTGGATAGTTCAGCCCAGTTTAAAAGGGGATTGGCCAGCTTCTAAGAGAAATGTCCATCCATTGATCTTGAACAGGGTAAATAGGGGTGCCACCTCTGAATTGCAATGGTCCTAAACCAGTCAAGGTTGGAAGCTGCAGTGGAAGAGGAATGGGAAATTCTGGATATGATCTGCTCTCCTCCCCTTCGGCACCTACTCTGCCACAGTCTGAGACAAGATACAGTCCAAGATGGACCTACAGTCTGATCCAATGAGTGGCATTTGTTGTGGTCTGATGAGAAGTTGAAGGATAAAATTAGTAGTAGAACTTCTCACCTCAGTGGAAGTGCTTCATTTTCATTTCCTTGTGACATTTAATAAAGTCTTTTGCATCCGTTTTTGTTGCATTGCTTTCTTTTGGTATATTTTAAGTGGCAGTTTCTTTAAAAGAATCTGACTAAAAGCCTAGAATGACAGCAATAACCTGCAGGTCAATGGCATGATATAGCACAGGTTTTTTCTGAGGCATTCCTGTCTCGTCATATCATTGCTACTCAGGACCTTTAACCGACACCATGTCGATATGATGGCCCATAATGACTCCATCTTAGTCATTATATCAAGATCCACTTGTATGGTACATAAGAATGACAAGGGTTAGTTTCCAGAGGGATGCATGGAGATTAAGAGATGCAGCTTCTATAACTGACGTGCATATTCAATAAATACACATATGCAAAGTTATTGTGTGCATCTAGTTGGCCTCTTGGAACTTGTCATCTTTGCGTGTCCATAGAAATTCTTTACGGATCAAACCAGCCACAGTTATAATGACGTCTCTGTTCTTGGGTTGCCTCCTCGTGTATGCAACAGGCTACTTGACAAAAAGGTGACGTCTTTTGCAAGTGCCCCAAAACGTTGCCTTTCCATAAGTGATCCTACTGTTTCCATAGTGCCTTTTTCAAATCAAAGAAGTCATATCTAATCTAGTTTCTACATCATCAAAAATATAATATCTTTAAAAATGCATTGTGTGCTGTCATGGATTCTCACTTCTTGGCCAAGACTGTCAGCAAGGTAGAGGTTGACCTCTGGTATGACCCAGGTGTTACGCGGAGCCTGGCGTGTGCTAAGACAGGACTTGGGGAGTTTAGTGACTGCTGTCTGGGTACCCACGTGTTGGCAAGATAATCAGTAAAGCTCAGTGTCATTTCCCTTACAGTTGAGACTCAGTGGTTTAATTTAAGGAGCTCTCAAGACGCAACACAACGTTAGCAGGTGGCGCACGCTTTTTGTCGAGCAAGACGGAAAAATGTTCAGACTTTATCACAAGACGTTAATTTGGTGCATAAACAAAGAGGAATCATTATGAACCACTCCATTCTAAATACAGCTCGTACAACGTTTCAGGATTACTTTCGCTCACAGTTTGGGGGGGGTGGGGGGAGGGGAGTTTGTGGGTTATACAATAGTGAGAGTTGAGTACTTTTCTCTCTTTAAGAAAATACGCCCTCCATGCAAATCTATATAACTAGACAAATATTATTTTCTTTCCCAGCTTGCTCTTGGGAGGTTTCCATATCCTCAGGTAAGATTGTTCATTACTGCCGTTTGCCACTGTGACATTCATTCCTATGTATGAAGGTGCAGAGAGTGATTGTGAACATTTGAGCCACATACAAATAAATCTGTCCTGTTAAATTGAAAAGTGGTATCTTAAAGGAGTCATTTAGAAGTCTCTATTGATTTTTCTTTATTTTTTTTTTCATATTCTAGAGGTTTTTTCCCCTTTTAAGAAGATGGAGATGATGATGATGATATTTTTTTTGTGTGTGAGATTAAAGCATTTAAATACTCTGATATTACCGGTGGTACCCTTATAGCAAGAGGGAGGCTAGCTCTTCCATTTTTTAATTCAGTTTGAATATAGTCAGAATGGTTTAAGACCCTCAGGAATGAAACATATGGTGCGGATGAAATGTTTTGGATTTTTTCTAATGTTATCTCTTGGCAGGATCTAATAACATGCCTATTTATTTATTTTTCCGAAAATACGGCGACATTTTTCAAACTCAGCACTGGTCTAACTACTTATTGGTGAGGTTTTCCATCCGGTTCATTGAGTTAGGCTCAGGGTGAGCATTGTTGAACAATCCTGCTCTCTCTTGTGGTGTTTAACTTTTGTCTTCTAGATACTTAACCCTAAAAATCACGAGGCCCCTGTAACAATGGCCTGTTCAGAAACAGTTCTGGGAGCCACTTTAAAGCATTATTGCAAGATGGATGTCAGACTCCGAAGTGAAAATCTGTCTTGTCATTCTTAAAATTATTCCTCTGGAGAAAAAAAAAATAATAATAAGTGGAGTGTCCGGGGGGTAAAATGAATGATTTGAATGTGTGGTTTTTTATGTTTTCATATGTTTTATGAACACTGTTTTCCAAGCATCTTGGTCTGTACAGACCAGAGTGCCTGGAGGCATGTCTGATTTAAAGGTGGTGTTGGTCTGTGCTCTTTAAGCATCTATTAACTTGCTATTATTATGCAAATAACTGTTGTATTACACATACTAATTTATGCATGGTTAGATTATGCAGATGCCTCACAAACATGGTTATTGAATAATAGGCTGGGACTCATTCTCTCTTCCATTTTTATAAGCTGTTTTAAGCAAATTCTCCTGACACTTTTATGTACTTCTAAAAAAGATTCTGCATATGTAGAAATACACTAGTCGTTCACATCCTCTCTTTCTACGGATGAAAGTATTTCTTTCCTCCTATGGATAAAAAGTAGTTTTAATTGTTTAGCAGAACATACCTTGAAGGTTTTTATCCACATTTCAGAAGTAATCCTCTCCTTAGCGAAGAAATAAAAAAAGAGTTTATTGTGCAAGGGAATCCTCCATACACAGACATAGTTGAGAGTATCCCCGTGTCCAATTTTAGACATTGGCTTATAAGCGTAGATCAAAACTGATTTTAGGTGGTTGCAGTTTGAGAGACCACATTCATCAAGGGTTGTAATGTTACTATGTCTGATGACGATCTACTGGCATTATAAAAAGCAGTGTTAGCATATTTTCATGAGGAGCAAAACATATGGAAAGCTATTTAAAATGCTTTTTTCCTCTCCTGATTAAATATCTTAGGGTTCACAAGAGAGTCTTGTAGGATGCAGCTTGTCATGCATGACTTGTCTTCTAAAAAGTCAAATAGCTGTGGGGGTCAGCTTTAAAATATAGCTCCTAAGCATTTTGGGCAACTACTTTTCATCAGGGTCTTTCATCTAAGTAGCATGTGTCAGACCTATGTACTTTTACGGTTGATTGTGTATCGGACCTAAAGATCCGTTCTGATCTGGCGAGCGGCTGCTACGGGTTATTTTAAAATGGTCCAAATTCATATTTACCTCCTACAATCATGTAGTTGCCTAAGCCCTCCTGCTCACATGGATGAAGTTAATCACATGGATCAGTGTTTACAGACTTTGTCCCGAAGCATCTTGGAGCCATTACTTCTCTATCAAAAATGGAAAACCAGAAATATGTATCCAGAGCCGTCCCTGTTCTCAACAGATTCGTGCCTTGACAGCCATGCCAGCTTCTCTTCTTTTACTCCTCTTTAAAAAATGTTATGGATAAATATTATGAGCACATAGAAACCAACTGCGGTCAAAGTTGTGGTAAAGGTTAACTTGCCCCTGTATTTTTTTTTTTATACTGATATGCCAGTGATC
The DNA here is from genome assembly GCF_052110815.1 of Crocodylus siamensis. Taxonomy (NCBI): domain Eukaryota; kingdom Metazoa; phylum Chordata; order Crocodylia; family Crocodylidae; genus Crocodylus; species Crocodylus siamensis. The sequence continues at coordinate 3,693,231 of NC_143409.1, read as the reverse complement.
AGAAAGGATGGATCTTCCTGGCTGCCAGTGGAAAGCTTTAATGACAATACTTAGCACTTTTCATTTTCAGAGTGTTTTATAAGCGCTCGCTTTACAAACATTCGCTTAATTGTCACATTAGCATTATTTAATCATATGTTTGCACAGAGGGCCCAATCCTGCCGACACCTGAGCTGCAAACACCACCTTGCGTGAACAGAAATGCTCTGGCGCATGAGTGTTTTGGGGATGCACTTTTCATGTGTTAGCAGGCTTTATAGCTCAGGAAAGTGTCAACTGAGACAAGAAAATATCAAATAGGTGATAAGTAGGACAGCTTCTGCCATTGCATACATTTTGTAAAAGCAAACTCTTGAAACCCCAGTAAATTTCTGAATTGCTTAATGTTTTTTTTTCCAGGCACATTATTGCAAATGTGCTGTTACTTGTTTGCTGTAATGTAAAATTCCTTTTGGAAGAAGTAGAGTATGACGCTCATAGGATTTTCTGTGGATATAAACATAAGCACTTACGGGTATATTCTTCCCCTGATGTGTTTGCATAACTCTATTAACACTAATGGGAATTGTGCACACAAAAACACATGCAGAGGAAAAACAGGCTCTTTAGAATCAAAATCCTTTCATATGTAAACATTTAAAAATGAAATCAAAATCCCCTCTCCCCAACCAGGAATACGTCTGCAGGCTGGTCCTTTTAGATAACTGAGGCAGGCATTGGGGGTAACTAAGTTTCACATTTCTTTGAAAAGTTTAACCAAAATGTAATGCGATGCAGAGGGCAACACCTGTATCTACATTACTAAAAAAAAAAAATACCTAAAAGGCCTTGGAACATCACAGCATTTTCACTTGATTGTTTCATTAAATTTGAAGTTGAAACTCTGAAGATGTGCGGTGTCTGACCAAACTGAGAGATGGACAGTTAATCATGTCGATCCAAATTCAGTAGATTAAATAAAAACATGGGAGAGGGCAATGGCTTGTTTAATGATAATGCAATTTAGGAGAAATGAAAAGACATGCCCGCTAAATATTCTCGGCTTGTATTCAAACTTTATGGCAATGCAGCGTGCTAAAAGGATGATACGTCCATTAGGGAAAACGTTCTGAAGAAACAGGCAGCCCCCAGTAGCGAGGGATTTAATAAACGACGGGAAAGTGCAGATTTGAGCAACTGTATTTAAAGCACTTTTTGTATAGATGGAAACGGGCTTCTTCCTTTGGCTTCAATTCCATACCGTAGTTAATAAATTACATCAAAATGACCTGAAGTTTTAAAAAAAAAGTCACCCTTCCTCCTCCTCCCTCCCTTCTCCACCTCTCCCCCCCCCACAAATCTGAGCAAATAGTGCCCCTGGTATTGTAAAGCTTTGAATGTTTTCACACCCCATTAATTTATTACTTCTCTTTCCTCATCTTTAAATTTCATTTTTTTTTTCAAAAAATTCAGACTCCCCGCTGCTGCAGCGATTTTCATCTTGTTGTTAATTTTCCCTGCTCCATATGGAGCTCCAGACATTTCACCTGGAGGCTGTACTAGATTTTGCTGTAGTGATCGCACTTCCGGAGGCCAAAACTGTCATTTAAGGTTCCTGGTGCATCTGTCTGCGCCAGGCTTTTCACTGGCATGGGAGAGTGTGAATAACAAATTGGATGCACCTGAGATTCAGATGATTAGTGTGTTTTGTGAATCTCCGCGACTTGTAAGCAGACAGCTCTGGGGGTGGGGAGGGCTAAACAGCTACTGTGGGTGAATCTGTGCTCACACCTTACATTTGGGCTTTGCAGGGAAAGTGCAAACATCCACGCCGCCTGAATGCAGAGAGAGAGTAACAAATATTTCATCCTGCCTTGTCATTGATTAGAAAAGAGCCTTTAATTTCATTTCACCCCATGTTGTGATTAATTTGCATTCTTTGTCAGAAGTTAATGGAGTTTTTTATGGTTCACTCTGAAATCCTTGAAGACATCAGAGTTGATCTGATGTTTATACAACCGCCAGCGGAATTTTTTCATTTGATTGATGGCGAGCTTGATGTTATTCCAAACGGCTTTTTAAGCTGTTTTTAAGAATTATTTGAATAAAATGCAAGCAAGATATTGTTATAACGATCAAGATTATCTGTTAAAAATCTGTTTCAGATAAAGAACATGATAAGTAGAAAAAAAAAGATCAAAAAGACCAGAGAAATGGTGAATAGAGATGACGTTTGTTAAAAAAAAACAAAACAACAAAACCAACCCCCCCGCCCAAAAAAACCCCCATAAGCTACATATTTAAATAAGCTATTCAAAAATGGAGTGAAAGTAAGAAAGATCTTATTTAAGTTGCTGGTTGTGTTGTGATTGTATGGGGTCTTTTTTGTTTGCTGCTTTTTGGTATAAAGAGAATTCTGTGGCAAGAGAGAGTCTAATAATTGCTGGAAAGTCAGGTAGGCGAATTAACGAAGAACTTGCTCCGAGTTGGATTATCCCCCTTTATTTTTCTGCCAGTCCTTTCCACCTTGATTTTTCCAGCAATGTGAGAATCAGAGCTCTCATATCCCTAACTCAAAGAGACAAGACTGTCAGGCCTGTTAGCTGCACAAAATGATGACATATTACTTGTCTCCGTGAAGAGACCTTCTTAAATCCCAGTGCAAGGAAAACATAAGTGAATAATAGGAAATTTCAGAGCCCAAGAATGCATGCGCTACAGTCTTGCCATGGGTTCACTTTATAGGAAAGTGCAGAAGCCCAAAACGTGGTGAGTGAATTAAATCCTCCTTTTGCTTACTCTTCAGGAAAGATTTGGGCTCTCACCATATTCCCACGTAGGAAAGGCAGCAGGGAGCTGCTGCAGCGTAGGCTGCATGTTTTTGGGGTAGATCCTTTGCTGAAGTCCCTTTGAAAAGATTGCAGCTGTGCCGGCACGCAGGAGCTGAGGCTCTCACCCGGGGTCTGGAGGAATTGATTTTGCAAACATGTTTTAATTTTGAATACCAAAAGATTTTGTTTGACAAGATTCGGTTTTTAGCCTGGCTTCAGCAGATTCTTCCCTCGTTGTGATTTCTGCTAGTGAGATTTAATTGTAGGTTAAAAAGCTACTTGTCCAAGCACTTCCATTTAAAACAGATTAATTTATTTGCTGTATCTTAGTTTGCTGAATAATTGTGTGGTTTTAAATGAAGTTGTGGCTTTCTGATCCCTATATTAGCATGGTCTGAGGTTCTTTTTGTTATATGTAATCCATACTATTGACCAAATTTGGTCTGGTTTCATTTAAATGTAAGCAGGTTGTCAAGGAAAAAATATTTAGTTTAACTTGGCACGTAAAGAAGATATTTTACTGTTGCTTTTTCAATTGACAAAAATGTCATTTAAGCATTCATTTATTTTGTAAGAATAAATTGAAGGTTGGTTACAGCATGTTTCCTAGTAAGAAAGAAATGTGTAGTATCTTCCACATACATCATTGTATTGAACCATTTAAAAGGCATTAAACACTGTTCAAATGTTAATGCTAAAATGGTAGGGTTTTTCCTGTTGAATTATTGTAAAATATCTTAAAGATCGTGGTCCCTCACGCATGGTATTTTCTGCATTTATAATATATTGCACAAATTATAGCAAGTGTTAGTAGGAATCCTCCATTCTTTTAAATTCTGAATTGATTTCTGCATGCAGGTTGCACTGAAGGTAGCGTTACCCAGTGTACCTGCAAGTGTTTTAGACGTGGAGTTTTTTGCTTGTTTGTTCGTTTTCGAACTTGAGTCACAAACCGTACTTCTCTTTTGAAGGTTCATTGGAAGTTTTGGATAGCTTTTAATTTTTTTTGCGGGTTTTTCCTTGTGTGAAAATGTAGGGATATCTGTCAGAAAGCACTTTGGAACAAATAGGAAGCTGCTACAGGTATAATAAACCACATCATTTATTTGCTTACAAGAAAGGAAGATCACATGAATCATATAAATATCTTTGCAATATCCAAATGTATGGAATAAGTAGATGTGATTTATAGGGGAAGATGAATGCCCTAATCTGCGGTATTTTTGCACATGTAATATAAAGTTGTGATCTTTAATTATAGCTCAATAATGGGATTCCTTTCTAACTCCAGTCGTTGCAGGCAGCCTAATAACGCCGTGGTGTCTGCTGCCTTTTTCATCTGGTGAATTTTGGGGAGTGAATTTTTAGTGGAGGATGCGGTGCCGGTGAAGGAGCGGGTTTCTTCGCATGTTAACAGCAGTCCTCCAACTTTGTTGGCTTTTCTCAAAGCTCATCTGTAGCGTCCCTGAAATCCGCTTTAAATCTCGCACTGCAGTGGGACTACTGAAATGCTGGCAGGAAAGCAACCGCAGAGATGCGTGCAGGGTCAGGACCCCAGCTTACAGAGGCTGTCAGCAGCTTAGGCATCATTGTTCACATCTCGCAACGTTTGCCATTTGAATGAATAAGTTGCGGCGAGGTAACGTGACTTTTGTTGTTACGTGAGAGCAGGACCCTGCCCTTTCAGCACGGGGCTAACAGTTTGAAAACCCTTTTCGAGTACTTAATTGGAGCCAGGGTCCTTAAACGAAGGGGCATTTGCCATCAAGTGTTCCTTATCAAGAACAATGGGAAAAAGAAAGGACGTCTTCAGCTCGATTTGGAGGCATTGTTAGAAGCGTGCGAGCATCCGCCGCCTGGACTCATACTAAAGGAAATGTACTTTCCATGGAGCCTTGATTCACTGCTACTATTCATTTAAGTGGATGGAGCGATTGGTGAAGCAATAAAGCCTGTTAGTTGCATAGCCAAGTTGCATAACCAAGTATTTGAAGGAAAAGTCAAATATTGTTGAATCCAGTGCTGACTGCCTTCTGGTCAAAAGCATCTGGGGTTTACAGACGCTAACAGCTTTCTCCATCAGCCCTCTTATTTGGGGCCAGAACTGAGTCTGAGCTCATTAGATTAAATCTGGGGACAAAACGGTAGGGTTGGAAATGCCCAGCAGGAAAGGGTGCGATTCTGGAGCACCCTTTGCTCACGTAACATCCTCGGCTCTCGAGGACGGAGCTGCGATCACTCGTGGCAGCACTGGGACGCCGAGCCCCGCTGCTCAGTGTCAGATTACTTGTCGCATTCACGTGCTGGCCGGCCGGCACGTGGGAAGCAGTACGGGACCTGTCTGTGCCTGATGGGGAGTCACAGCCCTGCAGAGCCGCTGTGCCGTTCCCACGCAGCCTGGAGATGCACGTAGCGGGGCAGTGTGTTGTCATTTGCACGACGCGCTCGTGGGAAACTCGTCCTTCAGGACTTTATTTGTAATGACTTGCGAGAGCAGAGGGCTGTGTCCGCTGGACCAGAGGCCAGAATATTTGTGAATGGTTTTGCTGCGGTGAGGCGGGCTTGCTGTCTGCGGCCCCCGTCGTTCCAGCGTTTCTATGGGATCATTTGTTTACGTCGTTAGGGAGGACAGCTACGGCTGCGGTAGTAAAATAAGTAGCATGGAGCACAGTGCTCAGTACGTGGGCAAAAAAACCCAACCCCTTCGCAGCTCAAAGCCTTTTCCTTAATTAGAAAAAAATCTGGTTCATTTGAGCCAATCTCAGGTTTAAGAATACATTTTATCAAGCTGGCATACTTGGAGACTCCTCAGCCGTGCTGCTTTCGGGGTTACTCCCTTTCCAGGGTCCCCAGGATGATATTGAATATTTAAAAGTTGGGAGAGACGTAACATCGACTGACAAAAGTGTTGGATCCCATTCATACGTGCCATAACTGATTGAGCAGATCGTTAGGAAGAGTTCGGGGGGGGTTGGGGTGGGATACAGTAAGGGATGAGAACACAGCCATTTTTAAAACTAATTTGCCCATTCCTGTTGTTTATGTTAAAGCAAATGGGTTGATCAGTTCCTATTTTTTCCCCCCAGAGGATATGTCACCCCCTGGTTCTCAGGCAGTATGTTTAGGGTTAGGTTAAGAGACCTATAGGAGGAAGGAAAGGTCTAAACAAAAACTTTTCTTCGGTTTCAACTTTTTATTTAAATTCCTCTGACATTTGAAATAGAGAACTTAAGCCCTCCAGGGTTTTCAGCATCCCCACTGTAAATTCCGTCCTTTGGAATTACTTCAGCATCGTGAGGAACAATTTATTCTGAGGAGCAAGTATACCAAGTGAGGGCCCTACCCATCTGGAGTCCTTGAGAGAGCCATCCTCTCTGTGGCGGTGCAGTCTTCTGTTTGTCCCATTTAACAAACAGAGGCAATTATTTATAATAATAGAATGGTTATTGCTGATATCACCATTATTATATTTTAGTCAGGAGGTTGGAGGTCTGAGGGTGGGGTCTCTTTTTCCCTGAGGTTTGGTGGGAACTGAGGGATGCCGGATCTGGTTGCAGAGTGACCCCAGGTGCCATCGGCCTCTTCCTTCCGTGGGACTGCCTCATAGGCCCACTGTGCCTGGTGACCCCTCCCCTGTCCAGGGTGGGGATCTTGAAGCAGCACACGCCTGACCCAATGGGAAACAATGTCCCTTGTCCCAGGAGCTGGGAGAGAAAGTAAATTCTTCTTGGTGCTGCACCTTATGGGGAGGTCACTAGTGCCCCTGATAGTGCTTCATTCACCTATGGTCCCTTCCTGCTGCTTGGCATAGCATAACGGTGCTCAGTCTCTGGCCTTCAGGCTGGATACAGCCTGTGGAGCCACGTCATGTGGCCAGTGGGTCTCCCCATGTGTCTGGAAGTCTGGCGGCAGGGAGCGGCGGCAGGATCCCAGCTGGTGGCAGTGGCAGTTGTCCATCGCTGCTTTTCCCTGGCTGCCAAACTTCCAAACCCGTGGGAGCCCTGCAGGCCACGTGATGTGGTCCTGGCACACAGGGTCACTCTACAACCAGAGCTGGCATGCAGGGCCTGGCTGATGCACCAGTTCGCATTTGCAGGCTATGTGCCAGCCCTACTCTGGATCAGGCCTGCTGACTGACCCCACACCGTTCATCCAACCTAAAGGGTTGAATAGGCTGACCAACAGCCTGGCAGGTGGCTAGAAGTGGAGAGGAGGAATGGGATTTTCTCTTCTCTCATTGCTTACCTGAGGACAGGCACTGTCCTGTTTGGCCTGTCTAAAGTAGTGAAGATGAGGAAGTTGCCAGCAAACACCTTGGCTGAAGGACCTAGAGAGAAGGGCCACCATAGCCATGAGACACTGTTGGCCAAGAAAGTCTATGGGATGATAGAGGAGGCGTTCTGAAATACCTGTCTATGTTCTTCTCTTATCACTGGCTGAGTAGCATTTGTATTTACTTACTGGGTGCGTCTACATGTTCATTTATGTGCCTTAGATGCTGCCCATTTAGTTTAGTCCTTACTTAATAAAGTACTAACAAACTGCACAGTCACTAGAGTTACTCCGTAGCAGTGCCAGCACATGGTTATCTTGTGACACTGTGTTTAATAACACTGCGCAGTAGCCTATTAGCACGGTTTTTAACCACCACAGTACTGCGCAGTGTTGTTAAACTAATGCGCAGTAAGTGTCTTGTGTAGGCATACCCGCTGGCACTGATGTTAAGCAACAAGCAGCTAGAAGGCAAATTCACTCCTGTATTTCCTGTGCTGTACGTATTGCACATTTACACCAGAGGTGCAACCTGTGTATAGGGGGGAGGGCATTCAACCCTAAAACAGTGTCTAAGCATTAGCATGGAGGAGCTGTTTTGCTAAGCCTTCCACCTTTCACATGAGAGGGAAAATGGTGACTCCTCACTTGTGACCATTGACGATCCACCAGTTTCTTTTCACAAGAGTAAGTGTGTTAATGCTAGTGTTGGGGACGTATTCCAGCATAGGGAAGGTGGGGGGCTGTGAGCCCCCTGAATCCATGTGCAGTTTCAACATTATGCTCTGCCACCTGCCCCCCCACATCCAGTTTAAGGTCGCTCTCTGGACAGTGCTGCTATTCTTTGGTAAAGAGATCCCACTCAGAGGTGGTGGCAGGCTACTGGTGAATTAAATAATCCTGGCATGTAGTTAAGGTGCGACTTTGGTGGCAGTAGTCTGGAGAAACTAGCACTATATAGCTGTAAGAATATACCTAATAGGGGTACACCGATAGAGATTTTTGGGGTCAATACCGATAGCCAATTTTTAAGGAGGCATATCAGCCAATACCGATCCAATTTCCAATACCAGCCCAGCAGCGTGGAGAGCTGCATGCAGTTGATAAGTGATGTGGTGGAAGGGGATGGCGGAGGGGGGAAGGAGAAGAGGGAAGGGGGAAGGGGCATGGGGGTGCAGATCAGGGTCCCTGCAGTAAGGGAGGCCTGGGGCTGGGGCAAGCAGGGCCGGGCGGGGTGGGCATGGGATGGAGCCATGGCTCATCCAGGGAGCACAGGTTGGAGGGGACGGCACCTCGCACCTTTGCATACCCCTTATTTGGGAGCCACTGGTCCGGTGGCTCGTTTGGCGCTCACCTGCTAGTCTGGCCAACTGGAAACATGAGAAAAACTACATGCAACAAGACGTCCTGGCTTCAGTATGTCAGGGCAGAGAGAATCGGCGTACGTGTCCTCTCTCTGAGACCAAGCAGAGGTGGCTCATGGCTTAGCTGCCTCCGGCCCCTAAAAGTTGTAAAGGGAGTAGTGACGCATTCCCTTATCATTTCTAGACTTCCAAAGCAAATCGGGTGTGCTGTTCAAACCCATCGCTGGAGAAACGAGGACTATGTGTGGTACCGCAGCCTGTGCCTTTAACATCATAGCGGCGTGATTTGTCCGCGTATCTCCTTTTCTATTTAGAAGGGAAAACCCACTGGATTGAAAAGCAGTATATATGTAAAGAGAAAATGTGGCACTTGGTTTGGGAAGATCTAACCTCAGTCACCCGCAGAGCTCCCGGGCAAAAGCCTCAGGGCCAGTCCTAGTTCCAGAGAGAAAAAAAGAGAAAATGAAGGCGATAGCCAGTGACTCCTCTGAGTTGCACAGGGTGGATTCATTTGAGTGCTTTTGATTGTACTTGTGAATATAATGTGAAAGGGACTGGCAGAGGTCTTCTCAGCCACTTCCCGTCAAAAGTATCTCCATGGAGACAGAAATGTAACCTGATGGTCTGTCAAAAGTTGCTTTTCATAACCAGAGGCATTGATTAAATAGTAGATGAGGCATGAGGCAAACTTTTGCATTTGTAACCAACCTAAAAAAATGACATATGGAGAAAGCCATTTGCAGAGGAGCTTATGCAACTACCAGTGACGCTTTTTTTTTTTTTTTGTAGGCTAAGAAACATAGCATGCACAGGGCAGACTTATTTATTTGAGTTAAATAGAGTTGCGTTTCTGCCCCTTCCTCAGGTTAACTGTTACGTGTTATAAATGCTGCTTCCGGACAGTCAAACATCCTTTTAAAAGCATCCAAGATCTGACGAAAAGTCCCCAAAATCATACGCTTCCAGGTGGGGAGGAAATACTTGGATTATGTTAAGATCTGGAAGGTCTCGCAGCACTAACTGGGGACGCAGCTCTTGTATCTGCATTTAAATACGCCCCCCCCAGCTTGTCGTTTAAAAATATTGCTGACAAAAGATTTGCATTCTGACATTTCTGAGAAGAGAACGATCAGGTAGTTAATGCATCAAAGCTTATCATCATAAAATGATATATAATCTGCGCAGCTTGCTTTCCATCTACCCTTGGCAGGGTTTTCGAAGTGTCTGTTGCCACAATGCATACGTTCTTTCCATGTGAACGTCATCAGTCTTTCCAAGAGAGGGTTGAGCAAAAATTGTAATCCGGTTTGTGGCCCCCAAAATCTTCAATTCACCTTTAAAATGGCCATTTGAATGAACTTGAATTTTTTTTGCTTATTCATTCTGAAGTTATTGGTAACATGCTAAATGCAGGTATTTGGCACGTTATTCTAAAAGCTGAACCACAGCTGCCGCATTGGACCTGTCGAAGTTAACCTGTTCCCTAAACTTTTGTCTCCCAGCAGTGCGTGAAAAACAAACAGAACAAGAACCAAAAAAATAAAAAGGAAAAAAGGAAACAAAAAGATAAAACATTTTATGTTGAGTACTTTTAAAACTGTTTTTAATGTGCTATAAAACTGGATGCTTCACTTTTTCATGAACTGTGTGCAAAAGTAGAGGCATTGACTGTAAAGTTGTCTTTGGTTAGGTTTGTTTTATAGTTGCAGAGACTGAGCAATAATGTGATCTTGGAAAAGGTAAACAACATAGTTTTAACAGTGAAAAATATGCCTAATATAAATACAGCCAAGTGCATTGCTGTTCAGAACTTGAAAAATATGACTGTAGCATTACATTTTCCAGTGGAGTTAACGGAGGAACACAGTGCTGTCTTACAAGCAATATATCTGAGACAGAGAAAATAGGTAATACATCTAACTCGGGAGTCTCTGTGGCATTCACATCGAGAAAAGCACAGTAGCTTTATTTAATTGAGAAAATGAATCAATTACAATGATGTTGCATCATCAAATGCTGGTGAAATAGCAGATATGTCATTACGTTGGGTAACAGTGTTAAAAAGTAATTGAGTGTCTTAAGCATTTTGAATCAATTCCAGGTACTGGCACAGCTACCTTAATGCAAAATTTATGAAGATGATCTCGAATAATATGTTGCTATCAAAATTGTGTAATAAAATCCAGTAAGGGGGGTGGGGTGTGCGCGCGTGCGTGTGTGTGTTTCTGTCTTGGAAATGGGGCCTGCTGCTCTATTGGATAGTTATAACATCATAAAGCGAATTC